>NW_028270173.1:43015518-43335696 GCF_037043375.1 Chiloscyllium plagiosum
TACATACGACACCAAAATTGGTGGCATAGTGGACAGCGAAGAAAGTTAACCAAGATTGCAAAGCCACATCTTGATCATTTCGGACAATAGGCTAAGTAATGGCAGATGGCATGTAATTCAGAAGATAAATACTGGCACAATTAAAAGTAGTTACACTGTTGGATCTTGCTGTTATATCTCGTCCGAAATGATGAGCTGGAAATGCTTCCCTCCGCTTCATCCAGGGCACAGTCATCCATGCGAGTTGGTGGTGGAGTAATCTCCTCACCAGAGCTCATTCGCTCCAATCACTTTTCTGTCTTGTCTTGACACTTTAACCTGACTTTATTTTGGCGCTTTGGTCTTTGAAGCTAGGTCGTAGAGGCGGCAACAGCGGTAGCTGGGGCACTTTGGCAATCAGACACAAGGCAGCCGGTCACAACCAGCAGCATCAAGACTTCAGCAATATCCACAGCTGGATTCTGCCGTGAGACAGCCGAAATGGCAATGAAGCATAGCAGCAGAACGGGCCCAGAGTGGGACCGAACATGGGCAGTGACAGTGAACGATTTTTACAGTAGCGAGGCCTGGCGTGCCCGATGGGGGTCAGCAGCAGTTAGTGCCGAAGCCTGGTGATCCCGATGTAGGTCAGCAGCAACAATCAGCGTTGACGACTGGTGTGCCTGATGTAGGTGAGCAGCAGCAATCAGTGGTGAGGCCTGGTGTGCCTGAAGTAGGTCAGTAGCAGCAGCAGCAGCAGCAGTCAGAGGTGAGGCCTGGTGTGAGCGATATCGGTCATTAGCAGTCAGTGGCGAGGCCTGGTGTGCACGATGATAGGTCTGCAACAGTCAGCGATGAGGGCTGGTGTGCCCGATGTAGGTGAGCAGCAGCAGCAGTCAGTGGTGAGGCCTGTTGTGACTGATGTAAGTCAGCACCATCACCAGCAGTGAGGCCTTCTGTGCCCAATGTAGGTTTGTACCAGCAGTCAACAGTGAGGCTTGGTGTGCGCGATGTTGGTCAGCAGCAGTCAGCGGTGAGGTCTGGTGCACCCAATGTAGGTCAGCAGCAGCTCTCAGTGGTGTGTCCTGGGGTGCCTGATGTAGGTCTGCAGAATTCAGCAGTGAGGCCGGGTGTGCGCGAAGTACTTCAGCAGCAGCATTCAGTCATGAGGCCTAGTGTGCCCGATGTAGGACAGCAATAGCAGGCAGCGATGAGGCCTGGTGTGCCTGATGTCGGTCAGGAGCAGCAGTCAGCAGGGAGACCTGATGTGCACAATGTTGGTCAGCAGCAGTCAGCGGTGAGGACTGTTGTGCCAGATGTAGGTCAGCAGCAACAGACAGTGTCGAGGTGTGGTGTGCTGGAAGGAGATCAACAGCAGCCCTGAGCGGTGAGGCCTGATGTGTCCAAGGTAGGTCAGCAACAGTCAGCAGGGACGCCTGGTGTGTCCAAAGTTGCTCAGCTGCAGTCAGCAGGGAGGCCTGGTGTGACCGATGTAAGGCAGCAGTACTCAGCGGTGTGGACTGTTGTGCCCGAAGTAGGTCAGCAGTAGCGGTCAGCAGTGAGACCTGGTGCCCGATTGTGGCCAGCAGCAGCACTCAGTGGTGAATCCTAGTGTGTCTGAAGTTGGTCAGCAGCAGCAGAAAGCAGTGAGTCCAGGATAGCCCGATGTCGATCAGCAGCAGCAGTCAGCGTTGAGGCCTGGTATGCCCAAAGTCGGTCAGCAGCAGACAGTGTGAGGCCTATTGTGACAGATGTAGGTTAGCAGCAGCAGTCATCAGTGAGGCGAGGTGTGACCGATGTAGGTCATCAGCAGCTATCAGTGGTGAGGTCTGGCGTGCCTGATGTAGGTTAGCAGCATTCAGCAGTGAGGCCGTGTGTGCCCGAAGTACTTCAGCAGCAGCATTCAGTCATGAGGCCTGGTGTGTCCGATATGGGACAGCAACAGCAGGTAGCGATGAGGTCTGGTGTGCCTGATGTAGGTTAGTAGCAGCAGTCAGCAGGGAGACCTGATGTGCCCAATGTTGGTCAGCAGCAGTCAGCGGTGAGGACTGTTGTGCCCGATTTAGGTCAGCAGCAACAGACAGTGGTGAGGGCAGGTGTGCTGGAAGGAGATCTGCAGCAGCACTGAATGGTGAGGCCTGATGTGTCCAAGGTAGGTCAGCAGCAGTCAGCAGGGAGGCTTGGTGTGACCGATGTAGGTCAGCAGCACTCAGCGGTGTGGACTTCTGTGCCCAGACTAGGTCAGCAGCAGCAGGCAAAGGTGAGGCCTGGTGTGCCCAATGTAATTTAGCTGCAGCACTCATCAGTGAGGCCTGGTGTGCCCGATGCAGTTCAGCAGTCAGCAGTCAGAAGTGAGGTGTGGTATGCCCAAAATAGGTCAGCAGCAGCACTCAGTGGTGAGGCCTGTTATGACGAATATAGGTCAACAGCAGCAGTCAGCAGGAAGACCTGACATGACCAATGTAGGTCAGCAGTATTCAGCAGTGAGGCTTAGTTTACCCAATATTGGTCAGCAGCGGAAGGCAGCGATGAGAACTGGTATGCTCAAGGTAGATCAGCAGCGGACAGTGGTGAGACCTGTTCTGACAGATGTAGGTTAGCAGCAGTCATCGGTGGGGCCAGGTTTGCCCGATGTATGTCAGCAGTAGCAGTCAGTGGTGAGGCGTAGTGTGCCTGATATAGCTCAGTACATGCAGTCAGCAGTGAGACCTGGTGTGGTCCATGCAGGTCAGCAGCAATCAGCAGTGATGCCTTGTGTGTCCGAGGTCGTTCAGCAGCAGCAGTCAGGCATAGTGGTAGTGAGGCATAGTGTGCCTGATGTGGGTCAGCAGCAGCAGCAGCAGTCAGCAGTCAGCAGTGAGGCCTGGTGGCCCATTGTCGGTCAGCAGCGGTCACTGGTGAGATCTGGTGTGCCCGATGTAGGTCAGCAGCAGCAGTCAGTAGTGAGGCCTGGTGTGCCTGATGTACATCAGCCGCAGCAGTCAGCGGTGAGGCTTGTTGTGTTTGATGCAGATCAGCAGCAGTCAGTGATGAGGCATGGTGTGCCCGATTTTGGTCAGCAAAAGCAGCTTTCTCTTACCTTTCCAAATACATTTTAATCCTTCCCTCATAATCCATCAATGATGTCTGGCTCACTGATCTATACTCTTCTGACTTTCCCTTACCACGTTTCTTAAGTAGTGGCACCATGTTAGCCAAACGTCAGTCTTCCACCACCTCACCTGTAACGCCTGACTAATGCATCTAATCCACACAACTCATGAGCACTATGGGCAATTTCCCACGAGCAATTCACCTCAGCTGTACATCTTTGGATTGTGGGAGGAAACGGGAGCACCAGGAGGAGATCCAGGTAGACATGGGGAGAATGGGAAAACCCCGCACAGTCAGTTGCCCTAGGCTAGAATCAAACCCGGGCCACTGGCGCTGTGAGGCAGCAGTGCTAACCACTGAGCCACCATGCCAGACTTTAAGACATCCAGCATCACCTTCTTTGTAATATGGACATTTTTCATCTATTTCTCAACATTCTGTATCTTCCATGTCCTTCTCTACAGTAAACACTGATGCAAAATACTAGTTTAGTATCTCCCCCATCTCATGCGGCTCCATACATCAGCTGCCTTGCTGATCTTTGAGGGGCTCTATTCTCTGACAAGTTACTCTTTTGTCATTAGCTTTTTATAAAATACGTTTGGATTCTCCTTAACACTATTTGTCAAAGCTGTCTCATGTCCCCTTTTCGTCCTCCTGAAATCCATCTTAATTTTAATCCTCCTACCTTTATAGTGTAAGGATTCACTCGATCTCTCCTGTCCGTACCTGACATATGCTTCTTTCTTTGTCTTGACCAAAGCCTCAATTCCTCTAGTCACCCAGCATCCCTACATATACCAACCTTGCCTTTCACCCTAACAGGAACACGTTGTCTCAGGGCTCTCGTTATCTCATTTTTGAAGACCTCCCATTCTCCAAACATACCTTTACCTGCATGCATCCTCTCCTGATCAACTTTTGAAAGTTCATGCTTAATACCGTCAAAAATAAGCTTTCTCCAGTCTCAAACTTTGACTTTTAGATGTGGTCTATCCTTTACCATCGCTATTTTAAAACTAATGGAATTATGGTCGCTGGCCCCAAAGTGCTCCCACGCTGACACCTAACTTAACTGCCCTGCCCTGCTCTTTTATCCCAAGAGTAGGTCAAGTTTTGCACATTCTCTAGTACGTATATCCACATATTGCATCAGAACATTTTCTTTAGACACTTCACAAATTCCTCTCCATCTAAACCATGAACACTACGGCAGTCCCAGTCTATGTTTGGAAGTTAAATTTCCCTACATTAACCACCCTATTATTCTTACAGATAACTGGGATCAGCTTACAAATGTGTTTCTCAATATCCTGCTGACGACTGGGGAGCCTATTGCACGATCCCAATAAGGTGACCATCACTTTCTTATTTCTCAATTCCACTCCAATAACCTCCCTGTACCTATTCCCAGGAATATGCTCGCTAAGTACAGCGTTGATGTTATGCCTTATCAAAAATGCCACACTCTCAAATCTCTTGCTCCTCTTTCTATCCTTCCTACAGCATCTATACCCTGCAACATTAAGCTCCTAGTCCTGTCCATACCCCAGTCATGTTTTTGTAATTGCTATGACATCCCAGTCCCATGTACATACCCATTCCTTGAGTTCATCTTCCTTCCCTGTTCGGCTTCTTGTATTAAAATATATACAGTTTATTTTGTAAATCTACCTTGTTCTCTGTTTTCTTCCTGTCTGCCCTGACTGTTTGTCTTGCTCCATTTCCTTATTGTACCATCTCAGACTCATTTCTTTCCTTCCTCTTCTCCCAGTGTCCCACCACCCCACTCCGCCCACCACCCCCTCCCACACCTCACTTGTTTAAATACCCTATCTATCAAATCTAGAGTCCCCTGTCACAAACGATCTCTTAAAACCTGATATATCCCTCATTCCATTGAAGCCATTCTCTGTACCAGAAACTTGGCTGTTCGTGCGTTATTCCCCTGAGAGTCCATCACATTCTCCATTTTCCAAAACACCATACTTGCTTGAGTTGAGGATACCGACAGGAAATTCCTGCATTGCCGATCTCCATCTCTAACCTTTCCTGGCATTAGCCCAGGACTGTTTCTGCGATTTTTCTCCATTCCTGTAAATGCCATCCATCATAAACTCTCGTTCCTGTAAATTTCTCCTTACTCTTAACCGCTCTTCTAACTGATCCTTGTGATGTGGTAGGATTCAAAACCAAACACACAAACTGCGCACATAATGATCAGTAAAACGGGAATCCTTGCTAATACCCATATATGACAGGAAGAGAACATCAATGTCCTAAAACGCCATCTTTGCACCTTAACAGATCCAGAACAGGATTGGTAGACAACAGTGAGCAAGAAACAATGACATGCATCCACAAGAGAACAGTAAATGTCTGGGAGTGGAGTTTATAGGTGCTGGTTCCCCATGTACCGCTGGTGAAGGAAGTGTCTGTCAGAGTTATTCTTAAATATCTCATTCCTCTCACTGTCTTTCCTCCCATTGAGGGCTGAGTCTTGCGGAGTCCCCAGACAGGGAGTGCCCCCCTTCCCTGAAGGACATTCCCTAACTAGTTGAGTTTTTATGACAATCCAGTAACTTTTCGTGATCACTATTTCGGAGTGTCTTTCACACAAATTACCTGCTTCAAATTGTCCTCTATTTCACAACCTCCTTTCGTGTTGTAAAAATTTCTTTCTCATGTTCATGTTTTCGTGATTTAAAATAGGAAAAACTGTACTGGTGTCCTGTGTAAGGGACAGATTATCCAATATGGAGAGACATGAGCACACCTGCACCATAGAGAAACCGTGGAAGTATGCGGGCTTTGGGAAGGGGTTTAAATTGAGTTGAATGGCTACTCCTGACCCTTTGTTCACTGAAAGCTACTGGCATCAGACCTTGTTACAAACTGTCTAAATCCAACTGTAACGCTCAATCTTGTAACTGTCTGAAACAGACTAATCTCACTTTGATGTTCCATTTCCATTTCAGAGACATGGTCTGCCTCCAGCACAGTCTCGACTCGATTTGCTGAAAATTTGATCCAGTCCTTTACACCTCGAATCCATTGCACCTCGAAATTGATGTCATCTGCAAACCCACGCACTATAACTCCGACATACATATCCAAATCATTTGTTTCCGTGATCAATAGCACTAATCCATCTGGAACACGACTGGTCACCGGCACCTAGTCTGTAAAGCAACCCTTTGCCACCACCTTCTCTCTTTTATGTTCGTGCCAGTTTTGTACCCAGTTGGCTGGTTCTGCCTGTATTCCATATGATCTAACGCATGTTAACCAGTCTACCATGAGGTGCCTTGTGAAATGTTGTGCTGAAGTCCATACAGATCACGTCCAACACCATGCCCTCATCAATCCTCTTGGTTACTCCTTCAAACAAACTCAAGCCAGTTCGTGAGGCACGTTTTCCTGTGCAAAAGCTATTGGAAGGAGCTGCAGAATTCGGAGGAACCCGGCGTAGACACGGAGAGAATGTGCCAAAATTAGCCAGAGGATGGAATAGATTTCTGACCTCTGGCCTTGTGAGGGAGCAGTGTCACTATACCGCCAATGCAAAAGTGTGTATCATCGATATGACGTACGACACTTTCTAAAATCTCGTCCGATATCCAGATGGATATTGCTCGATGGGATGTCTATTTAGAGCGCAGATAGACATTGCCAACGCCATGAACGACATCTACAGAATGCTGGTAATTTACACATTGATTCTTCACTTATAAGCGTGCCCCAAAATCTTTCAAAATCTTGAATTCAAAAGATATCCCTGTTTTCTTCAGTGTCATTGGAAAAAAAAATCATCGGGTCTGCGGTTTCGGAATATGCACAGCTCATCGACTGCACCTGCCTGAGGGGTAGCTCATTATCAACTTCAGAAGTCCAAATAAGTTTTACTCTTAAATGCAGACTTAACCAATGGCGTACGAGTCGCACAAATGAGTGAAATAATAAACAAATAAAGCAATACATCCTCAGATTGATATCAGAATAATCTGTCTGCACTTGTTTTGAAAAAAAAACTTTTAACTTTTCAAAATAAGTATTTGGTCTAACTTTGAAAGCAGATAATTAACTTAGTTGACGTCAAACAGATTTCTTTTTTATTTTTCTCTCCCTGGAGGCTGCGGGAAGAGTTAAAATTTCCAGCACTTCTGTTTTGTTTTTATTCAATGAACAGACCTGTTGCAAAGACAGTTTTATATCTTGAAGTAGAAGTTCTCATGAAGTTCACTCTCCAAATTCGAACAAAACCATCCAATACTCTTTGGACTAAACGTCTTAACAAATAAGTACTATTCACTGCTTTTGATCCATTTGAAATGACGGCTAACAAATTTGGGAACGTCAATATTCAGTGGCAAATGTTATATTGACAAAACACACCTCAACTATCGAGTCAGGTGTGTAACAAAATACTTTGCTCGAACCATTGCTAATGTGGGTTTATCTCTGGTTATAATCAAGAAATAATGTATTTTGTCAACGTATTCTAACAGATCAACGAAGCACAATGCTTTTAATTTTTCCAAGCCATTGGCCACATCAGCCAGGAAGATATTTCTTTGTGCTCAGCAAAATGATTTGGAGCTCGTTGTCGCAGTTGTTCAGCACAATAGTATAGACAGTATAGGCAGTGGTAATGTATGTTTGCTGCTTGTTTTAAAAATCAAATTAACAATTCAATTTTGTTATTAAACAAATGAATGGATAACTGAACAGCTCAACGCCACTTTCATAAATTCAATGATTTCAGTTAAGTTGAAGGAAGAAAAGGCAATGGCACCAGCTATTGTGAGAGGTGCATTCAGGTAAATTGTGAAGTGTCTGTATCAGTTCATGAATGAGGTCGATGAATAAATGACTGAGCAGATGGATGTTTGACGAAAAAAGAACGAAATACTATTCTATGCAATAGAGGCAGTTAGGTGTCTGGTTGGATACAAAAGTATATATGACTTTGGCAGACAGCATTGATGAATAATGTGTTTGACAGATGTCTATTCGAAACGTGTAGTACGCAGATGTAACGAGTGGTGAACAAGTGATTATTTTTTAAAAAGTTGACGAAACCAATCAGTACGAGTATTAAATATGTTCTAATGCAATGTGTAAAGGTAGTCAGACGTAGTTGAAGGGAAAAATGTTTTTCCTTCTTTAATGGGGTATAATCGAGTGTCAAGAAGATTCATATTTTTATGTCAGAGGTTATTGAGTCGTTTGGCAAATAATTGTTTCATTTTGGGGGTACTGGCATTGAGTTGAGAACGCAATTAATTTGAGTGTAGTTTTGAGATAGAGAATGATTATCAGTGAGGTTTGTTTCATCCAAGTAGTGTTTTGTTGAGTTGCACAGAGATGGATTTTGGTAAAGTTGGCACACAGGTGATTGTATCTAACATAATTCGGAATCTTGGACAGCGTTCTTGATTGCATAGGTAATGGTTTTGTCACAGACAGAACTTGAATGGTCACGTTCATGGAGGACCCAATTTGAGAACTCTAATGTTCCCTCCCTTTCTGGTGGTTGTAAAGCATCGTTACAATAGTTGCACTATTATGTCTCAAAGTCGTATTACTTGTTGAGATAGCAAGCTGCTGTTAGGCATTGAATTCACATTGCAATTAATTCATTGCCTGACATAGTCAGGTGAACAGGAGGATTTTGGTGAAATCTGGGTTTGGGTGGGGATGGGTGATATTTAGGGACTTATGGATGAACATATAAATATATCGTCAGACAATGGGTTGGAGACTTAGATCCGTGCGTGTGCCATAACATTCAATTATTTCTCGGTTGATCAAGCTAAAATTAATAAATCTTCAACGCTCAACTTCCCTACTTTCATCTCTTTACTTCACTACGTGAAATCTACATTTGCCTTAAATTATATTTAGAGGCTGTGCTTGCATCAAAAGAATAAAGAACGAATTAGAGTTGCAAAGCCCAACAACACTCGCAGAACTAGTGGGAGGGTAAGCGTCACGGGATCGGGGGTGGGGGGGGGGGGGGTGGGTGGAGAGGGAAAAAGAGAGGGAGAGAGAGAGAAAGAGAGAGGGAGAAATCTTTAAATTGAATTTGTGAGTACTGGCAATGAAACAGTGACACAGCATTGCAGCTTATTATATGACAACAAACATTTTCACCCAAGCTAACTTGTCAAGACCGTTTAAAAGTTTCAATCAGTTTATTCCTTATTTTTCTACAATCAGCTGATGCAAGCAAGATCTGTTCAAATTGTCATCTTATGATAGACCGCCAAATCTGAATACTAGTCAAATAAATATAACTTACAAGCCTTAATAGAATTTGCATCATTCTGGAAATAAAATGAAAAATAAAGAATGCTTAACTCCACGTGGAGCACTACTTCACCATATCATGATGCATAATTTTCTTATTGCAGTACACTGTTGAATTTCCCTCGTATCCGTTGATAATGCTGCATTATAATTAATTATACGTCCCTGTGTAAATTCTAAAGTTTTGTAATTAGCACTCTAAGGTTTGAGAATTTTCAGTCACAAGGCTAGCAGAAAATAAGTTGTCAGTACATTGCTGATAAGTTCTTAGATAAGGCGAAAAATTACATGCAAAAGTCACATCAAAATCTCCTAAGCACACGAAATGGAACCATTCTAACAAATATTGAAACAAAAATATTTTCAGCAAGCTAAAGGACGTCAGCAAGATAATGATGTTCATCTGCAAATGTGCATCACTAATGACCCAATGACAGAAGGATTGGTGGTGGGATTTCTAGGTTGTCCATTATCAGATTCACTTTCCTTCCCACTCCTTCAAATTGATTATGACGAAGGTAGAAACATCAACTTATTATTTTAGCCAGCATTCATTCCATGCGACAAAACACTTAACAATGACCTTGCACATGCAACACTGTAGCTTTTCCCGAAAATAGTTAGATGGTTCTTCTCGCATTAGCTCTTTTCCTTTTACTTTTTTTAGCTCGTTCCTTCAAGTTACACGGTCTTATTTCATTCCTAATTTGTTATATCTCGATCTTTGTTCGAAAGTCAATAAGACAATAGAGGGCGAGTAATGAGCATAAAACTGTTCTTTTGAGTGTGAAATTCTTAACTAGACGCATCTTTTACGTTTCATTTGCATGATGAATTCGAAAATTTCAAAAGGCCTACAGGAGTGACACGCAAGTTTCACCATGTCGGCTGCAAAGAAGTGACCTATTTCTGCAACGTTTCGAATAATATAATTGGCAGCATATGTACAACACGTGGTCCTTTAATTTCTGTTGATGACAGGCATTCAATTACATCTATGTTTTACTTTAATATAATTTTATGCACGTTTGACTTTTTAGTGTTCATGCGTCATTTTATGTGAATATCGATGAGGAAAAGTGATTTTCTATGTTTACAGGAACATTTACAAACCAATTTTATAAAGGTCATTATTATATTTTTTATAAAGTGATTTACGTTATCGAATTCGATTTACTTACTGAAATAAATTTTGCTATCACAGACAAGGGATATTTAATGAGATTTTTGAACTCCTCTCGAAATTTACGCTGTGCAACAGCATAGATGAAAGTGTTAGTACAACAACTCATAGTCCGAAGTATATATCCACTTTGCTCAAGAATAGGAAATGAATCATTGAGATTTGCTTCTAAAAATCGTGCGTCAGTAAATTGCACATAAACATATGACACAAAATTTACAAACCATAAAATTATAAAATTTCCTGATATGGCTAACAATAAAACAATTGATTTTCTTCGATTCACTATCTCTGAATCTTTATCTTTCATTGCGCTGTTTGTTCTGAGAAATCCTTTTCTGACACGATTAGCTTGCACAATGTGTTTGATCGTCAGTACATTCAGCAGAAGTGTCAAACTAAATGGAAGAAATGGGGTGAAAATTGTTTCCCACCAGAAAAATGCAATCCATACAGGTAAGGTATAAAAGCTGGCTTTTACAGTACAGGACCACGGAATATTATTAACTATATCGCGGGGTCTATATATAAAATAAATAGGAACACTTTGTAAACTGCCCAAAAGACAAATGGCTGTAATGACCACAAATGCCGCTTTTGATGTGCAATATTTTGTGCGTCGATCCTGACAACAGATCGCCACAAACCTGTCGAAGGTTAATGCCACGGTTAGCCACACAGAGCAGTGAACTGATGCAAAATTAAAGGCGAGAATAAGACGGCATGCTCCAGTATAACTGAATATTGAGAATGGAAAGTATGAATCAATAATCTCATAAAGTACTACATCAAATATCAGGAAAAGGAGATCCGCTGCCGCCATGGCAAGAAGGTATTGAGTGATGCATTTTGAAAGTTCACACTGTCCACGAGATAGTATCAGAAGTGTCACCACGTTCGCTGCAAAACAGAGTATAGTAATTGAACTATACATTTTTACTGTAAGAAAATGAGAATTCACTACTCGACGTTAGTTTTGATGGTAAATTTGTGCAGCACTACAATTTGTCTCACGTGTAAATTAATATCTTAATGAAATTAATTATTTTCAGCTCGAATTCCGATTTTATTGCCTGGAATATGAAATTACGATGACTGAATTTTTAAAAATCCACCAGAATTAAAACGAAAGTTTTAGAGCTTTGTGTTAGATTTGACATAGGCTGAGGATTTTATAATATGTGTTTGTGTTTGAATGCTATGCTTGATATAATTTGCACAATAGAAAGGTCATTGTAGCAAAAGCGGTTTTCCAAACATGCAAAATTCAAATGGAACTATGTCTCAAATTCGAAAAGGATATACATTATTTTGCAACTCTAAGCAGTTAATACCTGAAGGAACATTCGACATTTCAAATGAAAATGAACACCGAAATAATAGATCATAAACTGTAAAGTTGTTGGGATAAATAGAGTTAAGTATCCTCGTAAAATAAAAATCAAACATAACAGATGAGTGTTTGCACTTGGAAACATCGGCACACAGGTCATTCAGGGAGAAAAGCATTCTGGGGTAAATTGCCACATGGAAGAAATTATAATAAAGAAATAGTGTGGAAAAACTAGTCAGAGACATGGCGAGAAAATATTTCAGATACTCTGGCGATCACTCATTTCAATATCAGAAAAGGCTTGTAACAGCTTTACAAACTGTGGTAAAACTAAATCTTAAATTGATATCAGGAACGAAACATTATCCTTATTGCAAAACAGTAAACATGGTTAGCTTATTTTATGTAATTATTGAAAGGTCGCTACATGATTGGTCATGACGTCATCATTATCATAGTTACATTGTAAGTGAATACTAATCTGTCGATGAAATGAAAACGAGTGGCATAAATTTGCAAACAGAATTTTAGTTGGAATCCCAATGGTCAATAGGAAAAAGCACTATGTGCGAAATGCAATTCTGTTTACAAAAGTAAATGATAAACGAAACTAAAACAGATCTTTTCAAGGATATATCAACTGGATAGAGAAACGGTTGGACCGATTTGCGTTTTAAAATGCATCAATTTTTGCAAAGAAAATGTTAAATGTCAAGCCAGATGAGCCAGCAACAAAGTTGAGCTGCAATGGTGTTTCATAGAATACAAATCCTGATACCAGAATTGGTTCAGTTGTTTCATACAAGTTGACTCATATTCGTAATGATACCAATATTGTTGACAAACAATAGGAAATGCTCACAGTTTATTTCTGAAAATAGATGGCTCTCCAGAAAGGGTATTAAATAAAGCTTAACTTCATTTATCAAAGCAACTTGCACTGCCTGACAAAATATTCCGTTCAGAAAATATTCACTACATGGAATATTCTTATGATTTGATTGATGATCTTATCATTTGCCTGGCCAATGAACAGACCAATATAAACAAATGAAATAACGGATAATAGTAGTAATGATTCAGTTTTAACAGAAATAATTCTGATTAAGAATTGATCATGATCAACTTACCAGGAACACCAACAATTGTCAGTATAGGATAGTAGAAACGTTCTATTTCTATAATTACCGACTGCCTCATGTTACTTCGGACTGAAGCCTTTTGTTTGTATCTTGCACAAGTTGATCGTATTTGTAGATTATGAATCCCCACGTGGCAAGAACGACTTGTGTTTCATTCAGTCATGCAAAAATGTGTTCAATTAAAAAAAAATAAAGATCAATAAGAAAGTGTTTTCCAATTTACAAATTCTGTAATTTATCAGTCGTGCTCGCATTTCTGACAATACATATTTATCTGAAAAAGAAAGCAATGACACGTCCTTGATTGCTAAAATTACAACCAACATTGAAAGTACATCATTGACCCAGTGAATGAAATGTTGGCTTTCTCGCTTCCAATGTATTGATGGACAAATTTCCACTTCCTCCACTGAAAGCATGTTAGTAACTCATCCACAATATGTCGATGATTTTTATTAATTGCTTTTAGTGTATCCATGCTAGACGCCAGGCATAATCATAGTTGAAACTGCGTGATATCAAACTGGAAGACAAACTCGTGTCAGAAATTCATTGACACTTCTTCACAATGAACAGTATTTTCACCTATCTGATGCAAATGCTCATTGTGCAGGCTTTTATACCTCTGAGTACATACATGGATTTCTTTTTAATCTGCAATTATTTTGAAACGATGTCATAAATCCAACATTTGATCAACTTTTAAAGTCAGCAAATAGAGACGAGCAAACAATATAATTGATCAATTGAAGCAATGACATGTGGAAGGAGTATAGATATAGTTGAAAATAAAAATGACAGCCAAATATATAAGTTAAATAAATCGCAATTTTGTTGCTGTCATCATTGCAAGCACTTCAACAACAACATATTGCATTCATGTTGTGTTGGATCTGAAATCACAATCGTGATTTTAAATTTTATGCACACTATTTTTTCCAAAATAATACACTAAGTAAGGTTCTGTGAGGCTTTAAAAACAACATTAATAAGACAATGTCGTGATGTTATGATCAGAATCATGTTATGAAATGTGATAAGCTTGAAAACTAAAAGGAGGCAGTTATTCTTATTGAAAGAGAATGAATGATTTGAATGAAATATTTACTTTCAAAGCTTTGAAGAAATAGTATCACATAAAAGTGTTAATATGCTTCATTAAAATTAGAAGTGGATGGTAAAATGAATGCAAACGTTTTCATTGTTTGAAATGAATAAGGAACTGTATTTCTTGAACGAGACCCATAATTATTACAATCACAGATTATGCTACTATAAGGTGCCTTAAATTACAGATATGAACTTGAGTGCAATTTTTTTTCCAAGAAATTGTTAAATTTGCAGTTAGTGTCAGCAACATATTTGCACGATACTGAAAAGAACACAATGAAACGGAAAAAGCATGTTCACATGCCTCATGATATTATTCGATTCGGTTCCAGTAAAGCTGCAACATTATCAAAACATCTTAACTTTCAGGATACTGAATCATTCCTCATATTTGAAGGAAATATAAACTGTGGTACACATGACCATCAGAACGAAATATATGCATGACTGTTCGCCAATTCAATTAATTGCAGATTCCAGTAAAAGATTCAATTTCCAAGGACGTATACTAAACTGTTCTGTTGATATGCCTTGCTTCCTGAACTTGCAATTTTTTGTGAATAAGTAACATGACTTTTATTCTCACGCGTGATGTGTTCTGCACTGATTTTTTTCTTATATTTTAATCGTAGGTTTTCTAAACTTCAAACAGAGAAAATCATCCTCAATCTGTGCATGAAATCAGAGATTTAAATTAAATGTAATTGCATGGGGAGGGGATGACCTCGTGGTAATACTGATATTCTATTAATTCAGACATTTAGCGTATGTGGGGACTCAGTTTCAATAGCATTCATATCAGATGGCAATAAAATAACAACATGGAGTTAAGAAGCAAATGATGCCCACGTCAAAAAATTACATTTGGTTCAATCGTGTCCAGGGAAGGAAAAATGCCAGGTTTACGTGGTCTGATCTGCATGTAAGGCAGATCTAGAGAAATGTGGTTAATTATGAATTGACTTCTGAAATGGCCTAACAAGCTAGTCTGATTGCAATGAAACCAGACTGATCATCTGGCATCTGAGGAGGCATTGTATAAGACAACAGCAGAAACAAACCTGCAAAGTCCTCCATACGAACATTTGAGTTAGAGTTCAGAAATTGGTACAGCTGTCTCACAGACCAATCGAGCAACAACTTGATATCGTCATGCTCACACAATCGTGCCTTGTAGACAATGTCACAAATATAGCGATCACCATCCCTGGATGTGTCCTGTCTCATTGTTCGGACGGATCTGGCAGATCTAGCACAAAATAGACAAATCATCTGGGGGGGGAGGTGCTGTGGGAGGCAAAACATTGAAACTAGACCACATAAACTATCATTTATTGAAGGTAACATGCACAAGGAATAAGTCTGATGCTTACAAAATGCTGTCCTTTAAACGACGAATTGGTACTCTTCCATGCCGGACAACACTTCGAGGAAGCACTGATGGTAGAAAGAACATACAATGTAGACTGGATGGGAGGTTTCAATGTGCACCACAAACAGTGGCTTGGCAGCGGCCCTGTGGATCTAGCTGTTCGTATCCAAAAATATACAGCTGCATGACTGGTGCTGAGGCAGATGGTGAGTTAAGCAACACTCGGTAAAAATAAAATACCTGACCTCATCTTCCCAATCTGCCAGTAGCGGATGCATCTGTCCATGACAGTTTCAGTAAGAGTGAATAACGCATTGTGCTTTTGGGAGGTCAAGCTGCGCCTTCATATTCGGAAAATTTTCCATCATGTTGTCAGTCACGTGCTTTAAGACTCCAAACAGAATTGGAACATCAAGCCTGGGCATCTATGAGGTTTTCTGGGATTCCAATAACAATCGAATTGTTTGACAGCACAATCTGAAACCTCATGGCCGGGCATGTATCACACTCAACCATCAAAATCGAAGGTTATTCCTGTTTCAATGAAGAATGGAGGACGTCACTTTCGGAACAGCACCATGCCCACGTGAAAATGAAGTTTCAACTTTGTGAGGTTACTTGTATGCCCCAAAAAAAACATAAGCGGCAAGTAACAAATATCGGCAAAAGATTTGATTGTATCATTTGCAGCAATCTTCAAAAGAAGTACTGAATGGATGAACCATTTCGGCCTCCCAATGTATCCCCGTAATAACAAATATAGTTTTTCAGTCAAGTCGATTCACTCCACGAGATCTCAAGGAACAGTTGGTGAGACTGCATACTGCAGAGGATATAAACCTTGATAACAGTTCTGTAATAGCACTGAAGATTTGTGTACAAGACTTTGTGGCTCCAGTTCCCAAGCCATTCCAGTGTAGTTACAAATGGACCTCTTCACGAGAATGTGGGGAATCCTCCACGTTTTTGCTTCACATTAAAAAAAAACAAAGAATCCAATTCTGCCAAATTCCAGCCCACAAGATGACTTTCGCTCTTTACTACAGTAAAAGAAAGGTCATCAACAGTGCTAACAGGCAACACCCTCTCAGCAGGCAACTGCTCAGTGACTCCCAGTATGGGTTCCAGCAGAGCCACTCAGCTTCTATCCTCATTACAGTATTGCTTCAAATATGGACAAAAGAGCTGAATTACAGAAAGTAATTGAGTTCGACATTGAGGCTGCATTCGACATAGTCTGAGTTTAAGTAGATCAGCAAAATTAGATTGATTGCTCATCCAGGAAAATACTCCGGTGGTTGGAGTCACGCCTGACATATCGGTGGATCGTAATTATTGTTGCTGGTCAGCGCTAGGACATTTTAGCAACAATTCAACATCAGAAGTTGAAAAGTGCGCAATTTGGCTAATAATTGCATAATGTTCAGCTCCATTCGTCAGTATTCAGTTTTGAGGCAGTCTATACTCAAACGTAACATAATCTGGACATATCCACGTTTGAGTTCACAAGTGCCTTGCCATTTTCACGTCACTAAATGCCAGGTCATGACCAAATCTGACGCAATCTTACCAGCAACACACGGCACTTAATTGTTTTACCATCATTGAATCGCATACTGTCAACAACCTGGGGACTAAACTTGGTAAAATGTATTCCTGCACCTCTGTTTCTTGATAGCAGCCGTGTGTTCTATTTATAAGATACATTGCTGAAGTTTGCCAAAGATCCTTCATATCGCATCTTCCAAACTCATGACTAAGTTCGTCTAGAAGGGCAAGAACAGAAGATACATTGGAATAGCACCTCCTCCAGGTTCACCTCCAAAACCCTCAACATCCTGACTGGGAAATGTATCACTATTGTCGCAGAATCAAAATCTTGGAATTTATTCCCCAATGGCATTGTGCACCATACTACAGCAATTGGCAGCGTCACATCAAGAAATCAGCTGGCCACCAGCTTCGCAAGAGCAACTATAGATGGGCAATACATTCCTGCCAGCCTGCGACGCATTCTTCCCACAAAGTGAGAGAGAAAAATCTTCTAGCAAACATCAAATGACTCTCTTGGCACTTCGTTCTTGTTGTTGCTTACTTTTTTAAAACATGGAATCATTTGGTGCTTTGGACGGACAGTATTTTCATTTTCTAAAAAAAAAAATCCCGACTCATCTGTAACTAATATCGATCTGCCGTTATTCAAAATGCAAATTCCTATATTGATATCAACATGTGCCCAGTCAATGTCGTCATTCACTCATTTTTACTTTTGTCTTCCTTGGGTATTTGATACAGTGATCTGTGCACTGAAGAAAGCAGGTGATGTTTGGATTATTTAAAATTCAATTTTGCAGGTAAACAAAATGACGATTGATTTTGACGCCACGTTTCCAAGTTAATTATACCATAACACAGGGGTGATTTGCTCCATTCCAGTTAAATATTTGACTTCTCAATGAGTTATCGAATTAAACATTTAAAGAAAGAGAATGATCTAAATATATGCAGAAAGAGTACTCAACTTTTTCGCTGTTTGTAAACTCTCTTTTGTTAGACTTTTTGCAGCTCCTAAAACTGCATAACAGAAATTGCCCTTTTCCCTCTTTATGTTCCCAATGCGATCTCCATAAAATTTTGAAGAACACAATCTCAATGATACGTACTTTGCTGCAACCTACTGGAAGCTGTTAATATCAGAAACCAATCAAAATAAATTACCATGTGCTGTGAAAGCCAAAATTAATTGGTAAACATTGTGGTCAATTGTGGGAGTCCTTGGACATTTTAATTTTACTATGTCGCAAATACTGGGAAATGGTAATGGATTTTATGTGGCTGTCTTCGTGTTGTTATGTGACTTATATACTCTTCACCGAAAATCCCTTCAAGTGCGAATGAATATTTATAGTCAGCAGATGCAGCATGCTAACTCAGCATTTAGGAATTTTGACTAACCTCTCCAGAAACCACAGGATTCCACCCTTGTCTAACTGGCTGTTTGCACATGCTCCTCGCATTTATTCTATTTTCTCCAAATGCTACAGATTCGTCTCATCGTCCAACGATTTGCAGGCAACATGCATTAAGCATGTTAAATGCATGGCTTGAGTGAAATACTCGACGGGGCGCATGATCTGCTGCCACACTGTGTGCACTCCATCACGCAATGCATTCTTTCTCATCAGAAACAAATCTGCACGAATATTAGGTTCCCTCAACGTAGCAACATGCTCACACTAAGTCCAAAACTGACTGATTGCACAATGCCAAAGGAATGAATTGATTTATTTATCATTCATGTGCTTTTTGACAAATCAGGCACTGTAATGTCTTTTCCTAACCAGCCCAAATATTCCTTATTTCTGTGGCTAGAATGCTACACTTCCACAGAACAACCCTGAGTTCTCATCCTAAAAATAACCCAAATAAAATTTAATAATTGTTGACTGTATCAACATCAATGTCAACTCGAGACCACAATGAGCTTATGGAACATGGATGACGTCTTCTCATATTGCTACTTCTGTTGCCCATACCGAGTGTCAACAGTTACTTTATTTCTGTGGTTGCACAAAAATACTGATAGCTATTACATAAATCACTCAGGTTTCAGTCAACAGTTCTGTTGAATCACTTTAGCATTGGAATATCAGAACAGATCATAAAGAGATTCAAAACTGTTTCTTTAAATAATTGAAAGAGAATATTTAAAAGTATAGCTATCTTTATAGTGAGATCTGGACAATGGTAAACAATTGCAGAATAAAATTGTAAGTCTTTTTGATCAAAGATGAGGAGGAAATACTTCACTGAGTGCAAACTGACTATTTTGCCATCTGGTACTCTCGACGTCACTGCAAACTCAAAAGTTAAATACGTTCCAGTCAAGTATTGACGGATTTATGGGTACTAATATAAGAATATAGAGGGAGAGTGCAAGATAAGAGTAAGAGTAATAGCTGTTACGAGAAAATTGATTGAAATTTCATTTTATGAGAACATTTTTACATTCCGCAAAAGATAACATGAAACATTTACAAACAACAGAAAATATAAGGCTGGTGCAACTATTAATTATAAAGTCATCTTGTCAGTGTCGCTGAATCATTTTTGCCTTTAAACATCGTACTCATGAGAAGATCCCTCCTCTCCCTAATAGACTTTAAGCTGTGTTTAGTAATCATAACATTGGGAAATAATATTGAAACAAAATAATAAAATCAGTCATAAAGATGACAACTATGTAAATAACATCTGCACGGATTTCTAAAACACTGAAGGAACATTAAAAGTGTATCCATCATTTATTGAGTTTTCCATATGGAATTGCAAGGAGAACTCTTCAAATCGACCAAACATGACACCACTGTGCAAACGATAGATCAATTGAACCATTAAATACTTTGCTCACAGCTTCCGTTAAATCAATGGTTCCTACAACGTGGGGTCACCCGACCCCAGACATTAACTCTGATTTATCTGCACAAATGCTACCACTTTTACTGAGCTTTTCCAGCAATTTCTGTTTGTGTTTCTGATTTACAAACCCGCAGTTCTTCTGGTTTATTGAATTTCAAAGATCTTTTCTGCATCTCACCTTGGGGACTGTATGATTAGAAGAAAGAAGATAGAGCAATACAGGTCGGTGTTGCGCCAACCTGTGAAATAATCTAAGCCCATCCCACTACACTATCCCATCATGCATGTGTTCATCCAAGGATTGTTTAAATCTCCGTAATGTGGCTGAGTTAACGACTTTGTCAGGCATTTCATTCCATGCCCTGATCACGATCTGAGTTAAAAACCTTTCTCTGACATCTGCCTTAAATCAATCACTCCTCAATTTGTAGTTTCTTCCCATCCCGTACAAGCTGGCGTCATCAACCTACGAAAAAGACTTTCAGTGTCGATTCGCAACAAATCCTCTGATCATCTTGTATGTCTCGATCAAATTCGCTATTAACCTTCTTCTTTCCAATGAAAACAGACCCAAGTCTTTCCACATAAGACCCTCCCTCCAGACCAGGCAACATCTTGGAAAAAATCCTCTGCACGTTTTCCAATGCTTCCACGTCCTTCCTGCAATGGGACGACCAGAACTGTATGCAATATTGCAAGTGTGTCTCCATTATCGTTTTGTATGTTTGCAGCATGACACCTAGCACAGCGTATGCCTACTTAACAGCATGATCAGCCTGGGTGTCAACTTTCAGGACCTGTGCATATTGAGTCAAAGAGAAGTATAGGACGGAAACAGATCCATCAGTCCAACTTGTCCATGCCGACCAGATGTCGCAACCCATTCTGCTCCCACCTGTCAACAAACAGCCCATATCCCTTCAAACGCTTCCTATTCATGTACCAATCCAGGTGCCTTTTAAATTTTGCAATTGTTCTCGTCTCCACTATCTCTTCTGACAGGTCATTCCATATACGTATCATCCTCTGCCTGAAAATGTTGTCCCTTTGGTCTTTTTTATATCTTTCCACTCTCACCCTAAACCTAGGCCTTCCAGTTCTGGACTCCTCCATCTCAGGGCGATGACTTTGTGTATTTATCCTATCCATGCTCTTCATGATTTTATAAACGTTTGTAAGGTCACCCCTCAACCTCCGAACCTCCAGTGAAAACAGCCCCAGCCTGTTCAGCCTCTCCCTATAGCTCAAAACCTCCAATGCCCCTGGCAACATATTGTAAATCCTTTTCGGATCCCTTTCGAGCTTAACAACATCGTTTGGATAGGAAGGAGACCAGAATTGCACGCAATATTCCATAATTGACCTAACCAATGCCCAGCACAGCAGCAACATGACCTCCCAACTCCTGTACTGAATACTCTGACCAATAAAGGAAATCTTCACTATCCTATTGACCCGCGAATCTACCTTCAAAGAGCTATGAACGTGCACTCCAAGGTCTCTTTGTTCAGCAACACTCCCGAGAACCTTACCATGAAGTGTATAAATCCTGCTAAGATTTGGTTTCCCAAAATGCAGCACCTCACATTTATCTAAATTAAACTCGGTTTGCCTCTTCTCAGCCCCTTGTCTCATCTGATCAAATCCCATTTTAATCTGAGGTAACCTGTCCACTACAATTTTGGTGGCATCTGCAAACTTACTAACTATACCGTTTATGGTCATATTCAAAACATGTTTTATAAATATGAAGAGTAGTAGACACTTCACCGATCCTTGTGGTTCGCCACTGATCACAGGCCTATAGTTTGAAATACAAATCTCCACCACCACTCTCTGTCCTCTACCTTTGAGCCAGTCTCTATCAAAGGGCTAGTTCTCCATGTACTCCATGAGATCTAACTTTACTTACGATTTTCCCATGGGGAATCGTGTCGAACAGCTTACTGAAGTCCATATAGGTCACGTTTACAGCTCTGCCCTCATCAATCCTCTTTGTTACGACTTCAAAAAAACTCAATCAACTTTGGGAAACATGATTTCCCACGGACAATGTCGTATTCACTAACCCTAATCAGTACTTGCATTTCCAAATTCATTCGCACATCATCACTCAGGATTCCCTCCAACAACTTGCCCACCACTGACGTCTGGCTCATTGGTCGATACTACACTGGATCGCCCTTACCACCTTTCTTAAACAGTGGCACAACGTTAGCCAAACTCCAGTCTCGCGGCACCTCACCTGTGACTTTCAATGATATAAATATCTCAGCAAAAGTCCCAGCAATCACTTCCCTAACTTCCCACTGAGGTTTAGGGTACACCTGACCATGTCTTGGGGATATATGCACTTCTATTCCTTTCAAGACATCCAAAACGTCCGCCTCTGTAATATGGTAACTTTTCAAGATGTCACCATCTATTTGCTTACATCTTCCCTGTCCTTTTCCACAACAAACACTGATGCAAAATACTCGTTTATTATCTCCCCCATCTTCTGCGGCTCCATACAAAGGCCTTGCTGATCTTTGAGTGGCCCTGTTCTCTCCCTGTGTACTCTGCTGTTCTTAATGTATTAATAAAATCTCTTTGGATTTTCCTTAACTCGATTTGCCAAAGCTGTTTCGTGTCGCTTTTTTGCCCTCCTAATTTCCCACGAGAGTATACTCCTACTGACTTTATTCTCTTTTAAGGATTCACTCAGTCTTGCTTGTCTATACCTAACACTTGATTTCTGCTTTTTCTTAAGCAAACTCTCAATTTCTTTTTGTCATCCAGTGTTCCCTATATCTACCAGCCTTTCCTTTCACCCTAACTGTAGTATACTGTTTCTGGACTTTCATTATCTCATTTATGAAGGCTTACCATTTTCCAGCTGTCTCTTTGCCTGTAAACATTTGCACACAATCACGTTTTGAATATTATTGTCTAATTCCGTCAAAATTGACCATTGTCCAATTTCCCTACGATCCCGGATTAACAAATTCAACACACGGCGAGACATTGAACAATTCTTCCGCCACCTTCGCCTCCGCACCTACCTCTTCAACCAGGACTCCCGCCCACCCTCTGACGACGCCTTCTCCCGCCTCCAACACACGCAATCCACCTGGACACCCCACACTCTTATCCACATACGACCTCTTCATAGCCAACTGCCTCTACGACATTGACCACCTCAACCTGTCCACCCCTCTCACCCACTCCAACCTCTCACCCTCGCAACGTGCAGCCCTTCACTCCCTCCGCTCCAACCCCAACCTCACCATCAAACCAGCAGACTAGGAAGGCACGGTGGTAATTTGGCACACCGAGCTAAACACACGCTCGCGCACACCTCCTCCTACTGCCCCCTTCAACATGACCCCACCTCCCACCACCAAACCATTCATCTCCCAGACCATCCATAATCTCATCACCTCAGGGGATCTTCCATTCACCGCCTCCAATCTCAGTCCCACAACCCCGCACCGCCCGTTTCTACCTCCTGCCCATAATCCACAAACCTGACTGCCCTGGCCGACCCATTGTCGCAGCCTGCTCCTCCCCCACCGAACTCATTTCTGCGTACCTTGGCACGGTCCCGTCCCACTTAGTCCAAAAACTCCCCACCTATGTTCGGGACACCACCCACGCCCTCCACCTACTCCATGATTTTCGCTTCCCCGACCCCCAACGCCTTAACTTCACCATGGACATCCAGTCCCTATATACCTTCATCCCCTATTATAAAAGCCTCTAAGCCTTCCACTTCTTCCTTTCCCGCAGAACCAAACAGAACCCTTCCACTGCCACCCTCCTTCGACTGACTGAACTGGTCCTCACTCTGAACAACTTCTCTTTCCAATCCTCCCACTTCCTCCAAACCAAAGGAGTAACCATGGGCACGCGCATGGGCCCCAGCTATATCCTCTTCGTTGGATATGCGGAATATTCCATCTTCCACAGCTACACTGGCACCACCTTTTCCTCCGCTGCATCGATGACTGTATCAGTGCTTCCTCGTGCTCCCACGAGGAGGTTGAACAGTTTATCCACTTTACTAAAACCTTCCATCCGTCCTCAATTTTACCTGGACCGTCTCAGTCTCCTCCCTCCCCTTCTTAGACCTCTCCATTTCTATCTTGGACGACCGACTCAACACGGACGTTTACTATAAACCGACTGACTCACACAGCGACCTAGATTACACCTCCACCCACCCTGCCGCAGTTAAAAACGCCATCCCATATTCCCAATTCCTTCGCCTTCGCCGCATCTGCTCCCAGGAGGACCAATTCCAATACTGAACAACCCAGATGGCCTCCTTCTTCAAAGACCGCAATTTCCCCTCAGACGTGGTTGACGATGCTCTCCACCGCATCTCCTTCACTTCCCGCTTCTCCGCCCTTGATCCCCGCCCCTCCAATCGCCACCAGGACAGAACCTCACTGGACCTCACCTACCACCCCACCAACCTGCAGCTACATTGTATCATCCTTCGTCATTTCCGCCAGCTCCAAACAGACCCCGCCACCAAGGATATATTTCCTTCCCCCTCCCTATCAGTGTTCCGCAATGAATGTAGATTTCTCCAGCTTTCTCATCCCCCCCACCTTTTCTCAGTCCCAACCCTCAGTCGCAGCAACGCCTTTTGACCTGCAATCTTCTTCCCGACCTCTCCGCCCCCACCCCTTCTCCGGCCTATCACCATCACCTGAACCTCCTTCCACCTATCGCATTCCCAACGCCGCTCCCCCCAATCCCTCCTCCCTTCCTTTTATCTTAGCCTGCTTGGCACACCATCCTCATTCCTGAAAAAGGGCTTTTGCCCGAAACTTCGATTCTCCTGCTTCTTTGATGCTGCCTGACCTGCTGCGCTTTTCCAGCCACACACATTTAAACTCTGATCTGCAGCATCTTCAGCCCTCAATTTCTCCAATTTAGAAATTCAGCTTTTTGTTCTGGTCTGTCGTTTTCTAGTACTATTTTAAAACCGGTGGAATTATAGTCGCTGGCCGCAACGTGTCCACTCCGCCACCGCCCCGACACCTCAATCACCTGCCCTGCCTTACTTACCAAGAGTATGTCAAGGATTGCACCTTCATGAGTGGGATGCCCACATAATAAATCAGAAAATTTTCTTGTACACATATAACAAATTCCTCACCATCTCAACCCTTAACAGTATGGCAGTTCCAGTCTATGTTTGGAAAGTTAAAATCCCCGACCATAACCACCCTATTACTCCTACCGATAACAGATGTCTCCTTACAAATGTGTTTCTCCATTTCACTGTGATTATCAGGGGGAGTCTAACACAATCCCAGTAAGGTGATCATCACTTTCCTATTTCTCAATTCCACCCAAATAACTTCCCAGGATGGATTTCCAGGAATATCCTCCCTCAGTACAGCTGTAATGCTATCTCTTATCAAAAACGCGAGTTCCCCTCCACTCTCGCCTCCCTCTCTGTCTGCTCTTTATCATTTATAAGCTGGAACTTTAAGCTGCCAGTCCTGTCCATCACTGGGACATGTTTCTGTAATTTCTATGATATCCCAGTCCCACGTTCCTAGCCATGCCCAGTGTTCACCTGCCTTTCCTGTTAGGCCTCTTGCATTGAAATAAATGCAGTTTTATTCATTAGCCCGACCTTGCTTTCTGCTTTGTCCCTGCGTGCCCTGACTCTTTGACTCATCTTTGTTCCCAACTGTACCAGTCTCAGATTGATCTGTTTCTTCAATATCTTCCTCGATTCCACCTCCAACCTGACTAGATTTAATCCACCCGAGCAGCTCCAGAAATCCTCCCTTCCCGTATATTAGTCCCCTTCCAATTTAGATGCAATCTGTCCTTCTTCTACAGGTCACTTTGACCCCAAAAGAGCTACCAATGATCCAAAAATGTGGACCTTTCTCCCATACACCAGCTCCACAGCTATGCATTTCGTTGCTCTATCCCACTATTTCGGCCCTCATTTGCTCGTAGCCGCGGTAATAACCCAGATATTGTTAATCTCGAGCATCTCCTTGTTAAATTTCTGCCGTAGTGTCTGTAATCTGCATTAGTTCTCATGAAGAGTGGACCCGAAAAGATAATTCTGACTTCTTTCCGCAGATGCTGACTGATCTACCGATCATTTCCAGCAGTTTATGTCTTTGCTTCTGATTTCCAGCGCCTAAATTTCTGACGGTATTTATGTTGAATATTTTCCCATATGGAAAATAGTGGATGAGAGTCTACCCGGAGTGGGAATGGTCATTGACATGTCAGCTTCCTTTCCGGACAGCAAGGAGTATAGTTGAAGTCAATAGACGGAACTTTGCTTTGTGTAATGGACTGAGCTGAGTCCACGATTCTCTGTACTTTCTTGTTGCCTTGGGAAGAAACGTTGTCATACCAAACAGTGCTGCATTCTACGTGGCATCTATAAAACCTGTTGAAGTCTTTATGTATACACTGAATGTCCTTACCATCCTGTGGAAGGAGTGTCGCTGTTGTCTTTACTTGACCACAGAACTCACAGTGACTGACAAAGTGAGTTGCTTGATGATCATCAATTGCTATTTCCAATCACCTAGACTTCAGTACTATTGATGGAGAGAGGGGTATGCCCCGTCCTCCACTTCCTAAAGTCTTTGACCAACTCCAATGTTTTGCTGATGTTGAAAGAGAGAATTTTGTCTTTCGGCCATTTCGCTGAAAACGCTTTCTCGTTCCTGTACAGTGTCTCCTCTTTGTTTGATATCCAAGCTGTAACATTAGCGTCATCAGTAAAATTTTAAATGCTATTAGGACAGAATTTAGCCACACTGTCATGGTTATGTTCGGAGCATGTTATAGACTAGTCTATACATCCTCAAAACATTTCCAAAATGTTGTCCAAACCTTTCTTTTGTTATTTGTTTTAAGCATGTGTAACTCGGATATTGCAGGAGGGGTGCAGCTGGTCAAACCATTTAGTTTTATGCAAAGCAGAATATGCTACAAGATTAGCGAATGAAACACCAAGAAGAAGATAATACAGACTAATTTAAACTACCTGAAAATCCAATAGATTATTCCAAGTTCATTTTACGGTTTCAATACTTGGAACAACCACCATAAACACACCTTGGCACAAAATGGAACGTTAAACACATGATCTTACATTTGAGATGTCAGAGAGAGACAGGGTCAGCATGGACTTGCTTCTTTAGGGTCCAGGGTACACAACTACAGAACCCCCTTCACTGAAGAGCCAGAATAAACCAAAGAAAAACTGAGCTGATAGAACTAGCCACCCGAAAAACAAGTGCTTATTTGTAAAACTTGAAAGCTCTTTTTCTCAGGCATTATCTGCTTACTTTTAATACGTTGGCTCTAAAAAGCATCCAAGCCATTATTTTTGGAATCGCTGCTTTTACAACGTCTCTGAAAATAAAACCAAGGACAACATAACCGTATTAAAAATGGAGTAACATCACACCTTCTTCTCTTTAAGGGAAAAAAAACGGTAGTCAGCACTTATGTGTAGATTATCATAAAATCATAGCACTTATAAAGACGAATGCATATCTAATGCCACTTTATGAAGACTGTTTTGAGAAGGTGGGACAAAAAAAATATCTCTAATTTGGGCAAGGTCAGCGGATATTATTAGGTCTACTTGTCAAGAAGAGGGAAGGCAAGTTCCAAAGATTGCTTGATTTTTTTAAAAAAAGTTAATCTTACCTGTTAGTACCCAATAGCGTACATGTACGTTACATTGACAGCAAATTTCCAAACATGCATTTCCAAACGATGGCATTTTGTTTCAGTCTGTTTTATTCCTGCCGAAAAACAGCCCCAGTTTCTCGATTGCGCCGGCAATCGCATTTTCTAGTCCTGACACACGCACACTTATGAAGTTGAATGGCTGTAACAAAAAGTTCCATCTAACAAGTCTGTACAAATTATCCTTTAACTTCTCGACAGACTTCAACGGTTTCTGATTAGTGCATCATATGGTTGTGTCATATGCATTACTGCTAATATAAACATATAAATATTTTAATGCCCAAACCAAGCTGAAAGTATCTATCTCAACTGTCGAATATGTCTGCTGCTGATTGTTCAGTTTCGTAGAGAAATACAGATAGGTCTTTTTCTTATTTTCTCGTTGTCTTCCTGCAACAGTGGCGCACTGAAATCCACACAACTTGCATCAATTCCATTTGCATAATTGGGTGTGATTATTACTGGAGCAGTTATTAGCTCAGCATTCAGGCTATCAAATGATTTCTGACAGTCTGAAGGCCACAGAATCTTCTTGCCTTTCTTTTGCAATTCAGTCAGTTGAACAGCCGCACGGCTAAAATTAGGATTTTCACGGAAATCCACTTCTTGACAAGACTCGTCATAGTGTGCTTTTTGTCCATTGTATGGGAATCTTACCAATTATCTTTGTTTTTGCATCCCATCGGGGCGAGTCGTCAATATCCATTAATATGGCCCAGAAACGATGCATGGGCTTTTGGCAAATTCCCTTTTCGCCAGGGTTATCAATCGACCTGTCCCCTGACATCAATTGAATATGTCTGATGGATGTCTAAATGCTACTTCCATGTGTGCCTAAATATCATCACTTCATCAATATACACCACAGAATTTGGCAATCCCACAAGGTTGTAAATTGATACAGTCCATCCAGGATGACAAAAACAGAACTTGCCTTCCCTCTTTTTCACAAAGAGCCCTGATCGCATCATCTGAGCTTACCCAAATTAGAAATATAAATTGTTTATCCCACCTTCTCAATTCAGTCTTCATAAAGTGGCATTCGATTTGCATTAGTCATTGTAAGTGCTATGATTTTATAATAATCCACACATGACCGCTGACCACTATATGGTTTTGCCACGATTACAATGGGTGATCTCCAGTTGATGTAAATCACCTTGATTAAGACGTGTTCGAGCATGCTGTCAATCTGCTTTAGGGCCTGTCCAAACTTTAGAGAGTTATGCTAATAAGAGTGTTGCTTAATCGGAGCAGCATCTCCGATGTTATGAATAATTATATTATGAACAATTATGTTACTATATCGCAGCTTATTTCCATATATCTCCATACGTGACGTTAATACCTCTTTCAATTCATTTCAATTTTCTGGTGTCGGTTTATTCAATAATGTGTGCCAATTTATGACAATTTCCAATTGTATAATTTAAGTTGAGGCATGCCCAATTCAGAATCCTCTTTACTTGGTTCTTTGCTTTGTGTTGTAACAAATACTTTGGCTTTCCTTTCATGACAAAATATCTTTTTGTCATACTCACGTGACACACTGTGCGAGTTCTTTCTATTTGGAGTCCTTATCAAACAGTTCGCCTCACTCAGGTTCCTTTCGACTTGATAAGGTTCACGAAAACTTGCTTTTTTTAACGTTGGCTTAACACTGGAAGTAATACTAACAATTTCTTTTTGGCACTAAAGTTGCCAGTTTTTGATTTCTTGTCTGTCTCCTATTTTATTATGTTGACTGTAACTTTTAAATGCTCTGTAGCCAACTCTGGTGCTCAATGTAATCTTTATCAAACATTTGACGTATGGTCCAAATATGTAGTCTCTGAATTCTGATTACTAATTTCGACTTAAACAATTTTAGTGATGCTCTGATTTCGTTCGAAAACTAAGTCAATTTGACTGAGTTCAGTCAATTCATTCGGTGGATCACTGATTGTAAATAGCACAATCAGAATAATTTATAACAAACATTTTGATCGACTTGACTTGAAGCTGACAGTATGTTCTTTAATGCCTGAGACCCACGTGCCAAGCATTCTATTGTGATTCTGTTGGTACGCAGTAGATTTGAATTGATTTATTCCTAAGCTGTATGCTACTTTCTCGGAGCTGATTTAGCTCAGCTGGCTGATTTTTTCATTTACAGAGCAGTGTGACGCTAACAGCTTTGGTGCAATTCCCATCAAAGATTTCAGGTCAGCAAGAATGGCTCTCTTTCTCAACTTCTCCACTCACCTCGGCCTGGTGGCACTCCGGTTAAATCACCACCAGTCGTTTCTGTCTCTCAAATGAGAGATCAACCCCTAAGGTCCAGTAAAATACTTTGAAAAAAAAAACAGCATAATCTTCTTGAATAAGTTCAATGTGACATTTGATCTTTGATCTCATTGTATTTCTGTGAGTTGGCTGCATCGAGGGAAATATTTGAGTAACTCCTCTACAATCTTTTTAGCTGTGACATTACGTAATGGAACGGCCTCTGGAAATCGAGTGGGCTCATCAATTAATTTATCAAATAATGATTCCCAACTTTTGGTTTAACAATGGGTCATACGCAATCGATTAAGACTTCTTTTAAAGGATCCTCAATTTATGAAATAGGTATTAAAGGTGCGAGTTTTCTTACTTTCTCTGGTTTTTCAATTAGCTGACATGTATAACATATCTGGGAACGTTCAGTTACATCCATGTGCAGTCCAGGCCAGTTTTCTTTTTTAATTTTAGCTTTAGTTTTTTTTCTCTCGTTTATAAATGCCCTGCTGGTGGTCTCTCGCAAATCTGCCTGCATATGTGACCGACTGCATTTCCTCAAGCAGACATCATTTTTAAAGGTAATTACATTCGGACTCTTTTCCTGTGTATGCCATTTGACACAATTGCGTTATATTTTCCCCAGCTGATCTGTTCCACTTCAACTTCCTTATCTCTACACTTTGATATCTCCAGAATCAAGAGGGGACATTGTAACCTCGTTACTACACAGTCATGAAAAATCCCAAGGTGTGTGTTCTTCATTGAGTTCCACCTTTCCCTATCCACGTGAGTTCTCTTTTCCCAAACTGTATCTATCACGGGTTGAAACTGATTGTAGAAGCCAAACTTTAATTTATGAACAAACGCATAATCATAACCTATTTCAGCTGCTAATATTTCTGCTCTTCCACATGGTTTCTAAGAAATGAATTTTTGAACTCCTCCAAAATAATCGGCTCTCTAAGAGCGTCTCAGCTTCGACCTATTTTCAATGACATCTATAAAAATGACTTTGTTTGAGCCTTTCAAACTCAATATGCGCAGTGTAGGGTACCTGCTTATATTCCTGAAACATATTCTGCAGTCTTCTGGCACAAGCTCAACTGCACTAAAGGTAGTTTTATTTTCACATTCTCATGCGACCCATATACCTACCCTGATAGTAGCGAGAAATCATCATGAGCTCGAACTGCAAGTTTGCTTGGATCAACAATACATACATTCTCACTGGCTATCACATTTGTTTCGCCACCTTTTCAAACGCGACGAAAAAGGCTTCCACATCCTTATCATCAAATATAGGCAATGCTGGAATATTTTAACAGGTTCTCAACATGCGTTTGGCTATCATGTGAATGGTTATCCTCACTGTCTCCCACACGAAGCTTACCTGCAGCATTCGTCCCCAACCTTTTCAGCTGGATTGCCTGTCTAAGTGATAATTTCTGAAGCTTAAACTCCCTCTATTACTTCCTTTACTGTGTCCCCTTTTCTCTCTCTTCTCTCTTTGTTTCCCTCGCTTTTCTGTCTCTCTTCTCTCTCTATCTCTTTCTTTTTCAGTTCTGCTAAACCGATTCATTATAAATGCATTTTTGATGAATAAAAAGTGAACTAAAACTAATCCAATAAATTACATACAAGGAACTACATAATAGTTTTGTGAAATATATATTCAAATAGAGAATTGATTACAAGAAACAATAAAAAAAGTACGTAAAATAAAAATGTCAGTGCTTATTTCATAATGGAAAGTGCCCAGTCTTTCTGAATATTTTGAAGAGTAACTGGAAAAGTAGATAAAGGTAATGCAGCAAATGTAACATGTTTGTGTTTTTAAAAGGCCTTAATTCACTGAGAGCATACCACATTCATGACAAAAAACAGAGCAAGTGGAGTCAAGGACCAGGTGGAATTAACAGGAGGCTCTCTGCAAACCAGGATATTCATGAAGGTGGGATGCTTTATTCCACATAGTTTGACCCTAGGAACGTAGTTACCCCACGGTTATGTAAGGGATTTAGACTTTTGAATCATAAATTAAATTTATAACAAAGGTTAAAATAAAATGGAAGTAAATGTTTGTTATTAGTGAAGACACTGTGATTCCATTTGTATAAAATAATTCACTTGTTTTAACGACATGTAAGAGCCCAAATATGGTTTAGGACAGTTGTCCCCTTGAAATTGTGCAGCGTTTTAATGAGATCCAAGCTGATCTGATTGCAACTCAAACTCTAAAATCCTGCTGGTAATCTTGGACTCATGTAAGGGAAGGATCTCGTTTCTGGGACCTCCATTACACTTTGGAAGAGAAATTTTCAAATATTGCGAACACTTGGAGAAAAATAATTCTCTCCATCTCTATTTCAAATGCGCCACCTCTTGTTTTTGAACTGCATGGTCAACTCTCTCACAACATGAAAGAACTTTTCATCATCCTCTGTCACGGCCCCTCAGTTTGTTTGTTAAATACAGTAATGAGTACTTCCTCAGTTTATGTATTTTAGCAGAACAAATAAGTGACTCTGTCTTCACTTTTCTAACCTTCAAAACTTTTGGATACAATACTGGAAAATAGCACTTGTGTGCAAAGCTTTTCTGTATATGAGATGTCCACAGAACTGTGAAGATCCCTCAATTGTGCAAACTTATTCAGTTTTCTGAGAATTAAGACTCCAGCTTTAATAAATGAAAATGTCTGATCCTTAATCAAGATTTTTATTAAAATTGGTGGAAGATTTCCGAAATATTTTGTATATGGCAAATGATTTCCCGATTCAGCCCAGCTATTAACACAATGTAGTGACATTTGACAGTAGGGGTTGATGCTGCTAATAGTACTTTGATTAGACACATCCATGACTCTACTATGATAATGAGCTGTGCACAAGTTACTGCATTCATACTGAATTTTGTACATTTACTCTCTAGCTCAAGATTCCATTCAGTATGGGAAATTCTTGATTTTTGCCATGTCAATATGACCTTAGGTTTATGGAGTGTACAATGGGACACAACAGTTGAGGGAGTTCACTGCAGGTGGAGTCATACAACAAGGAAACAGGTATTACTGTTGAAGCTGTCTGAACTGACCAGGTTTCCGAAACCAAACTAGCCCCATTTGATTGTATTTGGCCGATATCCCTCTAAAACATTCCTATCTATGCAGCTGTTGAAATGTCTTTTAACTTTTGCAACTGTAATCGCCTCCACCACTTTCAATGGCACCTTGATCCATACACGCACCACCATCTGTGTGAAACTTTGTCCCTTAGGTCGCTTTTAAATCTTTCCACTCACTATAAATCTATGCCCTGTAGGTTTGGAGTCCTAAACCTGGAGGAAAACATTGTCTATTCACTTTACCTATGCTCCTCAATTTTATAAAACTCTATGCGATCACCTGTCGGCCAACTATGCTCTTACAGAAAATAGCCCACCCTATTCAAACTCTCCTTATAACTCAAGACTTCTAGTCTCAGTAATATCCTTGTAAATCTTTCTTTTCTTGCACCCTGACACATTTAATAACATCCTTCCTACAGTACTCTAAAAGTTGCCTCACCAATGTCTTTAACAGCTGAAACATGACATCTCAACTCCTGGACTGAAAACTCTCACTGATGAAGGGATGAATGCCAAGTGACAACTTCACCAGCCTTTCTAACTGTATCCCCATTTTAAAGAAACTACGTCCAATTACCCGTAAGACTGATTTGATAACACTCCTCAGGGCCCTACCATTAACTGCAAGTCCTGTCCTTGTGTATCTTAACAACATGCAATGTCAGAAATTTATATGCATTGAATTTCATATGCCATTTCTCTGCCCACTGCTCTAGCAAATCAAGATTATACTGTACTCTGAGATAATATTCTTATTTGTCCACTATACTTCCAATTTTGGTGTCATCCACTAATTTACGAATCATGTTCCAACATTCATGTCAAAATCGATGGTATAATTGATGAACAAGAACAAACTCAGTATTGATCCGTGTCGCACACTGCTGGTCACAGGCCTTAAGTCTAAACAACAATCTTCACTCTGTCTCCTACACTCAAATCAGGTTTGTATCCAACTGGCTATCTCTCCCTGGATCCTATGTGATCTAACCGTACTAATCAATCTACCATATGGAATCTTGTCAAAGATTTCAGTAAAGTCCATGTAGACAAAGCCTATCGTTTTGTCTTCATCTCAATATTTTGTCACATCTTCAAAAGAATCAGTCAAATGTTTGAGAAATGTTTTCTGTCATACAAAGCTATGGTGACTATTCATAATTAGTCCTTACCTTTCCAAATTTTTACCAATCTCTAAGAATACCCTCTAATAATTTACCACCACTGACATGTTCACCAGTCTGTAGTGCCATGGTTTTCCTTGCTAGCTTTCTTAAGAAATGACACAACATTAGCCACCCTGCAATCTTCTAGCACATCACCTGTAGCTTTAATGATACATATCTCTATGGCAGGGTCCCAGAATTTCTTCGTTAGCGTCCCACATTTCATGACCTAATCATGTTCAAGAATTTATCCGCCTTGATACATTTTATGACTTCCAGCAACTCCTGTTCTGCAATGTGGCCTCTTTTCTTGACATTACCATTTGTTTCCCAGAATTCACTAATTGCCATATCTTCCTACATGGTAAGTACTGACCAAAAGTATTCATTTAGAAATTTAGCTGTTTCCTGTGGCACCACACATAGACGACCTCATTGATTTCAAGGGGTCCTCTTTTTCCCATGATTGCACTTTTGAAAGGGTAGTCTCATGCAGCTGAACGATGTGGAGATGTATTGGAAGAAAATGGTGTGATGAATTATTTCAAAATCCGAAGATAGATTTAGAAACTGAACCAATCAAATGGCTCTGCTTATTTTGACTACAGCTAATTTGGGACTGAAACAGAGACAGAAATGTGATTGGAAATGTTTAACTGTGACTTTTTGGGAAAGGAGCTTCGAAAAAGTGTTGAAGGTGAGGTGGAGGTTTGCAAGGGTCATGAGTTTGAGGCTTATACTTTTGTATCATTCAAAATAGTTGAAATTTTGATGGTGAGAAAGACAGCACAGTTAACAAACTGCAGTTTATGCAATGACGTTGTGTGGTTAGCCAAGCAGCAGGAGAATCAATGTTCCGAGCATTCGCTCTACTTCAGGAATTTCTGAAGAAAAGCGTATGCTCGAAACTCCGATTCTCCTGCTCCTCGTATACTGCCTGGCCGGCGGTCCTTTTCCAACACCACACTTCAACTTCTATACAGAAAGGCTGGATGGGCTGGAACATTTTTAACTGGAGTGTAGGAGCTTGAGATGCGACCTGAAAGGAGAATATAAAATAATAAGAGGTGTAGATAAAGTTAATGATGGTTTCCTTTTCTGAAGGATGGGGGATTTAAAGACTTGAGGACATATTTTTTTAAGATGAGACGGACGAGATTTAAAAATAACATAATAGCCGGATGCTGCCTGACATGCTGTATTTTTTCCGCCGCCATACTTTATCGACTCATGTGTGTTGGTTGCTAATTTACCTTCTCCAGCTTTCTGTATCAATGTTCAATGTGTTTCTCCCTGTAAAACACTGTCCACTGTGCTCGTCCCTGCATGCCCATTCACACAACTTGAATACCACTAGCTGATTTTACATCAAGCTAAACGCTTCCGAAGATTCACAGGAGGAAATCTGGACGTTCCTCGATGTTTTTCTTACTTTGTCTTTCTTTTTATTTTCTTTCCCTTTCCTTTTTCCGATTTTCCTTTTGCTTTGCTTTAGGTTATGGATCTCTGAAATGTCAATCGAAATGAGTGAATAGATGATTCCATCTTCCACCCTATTACGTGTCATTTGCTCAATCCTGTAATCAAATGGATTGAGTTGGATGATTAGGCAGCTGTGAAAAAGTTGATGTTAATTATACAAACGTTTGCTCTCTCTTAATGTTTTAATGCAATAATACATTTACGAAACGCTCCTGCTCCCTGACCGGGAATCAAACCCATGCCGTGGCAGAGAAAGCGCCAAATTCTAACCACTAGAACAGCAGGTAATATAAATTGACATGCTACCGACTGGTAAAGATAAATGCATCATGCATATGTCTGTACAATTTAGTTTAGTGGAATGTTGCAAATTCATTTCATAATTTCGACGGTTATAGGACTCTTGCAAATATTTCCAATCATTGATTTCGGATCTGCTGCAACAAATTTCATTCGAAATAATTTTTTTCTTATTAATTTTTGACAATCCTCTCAATCACTAAAGATATTGATACTCAATTCAGATACACACATGTATGTAGAGTAATTCACTCACACCGCAATCCGTTCACAAATCTATTAATCACATGTGTCTATACGTTTGGAACTTGATGCAATCCAATTCCGATGTGTTGCAGTATCTAGATTAATGGTAAATTCAAGTTATTGTTGTTGTATGCGCTAGGAGATGCCATTTTGATTCCAGCAGCTTTATTTGAAAACGCAAGCTTTCGGAGCCCCCGTTACCACCACCCCCGCCCCCCTCCCCCGCAGGCAGTTAGTGAGAGCGGATACATCCGGCAAAAAACTTATAAGGTAAAAAGGGCCATACGACTTAAGCGAATGCCACGACCATGCCAAAGTGGCTATTAAGTTTGTAATTCATTACAATGGAAGTGCAGGTTTCGGTTAATTAATATGTAAATCCCAGAATTTATTTTAAGTCACTGTCCCAAAATAACTGCACCCAAATGTATGGTGATATCTCAGGTAGTCAATGCATTTTAGGTATGGCGTCACGTTCCATGTTTGGGCGAAACTGAGGACTGCAGATGCTGTAGTTTAGAGTCGAGAGTGTGGTGCTAGAAATGCTCAGCAGGTCAGGCAGCATTCAAAGAACAGGAGAATCGACGTTTCAGGTAAGTCTGCTTGTATCTGAATCAGAAGTCAGAATGGTTTTATTTCCAAATTAGATTTTTTAAAGGCCACCTTGACTGTCGACAAATCGTGTACTTTTGAGCAAAATAAAATGTGTCTGCAAATACACATTCACATCAAACAGTTATGTGCATGCGTGTGTGTGTGTGTGAGAGAGAGAGCTTTTGTGAGCGAGATTGAGTATTTGTTTGAGGGAGAGAGAGGGAGAGAGTGTTGGTGTGTGCATTCTTCAGCGTGTGTGTGCTTGAGATAGTGTGTGCGTCAGTGTGAGGGATTACAGAATATCCCTGTGATAAAGTATGAGAACGACCCTGTTAAGTATGTGTTCGAGAAATGGTCGCTGTATGCGTGTGTGTGAGAGAGAATGTGTGTGTGTCCATGTATATGACTGTGTGCGTGTGTGTGTGTGAGCGCACTCGTGTGAATACTACGGTGCAGCCACCTGTTGCTGCGTGTGCTGAAGTTTGCCTTGGGCGATTCTCACTCGTAGATCCAAGGTTTTATTTGGGTCAGTGATTTCCTGCCAGAATCATACAACACAGAAAAGACCTGTTGAATCTGCAGCCAATTTTTCTTCAGATGAATAAAGTCAAGAAAAGCAACTCATGGTATTGCATTTTGTTAAGCAAAATGTCACCTCAGGCATGATACATCCCAAATAACTTTGATTGAAAATACTACGTTGTGAACAGTATGTGTCATAATCCGACAGGATTCAAACTCGCGCAGGGAAACCCCGATGGATTTCTCGCTCGTCGCATTCACCACTCAGCCACGACTGCATGAAATCCCATCGACCTTCAGCCGTGTCTTTCTCTCTACACCTAAGACTTTTTTGGATATTTTGAGAAGTGTTCTCCTGTCGCTGAGCAACAATTATATCAAACCGCATCGGCATCACCTTCCAGATGGAAGATGGAAGGATGCTGTAAATTCGATTCCGCTCATGAGCAAAACGCCCTAGGGGAGTCATACGCAAGTGAAAATGAGTACAGCTCAAGTGGACGCGATTGAATAAGAGAACATTCATTCATCTAAGGTGCCAATGTTAGTCTTCTTTCAAGCAGTCTTCTTGAATATGTTCGCTTCCTTTAGCACTTAATGAATTGCAAAAATGCCCGTCGGTGAAAGAAACAACAACAATAAAAGGGAAGGAGGAGGAAAGAGGGAGGGGATTGAATGAAAATGAAGTTGCAGGTGAAGAAATTGGCTTGCAACTTCGCCACGGATCAGAGGTGAGGGAAGACTAAGTTTTCCGATGGTATATTGCAGAATTTAATTGTCACAGGACTGAACAGCTGGTGACATTAATCTGTGTGCGATAAACATGAGGGAAGCAAAAGCATTATGGTTTTCTGACTGACTGCTTTGCACAGGGACAGAGTAAGATTGGTACGAATGAAAATCGTTGTCAACATTTTTTCCTGTTATGAGGCCGTCAGTGAGCAGACATTAAATCTGGTATAACTAAAGCACTTTTTAATTGCACTCTGTTCGTGATATATCTCTGACAAGATTGGATAGTGCACTTATTTTTAACCTTATAATTTCGGTCTGTGGCATTTTTTAAAAAAGTGCATCAGAATGTATATCGAAGTAAAAACGCCCTCGTCGGTGAATTGAGCACCAGTCTCACATGTGGCAGGCCGGGAGACTAACCACTATACTGACGAGGAAATGACACGAGCTTGCTTTATTAATATGGTACAAAACACGTCAAAACACAAAATGTTCGGCTGTTTGTTTGATTTTCACATGCAAACTTTTCATGGAATCAGAATAAAAACTTAGACGGTGAATGAAGGAAGGAGTTAAAACAAATGTACGGGACCAGCGACAAATTGGTAAATGTGGTCTATCTTCACCTTAGCAGCAGGTACTTTCGTTGTGCAATAAGGCTGAACGTCGCAAAATGCCCTGCATGTGGGAGAAGAAAACTTGAAGCTCCAGATGCCCTAATGAGAGTCCAAAAAAAGATAATCACAGGAAAGTCAGAAAGGGAACAGGGCACCGTCTGATCCAAGGATCCGTTCTCAGATAAAAAGTCTAGCTGGCAGTAAGGTCGGATGGAAAACTGATTGACTCAAAGTATGAACCCCAATAATTTTACTGCTTCAGCAATTCATGCTCCTTTATATTTGGTTAAGAATTATGAATATTAAATATTTCATCCGAAGCTCTGCTGACACTACCGAGCAACTGTTAATGTTACGATCAAAATTGATGATGAAAGGTCGTATGTGATTGATTAGTTTTGCCATTACTGGGCATGGAACATCGGCTGGACGCGTAATACTTGCCGGAAGGACATTTTGCCAAAGGTTGGGGAGTTGTTTGGGGAGGCGGAGGTGGGGAACGGATGAAGGCAAGTGGAACTAGTCTCTTTACACGAGAGTTTTATATGACAATTAAAAAAAAGTTAGAACCGGAAAAGTTAAAGGAAGGTTGTGCAGAACTGGGGCAGAATTTGTATTGTTGCATTAAACTTTCGGTTTGATGGAGGAGAGCTATCTAAGCAAGTTGGAAGGAAGAGGTTGAGTCAGAAATAAACTTCGAGGCACAGAGTTTACGATCAGGAAGTTATGCTGGATCTGTATGAAATATTGTTGAGGACGAAGCTAGAAAATTGCGTGCAGTTCTCGAATACACATTGTATGTGGGATATGATAGAAATGGAAATATTACAGGTGTTTTTGATCAGGTCATGGAATGGGTGAGAAAGTTTCAATAAGAAAGAGAGATTGGATTAACTAGAGTTGTCTTCCATAGGGCAGAGGAAATTGAAACGGAACATGCTTAAGATGCATAAAATAGGAAGGAGTTTGGTAGAGCAGACAGGAAGTGACGTTTTACTTGTATGGAGGGCTCAAGCCTCAAGGAGCACAGACGTAAAATCCGGGGTAGAGGTTTATAGGAGATGCAAGGAAAATCATTTTCCCATAGAGAGTGATGAGAATCTGGAACTCCTTGCCTGTCAGGGCGGTAGAGGCAGAAGTTTTAATAATATTTCTCAAAAAATCATATGTCCACTTGCAGAAAAGCATCGGATCCAAATGTTGGAACTAATCGAATTGCTCCAAGGCTTGCATGTGACACAGGGCGTTTTGGATCAGCTACTTGACTGTTCTGGCTGTATATTATTGGAGTGTTTCAGAATTATATTTTGGACAGATGTGTTGAGATCTTCTATGATTGAAGATGGGGGTGTTTGTAAAATATCCTCCTCCAGTGAGTTGTCAACCAGCAATCACGACTGGATGTGACAGAGTGCAGAATTTACATCTGATCTGTAGCTTGTGGTTTCGCTTACCCTGTCCATCATTTGTTTTTCTGTTGTTTCATAGCTTCATCACGTAGCCACCTCATGTTTACAAATGCCTCCCACTGCTGCTGGCGTTCCTTCCTCCATTATCCAGTGAACCACCTTTGATTTTCTGACTTAATAGTAATGGTTTAGTGGAGGATATGTCGGTCAATGAGTGTGCTGAAGTCTGATTCCAGTGATTCTGACTGTCAAAGCATATCAAGGATACCCAGTCTTCAGTTGTTTATTTGTTAAAATCTGTCTCATTTAGCATTGTAATAGTGGTGCGCAACATGATGGATCATGTTCTAAATGTAAAGAAAACACATTGTATCCACAGTGATTGTGAGGCGGTCACTTTTGCCGATACTCTCATGCATAATTATATCTGGCGCAGGCAGATTTGTGATGTTCAGGTCAAGCATGCTCTATTTTTCCTCTTTTTGGTTCTCTCGTCACCTTCCACAGTATGACTCCAGCAAGTATGTAATTGGCGACTGTACAGCTTGATTGTACCTTTTGTTGGGTCACAATTATTGGTGAACATCGAACTGCCCTACTCCGAGTAGATTCCCTGCCCATGACACCCTTAGAACTTCTTTGAATATTGTTCCATCCGGCCCAGTGGACTTGCCTACTTTCACTCCTTCTAGAATTGATAACACATGTTCGTAACTAAACTCGATCCTTTCTACTCTAATATCTCGTACTTCCTTCTTCTCCTCAACAATATTCTCCTTTTCCTATGTGAAAACCGATAAGAAATGGTCGTTTAGCACTCTCCGATCTCCACAGGGTCCACACTCAACTTCCCAATTCTCTCATTGACTAGCCTTATTCCTACCCTAAACAGCCTTTTATTCCTCACATACCTATCGATTGCTTTAGCGATCACCTTTATTCTATTTGCTAAAACTGCTCGTGTCCTCTCTTTGCTCTTCTTAACTCTCTCTTTAAATCCTTCCTAGCTTATCTGTAACTCTCCATTGCCTCATCTGAAACATGTTGCCTCATCAACAAATAAGCCTCCTTCTTCTTCGTAGAAAGACATGCAATTTCTGTTGTAAACCACAGTCCCCTTACCTTATCACTTCCTCCCTGACAGGGAGTCTGTTTTGCTTTATTGATCTAGCATTGTCAGCAAACTTGTTCCCACTTCGAACAGTCACTCGGCTTTCTTCGTGCAGGGAGTACTGGCCATTTGGGTACAGAACTGGCTCAAAGGTAGAAGATAGAGGGTGGCGGTGGAGGGTTGTTTTTCAGAATGGAAGCCTGTGACCAGTGGAGTGCAACAAGGATCGTTCATGGATTCACTACTTTACATCATTTATATTAATGATTTGGATGTGAGCAAAAGAGGTATAGTTGGTAAGTTTGCAGATGACACCAAAATTGGAGATATAGTGGACAGCAAAGAAGGTTAATTCAGATTACAACTGGATCTTGATCAAATGGACCAATGGGCTGAGAAGTGGCAGATGGAGTTGAATTTAGATAAATGTGAGCTGCTGGATTTTGGGAAAGCAAATATTAGCCCGACTTATACACTGAATGCAAAGGTCCTATGGAGTGTTGCTGAACAAAGAAACCTAGAAGTGCAGGTTCATAGCTCCTTGAAAGAGGAGTGGCAGGAAGATAGGATAGTGAAGAAGGTGTTTGGTATGCTTTCTTTTATTGGTCAGAGTATTGAGTACAGAAGTTGGGAGGTCAGATTACGGCTGTACGGGACATTACGACGGTACGGCTGGGGCGGCACGGTGGCACAGTGGCACAGTGGTTAGCACGGCTGCCTCACAGTGCCAGAGACCCGCGTTCAATTCCCGCCTCAGGCGACTGACGGTGTGGAGTTTGCACGTTCTCCCCGTGTCTGCGTGGGTTTCCCCCGGGTGCTCCGGTTTCCTCTCACAGTCACAAAGATGTGTAGGGTCAGGTGAATTGACCAGACTAAATTGCCCTCAGTGTTCGGTAAGGGGTAAATCTTTGGGTGGGTTTCGCTTCGGCAGGTCGGTGTGGACTTGTTGGGCCGAAGGGCCTGTTTCCACACTGTAATCTAATCTAATTAGGTAGGCCACTGTTGGGATATTGCATGCAATTCTGATCTCCTTCCTATCGGAAAGCTGTAGTGCAACTTGAAAGGATTTACAAGGATGTTGCCACGGTTGGAGGATTTGAGCTATAGGGAGAGGTTGAATAGGCTAGAGTTGTTTTCCCTGGAGCGTCAGAGGCTGCGGGATGACCATATAGAGGTTTAAAAAATTATGAGGAGCATGGATAGGATAAATAAACAAAGTCTTTTTCCCTGGGGTTGTGGAGTCCAGAACTAGAGGGCATAGGTTTAGGGTGAGACGGGAAAGATATCAAAGAGACCCAAAGGCTCAAGGTTTTCACGCAGAGACTGGTACATGTATGGAATGAGCTGCCAGAGGAACTGGTGAAGGGGAGTGCAATTGCAACATTTAAAAGGCACCTGGCTGGGTATATGAAAAGGAGGGGTTTGGAGGGGTATGGGCCAGAACCTGGCAGGTGAGACTAGATTGGATTGGGATGCCTGGTCAGCGTGGACGATTTGGACCGAATGGTCTGTTTCCATGCTGTACACTCTACGACACTGGGATTCTATGGATGAGGATAACATCGAACTGATGAAATAGGAGTTTCAAACACAAAATCTGGCAAAAGATAGAGACTAAAAAGTGTTCACTGACACTGAACAGACCAGTTGAGAGGCCAGCTGATCTGGAAAGGTGAACAAATTTTGAACACAGCTCATACTGAGAAAGCCTATGACAACATTTTGTATCACAGTTCAGGATTGTTAAGCTGATCGTAGAATCTTATTTAGATATGACTGACCATATTTCCACATAATTGCACACAGCAAAATCATTCAGACCTCCAAATTTTATAGACGTTGAATTGCTGCTTATTGATTCTCCCATGCTGACCAAATTAAAAATAAGTGGTTTCTCAAACCTGCCATCACGAATATCTATCAATGCCTAATAATTCTGACTCAGTGATCTATGAGCTAATTTGAACACGTTGGCACTTCCTTCTCTCTCTTAATTTAAGTTAGTGTCTTCATTTCTTCTTCCAAGTATACACTGACGCATTTTCACTCATACTCCAAGTTCAATATGATGCTCGTTTTATATGGACATTCTATCATGTTCCTTCATTTTCAATTCCTTCTGTTCCTTTTTGTCTTCAGGAGCAAAAAATGTCATCACAGACGATTCTCTGATTATGACATGCATTTTAACAATGCTTTTGATAAGGCCTCACATGGAGAAGTTAATTGCAAAAATTGAAAGATTTGAAATTTGGGGGAATATTCTGATGTGGATTTGAATTAGTTGGCAAACAAAAACAGAATGGAATCAAACTGTCTATTTTTTTTTCTCGCTGATGCATTGATTAACAGTATATTGCTGCAAAATAAAACTAAGTGGTGTTTGAGTGAGGACAGTAAATGGAAGCATCAGGGCATTCTACAAACATTGCACATGCAAGCAAGGTGATGCTGTACAGTGTGAATAAGTATGCATTTATGCAAACTGATGTGAAAACAGGAAGGAAGGCTTCTAATTTAAATATTATATATTGGGAAACATAGCCTTTCATTTAGGATCTGGGTGTCTTTGCAAACCAGTCAATGAAAATATAGATATAGAACTAGACCTGGAATTTTGCGGACAGTTGTGATCTCCCCGCCTTACAGAGGATGCACTTACCAGAGAGGGAGTACAGGAGCACTTGAAATGGCAGTATTGTCAATTAAGAATAGACTGGCTCAGCTAGGTATGTATCCACTTGAGGTTAGAAAAATGGAACAGAATCTGATTGAAACGCATAAAAGTCTCACAGGAATAGAGACAGAGTAGCTGGATGTTTTCACTCTGTTTGCAGAGTATCGAACGAGGAATCTAGACTTCGTATAGAATATCGAACATAGAACAGTACAATGCAGAACAGGCCCTTCGGCCCTCAGTGTGAACTAATCGAAGCCCACACTATCGCATCATCATCCATATTCCTATCCACGGTCTGATTAAATACGCCTAATGTGACTGAGTTAACTGCACTACCAGGCAAGGCATTACCCAAATTAAAGGCACTCAAAGACCGAATATTCACGGCACACCGTAGTGGAGAATTGCAAAACTTCTCAAGGCTTAGACTAAAATCAAATAGTCCTCATCGTGGTCATAAATCTCAATGCCGTATTTTAAAATTGTACTCGACTGCTTCTAGATTCATTAATGAGGGAACACAATTTAACTTCGCTGTCCTGTTTATCTCTTCAAATATTATGCAACTTTCGTTGAGATTACCTGTCATGTTCTGAAGCTGTAGAAAATTAAGACCGGATTTCCTCAATTTCAATTCACAGGACAAACGCCCATCTATTGTGTCAAGCCTAACGAACATTCTTGGTATTCCTTACACGGCAATAGTATCATTCCTAAATTGAGGATTGTATCCCAAGTCCGGTCTAATCGGGCAACCATACATTGACACGAAGACTTCTTTCTCGTCACCTAAAATCCTTCAGCTGGAAATGTTCTCATTCTGCAGCGTTCACAGCAGATTTCTGAACTGCTGCGAAACATCAATGACTTATTAAAAACCACGCCAAGATGCATTTCTACAAATCTACACATCAGACATTCTATATCAATCAGTTTTCAAGCTGTTACCTTCGACAAAATAATCTGCACATCTTTCCCACCTATGATGAAGTCAAATAGTTGCTGTTTATAAATCATGAGGGGCATAGATAGAGTCCAGAAGGTATTTTTCCCGCTGGTGAGGGAAAACAAAACTAGAAGCATAGGCTTAAAATGAGAGGATAAAGATTTAAAAGAAACCTAAGGGGCATCTTCTTCATGCCTGTCTTGAATGAGCTGCCAGAGAAAGTGGTGGAGACTGGTACAACTACAAGACTTAATGGCATCTGGATGGTATATGAGTAACATGGATTTAGAGGGATATACGGCAAATGTTGGCAAATGAGAACAGATTAATTTAGGATATCTGCTCAACATGGTCAAGTTGGACCGAAGGTTCGTTTTCCGTGCTGTATTGCTCTATGACTTGATGACTCGAGAACAACCACAAATAGAATGCAATCGAATTCCGTTAAAACGGTTTCCAGCTCCAAATCTTCGGTCAATCTTATTCTCTTATACTCACAAGTTCTTTAGATGATGTCCAGACTTAAGAGTATCATTCCTGGAACCATTCCTTTAAATCGGTTCTGCATTCTTTCTAACTTCTATATCTTTTCTCAAATGTGCGCCAGTGTTTAGGTAATTTTCATGGACGTTGCTGATATCGTATTGTGCTGAATATTAAAACTTAGCGGCATATTCACTTTGGGACCAGGTGCTGGACAATTTCGTCAATATCGATCGGAAATGCGGACCGATGAGGCAAATGACTTGTTTTCGTGTGGTGTAAATTTGGTAACTGTATAAATCCTGCAAAGAGTCACTTCCGCAAGTTCAGCTGTGTCAGAATCCAGGTTGCGATGAGCGCCTGTCAACCTGAAAAGGTGACGTTCGTCTGGGTCTCTGCAAAGGATTTGGTCAAATTCATTGCATCCTGACAATTTGTTCTTCCAACAACTTATATGTTTCATGGATTCAGTTGTTTTACTGTGGCGCCAGCTCTCTGAGCTGTGATGGCCGAGAGGTTAAGGGGTTAGATTCGTCATCTTGTGGGGGTTCCTTGCGCAGGTTCGAGTCCCGCTCGCAGCGTTGATTTCTTTGGAAATTGCCGCGTCATGGGTACTGTTTTGAATATATTGGAGTCTGAGCTTCACGTTTAATTCAATCAATTTCGAACTGTAAAGAATCAGAAGTAATTTAAAAATTGGACAAGTCATCGAAAAGGATAAATTAAACGTCGAGACAGAAAAAAAAACTCATCAAATTCTATCATGAGTAACTTTCAATGCAAGTAAAGAATAATCGCGAAATTTGAATGTTCGGATGGGAATGAAGCAAAATAAGAAGCAATGTACAACATGTAACTGCAAAGGATGAATGCTTCATTTTCTACGATCTGTTGAATAACAAGCTGAGATAATATTTCAGACCCACAATTTGAGATTATTCCACATTAGCATTGTCACAGAGTCATACAGATGTAGAGCAAGGAGAAAGATCCCTCTGTCCAATTCGTCCATGCAGGCCAGATATCCTAACCTGATCTATTCCCATTTGCCAGCACTCGGCCTATATCCCGCTAAATACTTCTTATTCATAAAATCATCCAGGTTGCTTTTAAAGGATTTAATTGTACCAGACTCCACCACTTCCTCTGGCAGCTCCTTCCATGCATATACCACCCTCTGCGTGAAAATGTTGTCCCTTAGATTCCTTGAACAGCTTTCATCTCTAATCTGAAAATGTGTTGCTGGAAAAGTGCAGCAGGTCATGCAGCATCCAACGAGCAGGAGAATCGACGTTTCGGGCATGAGCCCTTCTTCAGGATTGTACTTCACCCTTCTTCTCCCTATTTCAGGCTTATGTCCGAAACGTCGATTGTCCTGCTCCTTGGATGTTGCCTGACCTGCTGCTCTTTTCCAGCAACTCATTTACCGTTCTGATCTCCAGCATCTGCAGTCCTCACTTTCTCCTTCAACTCTAATCCTAAACACATGCATTTTAGTTCTGGACTCCACCACCCGAGAGAAAAGATCTATTCTATTTACCCTATTCATGTTCGTCATGATTTCATAAACCTCTATAAAGCCACCCCACAGCCAGTCCCAACCTATTCAGCCACTCTCTACCACTCAAATCCTCCAACTCAGGGAACGTCCCTGTCAATCTTTTGTCAACCTGTTCAAGTTTCGCGACATGCTTCTGATAGGAAGGAAACCAGAATTGTGCACAATATTCCAAAAGTGACCTAACCAGTGTCCTGTATAGTCGCATCATGTTCTCCCAACTACAATACTAATGCTCTGACCAATGAAGGGAAGAATATTAAGCACGTTCTTCACTATCCTGTCTACATGTGACTCTGCTTTCAAGAAATTATGAAGCTGCACTTCGCGGTCTCTTTGTTCAGCAACACTTCCAAAAACCTTGCCATTAAGTGTAGATCTGTAAAACATCACAGTGGACAATAGGTGTTCCCTGAACGAGTCCCCAGTTTTGAGCTGGAACACTCTGATATGGAGGAGACCACACCAGGAACAGCAGATGCCGTAAATCAGGCTTGAGGAAATCCAGGAAAATCTCTCGTAGATTGGAATAAGTCTTTGGGCCCTTGTAGGGCGAAAAGAGACAGCAGAGTAAACTAGAGAGCGAGTAGAGGAGATTATTTGTCATTTCTACCATACACATCTGACACAATAAAAAGAAGGCAATTTTGCTCCATGACCAAATTGCTATTTGAAAACCGTCTACACGACAGTACAATCATACACAGGGCAGCTTAAAGTGCATAAAACGTGCATGCAAGACAGCGCAGTTATTCCTGACAAGTCAAGACAATAGATACAATGGTGGACAAATTCCAATGTAACATTGAATGATCGTTAATAAAATATTTTTTGAGCAGCCATTCAAAACATCGTCCAAAAATTGCTAATGGAAGAGAGTGTGATCATACAGTGTCAAGAAGTCTGATGGCTTAGGTGAAGAAACTTTTGCAGAGTCTGGATGTGAGTGATTGAATGCTCTGGTTACTTTTGCCAGATGGCAGGAGTGTGAAGAATTTGGATCAAAGTTCTGTGGGGTCGCCCACAATGCTGTTGGCCTTGTAGATGCAGCGTGTGGTGAAGATGTCTGGAGAGGAGAGATGAAGATTTCAATAAAGGCAAATTACTGCGGATGCTGGAATCTGAAACCAAAAGAGAAAATGCTGGAAAATCTCAGCAGGTCTGGCAGCATCTGTAAGGAGAGAAAAGAGCTGACGTTTCGAGTCGAACTGACCCTTTGTCAAAACTAAAAAAAAGGGAGAAATAGCGAAGTTTTAATCTAGGCTGAGAGAAGGTGAGTCATTATTCCAGAAGCAAAGGTAGCAATAAATTGTAACTGAGGAAGGAAATATGGCTGTGGTAGCGAGTAAATAGTAAATTTATCAAATTTATTGCTACATTCGTAGGCGGCACGGTGGGACAGTGGTTAGCACTACTGCCACACCGCACCACCAGGCGACTGACTGAGTGGAGTTTGCACATTCTCCCCGTTTCCTCCGGGTGCTCCGATTAAAAATGTGCAGATCAGCTGAATTGCCCGTGCTAAATTGCCCGTGGTGTTAGGTGAAGTGATACATGTAGGGGATGAGTCTGGGTGGGTTGCGCTTTGGCGGTTCATTGTGAATTGTTGGGCCGAAGGGCCTGTTTCCACACTCTAAGTAATCGAATTTGCTTCTGGAGCCATGACTCACCTTCTCTCAGCCTAGTATAATAACATCCCTATTTTAGCGATCGTATTAAGGTGTCCTCACTACCCGTTGTCAGGTCTTATGAATCAAGACAGTGCAATTCCGAACCAGGCAGTGATGCAGCTGCTCAGCGTATTCTAAATTAACCCTGTTTAGAATATGGTGAGGATAGGGGCTGTCAGATAGGCTTTCCTCAACCTTCGCAGACAGCAGAGATGTTGCTGGGCTTTCTTGGCTATGAAGGCCATGCTGAGTGACCAGGTGAGATTATCTGCCAGATGGATGCAACGAAATTTGGTGCTCTTTATAATCTCCACGGGGGAGCAATCGACATCCAGCAGAGAGTTATCGCTCTGTGCCCTCCTGAAGTCAACAACCATCTGTTTTGTTTTGTCCACGTTCATAGACAGGTTGTTGGCTCTGCACGAGTCCGTTAGCACAGCATCTTCTCTCTTTATGCTTGCTCTTCATTCCTGTGATTGAGAACCACTACCGCCGTGTCAACAGTGAAGTTAATAATAGAATTTCATTTGGACATCAATGCTCAATCGTATGAAAGCAGGGTGAATAGCAGTCGACTGCTCTTCACCCTGCTCAGTGTGATGATTTTGAAGATGCTGTTCCCAATCCAGGCTGTCTCAGGTGTCCCAGTCATTAGCGTCCAGTTACAGAGGAACTTATTCAAGCGCAATGCACTCAGCTTTCCAAACAGGTGCTGACGAATGATACTGCTGAATGCAGAACTGAAGGTAATGAACAGTAATCTGATGTAGGTGTTCTTCTTCAACAGTTGGGTGAGGGTCAGAGGTTGGGTGGTGGAGATAGCATCATCTGTTGACCGGTTGGAACGATGCACACACTGCAGAGTGAAGGTGGGTTGGGGCGGTGGACAGCAGGGTCCTAATATACCTCATCACGGGCCTCTCGAAACAATTCATGATGTTTAATGTCAATGCAAAGGGGCAGTAGCCATTGAGGCAAGACACTGAAGACTTCTTCGGCACAGGGACGATGGTAGTGGCCTTGAAGCACGTTGGAACTATGACACAACTCAGGGAAATGTTGTCCAAGATGTCCAAGACAACATCCACCAGCACGTCAGAGCATCCTCTGAGCATTCTGCATGTGATGTTAGGTGGACCAGCAGGCTTATGTGGGTTGACTCTACATAGAATTTTCCTCACGTCAGTCGTGATAAGACTCAAAACCTAGTCATTGGGAGGGGAGATGATCCACATAGCTTCCACATCATTTCATGCCTCAAACCATGCAAAGAAGTTGTTCAAATCATCCGGGAGGGTGGATATTACCAGCACAAGCAGGCGATGCTATGCTGTGGCTGTTGATGGTCTGAATACTCTTCTACATGCTCTGCATATTGCCGCTGTCCTGATAAAGTTTGCATATTCTCTGTGCGTATGCAAGCTTTGACTCTTTGATGGACCATGATCACCATCTATAGTTGCCTAAAGGGGTGTCTTGGTGAATATGTGCACGAAAATCATAGCCTCAATTAACACTTTTAAAAATAGAATAATTACAGTGCGGAACCAGGTCCTTCGACCCCACAGGTCCACACCATCGCTGCAAAGAGTAACCCAATCAGATGCATTCCCCAACCCCATTATCCTGTATTTACACGTGACAAATGCACCTAAACTTGAAAACTGTGGATAATGTCACATGGCCAGTTCCGCTAATCTGCACATCTTCAGATTGTGAGAGATTCTTACACCATCATGGACGAGAAGTTCAGGAGCAAGAAAAAGAATGGTATGAAATGCGTCAATGTGCTATTTCGCACTCACTCCGTCTGAATTATGACAAACGGCGTGCTTGGCATTTTGTTCTTGTGACGGTGACTAAAAGTAGGAAAGAATGAACTGAGATAGAATGCAGAAAGACTTACTTTTTTTGATGCGCGCTCCCAGTTTCTTCAGTATAGAACCTTTTATCAAGCTGTATTTAGGATTGAAAAATACAAAAAAAAACGTCTTATTTCAATGTCTGCTTCACTCCATGGGCATCTGTCCACAAATTCACTTATTTTTTAGTGCAATATTTTAAAGTAATCCTTATTTTTAATGCTGACAATGTCCATTCTGCTGTCACGCTGGTGAGTGGAGGTACCTGTTATAATTTCATCATTTGATTCACCAGTGTCATTTAGGGTGGCGGATCAGCTACAATATAACGCCAGATCCACACGCATCTCATTCAAACTCAATGTCCTCTGAGCAACTAGCGATGTATTATAAACGCTGACCTCGACAGTCACATAATCATCCCATGAATGATTTTTTGAAAATCAACAGTGAGACTGAAGGGAATGGAATACACGAGGTGGAAATGTCCTGGAAACAAAAACAACTGAGGCATTCAAGAGGGCATTGGGTAATGATATGGATAGAAATAGTGTGCAAAGGTACGGTGAAAATTCATGAGATATTCATGAGGTAATAATTCTCATTTAACAATCGCTACCAGGCACGTTTCAAAGGAGGTTCACTATAATGGTCCCAGGAATGAAAAGCTTCACACATGAGGAACGTTTGATGACTCTGCGTCTATACCGTATGGAGTTTAGAAGAATGAGGGAGTATCTCTTTCAATAATAAATAATAGTGAATGGCCAAGGCAGAATAGATGTTGGATTTTTAGGAGAAACTGGTTCCCGAGTGCGTAGCTTTAGGGTAAAGGGAAAACGTTTTTGAACAGAGTGAAGGAGAAACCTTTTCAGACAGAGAGTGGTGAATCAAGGGAATTCATTGCCACAGAAGGCTATAGTAGCCATGTCATTGAGTATATTTAAGACTGAGGCAGGTTAATGAATAATAATGTGAATCAAGGATTACGGGGAGAAGGCAGGAGACTTGGATTGAGAAACTGATCAGCCATGATTGAAAGGAGGAGCAGACCCAAGACAATCGAATGTCGCCCTTTTCCGCCATAACAATGTTGTGATTCTATGAACTGTGTCTTCAGTCCAATCGCTCCTTTATCTCCGTCTGACTACATGCGCTCCGACGTATAGTTAACTTATGGAAGGGCAGGGATAGATTTATTTGGCAACATTCTGTGACGATTCTTGTGATGCAATCAATGTTACCAGAACTCTGGACCCTTGTCCGCAGGGCAGTTTTTAAGGGTATGAGACGTGGTCTGTATATTTACTGACAAAATGGAAAAAGAAGTCAAATTAACTTGATCGATAAAAGTGTGCTTTTGGGACCAACGGAAGAGACCTGTATGAGAGAGAATGTTAGGCAAAACTGAGAATTGCAGATGCTGGAGTCCTGATGAAGGGCTTTTCTGATGCATTCCTGATGAAGGGCTTTTGCCGAAAACGTTGAATTTCCTGCTCCTCGGGTGCTGGCTGACCTGCTGTGCTTTTCTGCACCACTCTGATCGAGAGGGGATGCTGTCAACGGAGCAGGTTCACTCTGAATGAAGTATCTTTGGAGTGTTCGCAGGTAAGTAGGGGAAAGACAGAAGAGAACGAGTGGGCGAGCTGTTCTGGAAAGCCTGCTCCACTACTTAAGTTGACCACGGGGGCTCTAACACGACTCAGCCTTGTGCAGGCATAACCACATAAAGTTTCAGGCCGTTGATAATTAGAAAATGAACAAACACCACTTTAAAGACACTCAAAGACCGAATATTCAAAGCTCACTGCAAAGGAGAATTGCAAGACTTCTTTAAGCTTAGACTAAAATCAAGTAATCCTCATTGTGGTCATAAATCACAATGCCTTATTTTTAAATATTGTCTGCCTGTTTCTAGATTCCTTCATGAGGGAACACAATTTAAATGCGCCATCCTGTTTATCTCTTCAAATATTTTGCAACTTTCGATGAGATGACCTGTCATGTTCTGAAACTGTAAAAGAAATTAAGGCCAGATTTGCCCAATTGCAATTCACAGGACAAATGCCCATCTATGCTGTCAAGGCTAATGAACATTCGTCGTATTCCCTGTACGACAATAGCATCTTTCCTAAGTTGAGGATTATAAATCCCCAAACTGTACTCCATGTGCGGTCTAACCGCCCTACCATGCATTGGAAATTAGACTTCTTTCTCGTGCCCTGAAATCCTTCAACTGGAAAGTGTGTCATTCTCCAGCTTTCACAACAGATTTCTGTAAGTGCTGCTAGACTTCAATGACTTATTAAAAACGACGCCAATGTGCATTTCTACAAGTCTGTACATCAGACTTTCTACATCAAATACTTTTCAAGATGTAACCTGTGAAGAAATAATCTACGCACCTTTCCCACTTGCCAAGTCTGATAAAGTCAATTAGTTACTATTTATTAAATCATGAGGGAAATGGATAGAGTGACCAGACAATGTGAGAGAACCCAAAACTAGAGACCATAGGTTTAAAATTACAGGGTAAAGATTTAAAAGGGAACTAATGGGGCAACCTTTTCACGTGTCTAGAATGAGCTGCCAGAGAAAATGATGTAGATTCGCACAACTGCAACATTTAATGATATATGAATGGGTATACGAGTAAAGAGGTGTTCAAAGTTTGTGAGAAGATTTGTAGCTCGGGTGCTCGTTGCTGTGGTTCTGTTCGCCGAGCTGGAAGTTTTTGTTGCAAACGTTTCGTCCCCTGTCGAGGTGACATCCTCAGTGCTTGGGAGCCTCCTGTGAAGCGCTTCTGTGGTGTTTCCTCCGGCATTTATAGTGGCCTGTCCCTGCCGCTTCCGGTTGTCAGTTTCAGCTGTCCGCTGTCGTGGCCGGTATATTGGGTCCAGGTCTATGTGTTTGTTGATGGAGTTTGTGGTTGAGTGCCAAGCTTCTAGGAATTCCCTGGCTGTTCTTTGTTTCGCTTGCCCTATAATGGTAGTGTTGTCCCAGTCAAATTCATGTAGCTTGTCGTCTGCGTTTGTGGCTATTAGGGATAGCTAGTCGTGTCGTTTCGTGGCTAGTTGATGTTCATGGATGCGGATCGTTAGCTATCTTCCTGTTTGTCCGATATAGTGTTTTGTGTAGTCCTTGCATGGGATTTTGTACAGAGTAAAGAGGGTTTAGCGGGCATTAGGCGAAGTGTTGACAAATGGGAACAGATTAATTTAGGATATCTGTTCAGCATGGTCAAGTTAGACCGAAGGGTGGTTTTCCATGCTGCATTGCCGTATGACATGATGACTCCAGAACAACCGAAAAAGGAATGCAAATGACTCCCGTCAAATTGGTTTCCAGTTCCAAATCTTCGGTCAATTTTCCTCTCTTATACTCACAAGTTCTTTACCTGATATCAGAATTTAAGAGTTTCATTTATGCAACCATTCCTGTAAATCGGTTCTGTATTATTTCTAATTCCTTTATCTTTTATCTAATGTGGTCCAGTGTTTTGGTACTTAGCGTGGATGTTTCTGATATCATATTGCGCTGAATATGAAACTCTGCAGCAGATACGCTTCGGGACCAAGTGTTTGACAATTGAGTCAAAGTCGATTGCAAGTGCAGACGCAATGAGGCAAAGGACTTCTTATCGTGTGGTGTCAATTCCGTGAATCTATAACTCAATGAAGAGTTATTCCAGCAAGTTCAGCTATGTCAGAATACAGGTGTCAGACGCACAATTTTCGATTATTCTGCATTTATACAGTCACAGAGTCATACTGATGTTGTGCAAGGAAACATACCGCTCAGTTCAATTCGTCCATGCAGACCAGATAACCTAACCTAAACTATTTCCATTTACCAACACTAGACCTATATCTCGCTATTCATAGAATCATTCAGGTGGCTTTTAAATGTTTTAATGTTACCAGCCTCCACCATTTCCTCCTCAGCTCTTTCCATGCATACACCACTCTCAGGTTCCTTGGACAACTTTCAGCTCTAACTCTAATCATAGGCCTTTTAGTTCTGGACTCCACCAACCAAAGGAAAAGGCTTATTCTATTTGACAGGGTAAAGATATAAAAGGGACCTCAGGGGCAACTTTTTCATGCCTGTCTGATGTGGTGGAGGAAGTGGCGGAGTCTGGTACAACTGCAAGATTTAATGGCATCTGGATGGGAAGATCAGTAACAAGGATGTAGAGGGACATGGGCCAAATGTTGGCAAATGGGACCAGATTAATATAGGATATCTGTCCATCATGATCAAGTTGAAGCGACGGGTCGTTTTCCTTGCTGTATTGCCGTATTGCTGAATGACTTGATGACGCTAGAACAACCACAAAAGGAATGCAATCGATTCCGTCAAAATGGTCTACAGCTCCAAATCTTCGGTCAATCTTATACACAAAACTTCATTCGCTGATGTCAGAATTTCATTCCTGGAACCATTTCTGTAAATCGGTTTTGCATTCTTTCAATTCCTATATATTTTATCTCATGTGCTCCAGTGATTATTTACTTAACATGGACATTTCTGGTATTATATTTTGCTTAATATTAAGATGTAAAAGATTATTAAAGGATTAGCCACTCTGGAGGCAAGAAGCATGTTTTCCAATGATGGGTGAGTCGCGAACCAGATGACACACTTTAAAAATAAGGGGTCGGCTACTTTGAACAGAGTTGAGGAGAAACTTCTTCATCCAGAGAGTGATGGGTGTATGGAATGCTCTGCCCCAGAAGGCTGTGGAGGCCAAGTCTCTGGATACTTTCAAGAAAGAGTTGGATAGAGATCTCAAGGATAGTGGAATCAAGGGTTATGGGGATGAGGCAGGAACAGGATACTGATTGAGGATGATCAGCAATGATCATAATGAATGGTGGTGCGGGCTTGAAGAGCACAATGGCCTACTCTTGCACCTATTGTCTATTGTCTATTAAAACTCAGCGGCATATCCACTTCGGGACCAGGTGCTGGACAATTTAGTCAATATTAATCGGACGTGTGGACACAATGAGGCAAATTACTTGTTTTCGTGTGATGTAAATTTGCTGACTCAATAATTCAACGAATACTCATTCCTGCAAGTTCAGCTGTGTCAGAATCCAGGTTGTGATGAAAGCCTGTCAACCTCCAAAGGTGATGTTCGTTGGGTCTCTGCCAAGAATTTGGTGAAATCATTGTGTCTTGAAGATTTGTTCTTCTATCAACTTATATGTTTCATGGATTCGATTGTTTTAGCATGAAAATGGGCATTCGGCGTGCAGCTGTGATGGCCGAGAGGTTAAGGCGTTGGATTCGAAATCCAATAGGGGTATCCTGCGCACGTTCGAATCCCGCTCACAGCGGTGTAGTCTCTGCTTCATCCTTTGAATTTTGGATATGTTGGAGCCTGAGCTTTGTGATTAATACACATTCAATGTTCAAATGGAATGAATCAGAAATAATTTCAAAACTGACCAAGTCATCGAAAAGAATAAATTATATGTCGCGACACAAAAAAAGACACCAAATTCCAACATGAGTGAGTTTGAACGCAAGTAAAGAACTATCGTGAAATTTGAATGTTCGGGCGGGAATGAAGCAAAATAAGAAGCGAAGCAAAATAATAAGCAATGCTAAACATGTAACTGCAAACGACGAATGCTTCATTTTCTGCGATTTGTTGAAAGACAAGCTGAGATAATATGTCTGACCCACAATTTGTGATTATTCCACATTAATAGAGTCACAGAGTCATGCAGATGTCGAGCAAGGAAACAGACCCCTCGTCCAATTTGCACATGCAGACCAGATATCCTAACCTAATTTATTCCTATTTGTCAGCACTCGGCCTATATCCCGCTAAACACTACTTATTCATAGCATCATCCAGGTTGGTTTTAAATGAATTTAGTGTACCAGCCTCCACCACTTCCTCTGGCAGCCCCTTCCATGCACGGACCACCCTCTGCATGAAAATATTGTCCCTTAGGATCATTGTACAGCTTTCAACTCTAACTTTAAACATATGCCCTTTAGTTTTGGATTCCATCACCCGATGGACAAGACCTATTTAGTTTACCCTACTCATGTCCATCATAATTTTATAAACCTGAATAAAGTCACCCCTCAGTCTTCGATGCTCCAGGGAAAACAGCCCCAGCCTCTTTTCAGCCTCTTCCTATCGCTCAAATCCTCAATACCTCGGAGCATTCCTGTCAATCGTTTGTGAAGCAGTTCAAGTTTCACAACATTCTTCTGATAGGAAGGAGACAAGAACTGCACACAATATGGCAACAAAGACCTAACCAGTGTCATGTATAATAGCATCATAATCTCTCAATTCAAATACTCAATGCTCTGAACAATGAAGGTAAGAATATTAAGCACCTTCTTCACAAACCTATCTAATATGCAACTCAACTTTCAAGGAATCATGAATCTGCACTCCAAGGTCCCTTTGTGCAGCAACACTTCCCAAAACCTTTCCATTAATTGTCGATCTGGAAAAAGCACAGCGGACCATAGATGTTCCCTGAACGAGTCCCCAACTTTGCGCTCGGTCTGAAATGGAGATGATCACATCAAGAGCAACAGATGCAGTAAATCAAGTTTGAGGAAATCCAGGGGTTCCAATAATTCTTTGGGGCCTCTGCGGGTGATACGAGAGAGTAGAGTAAAGTAGAGACAGAGAGTTGAGGAGCATTATTTGTCATTTCTACCACATACATCTGGTGCAATAGAAAGGTGGCAATATTGCTCGAGGAACAAATTGCTATTTGAACACACAGTCATACACAGGGCAGCTTAAAGTGCATAAAATGTTCAAAACATGCAAGACAGCACAACAATTCCTGACAAGACAAGACAATAGAGAAAATGGTGGACAAATTGCGATGTAACAATGAATGATCATTAATAATATATTGTTTTAGCAGCCATTCAAAACGTCGTCCAACAACTGCAAATGGAAGAGAATGTGATCATTCAGTGTCAAGAAATCTGATAGCTTATGTGAAGAAACCTTTGCAGAGTCTGGCTGTGAGCGACTGAATGCTCTGGTTACTTTTGCCAGATGGCAGGACTGTGAGGAATTTGAATCAAAGTTCTGTGGGCTCGTCCACAATGCTGCTAGTCTTGCAGACGCAGCTTATGGGGAAGATGTCTGTAATGGTGAGATGAACATTCCAATGATCGTCTCAGCTGTCCACACTACCCGTTGTCAGGTCTTATGGTTGAAGACGATGGAATTCCGAACCAGGCAGTGATGCAGCTGATCAGCGTATTCTCAATTAACCTTCCGTAGAATGTGTTGAGGCAAGCGTCAGATGGGCTTTCCTTAACCTACGCAGACAACAGAGATGCTGCTGGGCTTTCTTGACTATGAAGGCAGCATTGAGTGACCAGGTGAGATTATCTGCCAGATGGATGCAAAGACATTTGGTGTTCTTCACAATCTCCACGGGGGAGCCATTGACCCCCAGCAGAGAGTGATCGTTCTGTGCTCTCCTGAAGTCAACAAACATCTCTTTCCTTTTGTCCAAGTTCACAGACAGGTTGTTGGCCCTGCACTAGTCTGTTAGCCAGAGCATCTTCTCTCTGTATGCTTGCTCTTCATGATTGAGACCTACTACCTTCATGTCAACAGTGAACTTAATAAGATAATTTCAGTTGGACATCAATGCCCAATCGTGTGAAAGCAGGGTGAACAGCAGTCAACAGAGTACACAGTCCCGGGGTTTCCCCGTGTTCAGTGTGATGATTTTGAAGATGGTTTCCCTAATCCGTTTTGTCTGAGGTGTCCCAGTCATTAGGTCCAGGGTCCAGTTACAGAGGAACGTATTCAAGCCCAGCACACTCAGCTTTCCAAACAGGTGCTGTTGAATGATACTGTTGAATGCAGAACTGAAGTCAATGAAGAGTAACCTGATGTCGGTAACCTTCTTCACCAGGTGGGTGAGGCCCTTGTGCAGGGTGGTGGAGATGGCATTATCTGTTGAGCAGTTGGAACGTAGTGCAAACTGCAGAGTGTCCAGTGAAGGTGAGTTGGGGCGGTGGGTAGCCTTTCGAAACAATTCATGATATTTAGTGTTAATGCAACGGGGCAGCAGTCATTGTGGCAAGACACTGAAGACTTCGTCGGCACAGGGACGATGGTAGTGCCCGTGAAACACTTTGGAACTATGGCACAACTCAGGGAAATGTTAAAATGTCCAAGAGAACATCCACCAGCACGCCAGAGCATCCTGTGAGCATTCTGCATGGGATGTTATGTTGGCCAGAAGTCTTATGTGGGTTGACTCTGCATAGAGTTTTCCTCACGTCAGGCGTGAAAAGACTCAACACCTGGTCATAGTGAGAGGAGATGGTCTTCCTCACTTGCACACCATTTCATGTCTCAAACCATGCAGAGAGATTGTTCAATTCATCCGGGAGGCGGGCATCACAAGGACAAACAGGCAATGCTATGCTGTGGTTGCTGATGGTCTTAATACTCTTCTACATGCTCTGCATATCGCCGCTGTCCTGATAAAGGCTGCATATTCTCTGTGCGTATGCATGCTTTGACTCTTTTATGGCTCATGACTCCCATCTCAAGTTGCCTGAGAGAATGGTGAATTAATGTCGTATAGATCGCATTCACTTATTGTTCATGTTACATGGTAGCTGTTCTAAAATCAAATTTCACAAGATATTTGAACATAAATATTCACCTTAAAATAACTACTCTCGCGTAATCCCGTTCTTGAAATATCCGGCAGAGATGTTTAATGCAATAACAACAAATTACTGGCGGTATTTGTTTCTCCACATTTCATACAGTTTCACAGTCAAATCGTGAAAATAAAAACTGATTGCAATGATCTACCCGAGAGAGACATTTTTTTAAAATTCCAGATAGCGATTCAAGGTGGACAAAGAGACGAAGACAAAGAACGAGAATGAGATAAGTGAGCTCGGTTGAAACGCTGCGACGTATAGACGGTGAAATGTGTCGACACATTTCACGATTACTTCCCTTTAACATTTCAGGATATGAGAAATTGCTTCCATTGTCACGATTTTGCGAGGCCCCAGAGTGCCTTAATACATGTGGTCATTAATTAGTGGGAATTACGCCAATTCTGCAGCTGCCAAAGTAGCATCTTAGGAATAATATATAATTATGCAGATTTTTTTAAGTTTTAATGCACATGCCATTACTTATAAGCTGCAAATATAATAGTTATAAAAATTAGGCGAACTTTGAACTGATTACTCAGTTAAAAAATATATAGTCCAGGAAACAAGAATAACGTATATGGAAAGGAAATTATTAGAAAAGCAAATATTCGCCTTTTGCAGCCAGAGACAGGAGAACATCTAGAATTTTGAAATGTAGAAATGTCAAAGAAAAAAAACTTGAATTACCACTCTGTGCCTGTCTTCACCGAGAAGGAGCAAGGAGTGTTCGGTTAGGTTGCTCTGAACGCTGTTGATGCATGCCAAAAAAAAAGCTCAAAGGCCATCCTTTCGCTTCAGACAAAAATGATCTCCAGCTGCAGGAAATGCACAGCAGCGCTGACAGAACAATGAAAACAAAAGTGGGTTCGACTTTTTAGCTGTTAACCTTGCATTAGAATGGAAAATATTGCCAGATTTGCTGAGCTTTTCGATCAATTTCCGTCTTTTGTCCCTCTCAACTTCAAAGGAATAACGTGAGTCGACATCAGAAGCAGCCATGTGCCCAGTGAATAGTTCAAGCTGTTATTCAAAAGAGAATAACTGTTAGAAATGCTTCGACAGTTCTCAAGATTTCAGAACATGTCGAAAAGTGAGGCTCTAGTTTGCATATGTCTTATTTGATGTCCGACTCCCATTGCAGATTTGATTCAGTTAGCAAGCTACGGTGCGGTTGAAGGTTTGAAAAAGTCAACAGATATCTAGGCCCTAAGGGAGTAGAATAGATTGTTAATTGCCCTGGAGTGCAAGCTGTTCAGAAAAGATATGAAAGGAAGGAAAGGAGGATGATTGGTGGCACTGGTTGTGGAGAAAATTGAAGTGATAAAAGAGGATACTGAAGAAGTTTCAAAGACAAAATTGGACCAAAGATAAATGCAAAAAAGTGTTCAATAACACAGAGCAGTGCAGTTCATAGGTCACCTATTCTGGAAAGGTCGTAGCTGAACAAGTTGGGAGCACCGTTAATCATGAGAAAGCCGATGATGGCATTTTCTATCATCGTTCAGAAACGTAAGGCTCTCGTGTTATCTTATTTAGATGTGACTGACCATACTTCCACATATTTGCATACAGGAAAACCATTTATAGCTCTAAATTTTGGAGACGTTGATTTGCTTCCCATTGATTCTCCCATGCTGACCAACAATGAAAATAAGTAACAGGAACATATGTGACATTGCCAAATAATTCTGACATGGTGGCCTGTGAGATCTCTATTTTGAAAACTTAGAACATCTTTCTCTCTTTTAAATTAACTTCATGATGCTCTATCCTCCGCCCACAATCTCAAATGGACGTTCTATGAAGTTCTTTCACATTGAAGTCATCCCATTTCTTCCTTGTCTTCAGGAGCAGGAAACGCCAATATAAGTGATTCTTTGTTTATGGCATAGATTCTCAGAATGCTTTTGATCTGGTCTGACATGGAGAAGCTATTTGGGAAAACTGAAAGACTTGAAACTTGGTGGAATATTCTAATATGGATGTTGAATTAGTTGGCAAAAAGAAACATAATGGAATCAATCTGTCTTTATTTTTCTCCGTGACACGTTGATTAATTGCATATTACTGCTAAATCAAAATAATTGTGGTTGTGACTTGGGAGGAAGATAGAAGGAAGTATATGGGCAGTCTAGAAAAATTGCATATGCAAGCGAGCCAATGCAGTACAGTGTGAATTCATATGAATTGATGCAAATCGATTTGCAAACTGAAAAGTGGTGAGGGAGTACAGCAAAAACACTAGGATGTCACTGGAAATGGCAGTATTATCATTTAACAAGAGATTGGTTCATCTAATGATGTATCCCCTAAAGATGAGAAAAATGGAACTGAATCTGATTGAAATACATAACATGTTCACAGGAATAGACAGATTAGCTGGATGTTTCCCCCTAATTGCAGTGTATAGAACGAGGATTCCCAGACTTTGCATAGTGCGTAGAACAACTAGGACTGACGTGAGGAAACATTTTTTTTATTCAGAAAGGCCATCTCTGTAATTCGCTACCCACAAAAGGTTTTGGAGGCCAGGTCACTCAGGATATGCCTGAATACATTAATTTGATATCAAAGGCTTCAAAGGGCGTGAAGAGAAAGTAAGAATATGGTATAGAGATAGAGGATTAACCAAGATTGTACAGAATGACAGAGAAATGTTGAAGTGCCTACTCCTGGTCAGAGCTTTAATGTTTCGATGTCTGAATGCAGATGTGGTGGGGATGACCGACTTGGATAGGGAGTGGAACTAAGAGTCAAAAACTTCAGATGAAAACGAGTACTTTGTTTTCTGATGTGGATGCTGAAGAGATGAATGGAGATGACGAATTGTGAGGTTGGAAATACATTCTTTTGTGTCATCAGAGTTAATTGTGCTTGTCAGGAGAAGCCATTCTCCGATGATTCTCAGGCTGCAATTTGTTAGGGAACAATGAAAACAAACGTTAGTACAGTTCCTTGCAGTTTAAGGACATTGGAAAGTTGTTGAACCAATAAGCTATAGTTGACTTTGACAGATGCCTGCGATTGTCGTTCCATCGAAGTCTCGTTGTGAGAACTTGGCGCTTTCCCCACTGTGACTTACGCTCGATTCCTTTTCAGGGAATTGAGCTTTCAAAGCTGTTTTCTCCTTTGCATGAGATTTGCTTCTGAAAAAGAAAACATTGTCTTCACAATGGAAGCAAACAGTTGTCACAAATAATCAAGGAGTATTTCCTTTCCATTCAATTCGATATGCATGATGTAAAGTGCTAACATTTTAACTGCACTCAAACAAGTGGTGATCAAGCTTTCGAAAGGCAGCATCTTCCCCATTCATTGACATAAAAAAGACAAATCGCCTTTAATGAAATGCACAGGACATTTGGGAAAAGATCTACTATGCATCCTTTGTAGAACTGAGGAAATTTCCAACTTCGGTCCCTACATCTGTTGAAAGCGATATTTATTCTTGCGTGAACAGCATTTAAATTGGGCGATTCTGATTAAGTTTCACTCCTCCACATTCTCGAAATCATGTTTCTTTTTATTGTATATATCTTGCATGAAATTCAGCTTTTTTCCACTTACATACACACAGTACATCGGGTCCGAGAACTGCCATTGTGGTGGGGTGGGTTGGGGGAAAGCGATGTCTTTCTAATTATGTGCAGGTACATCTTAGCAAGAATTAGCACTTTTTCAAAATAGAATCACGACAGTGCGGAAACAGATCCTTTGGCCCAACAAGTCCACACCAACGCTGCAAAAAGTAACCCAATTGGAGCCATTCCCCTACCCCATTATCTTGTATTTAAACGTGACAAATGCACCTAACCAACACATCCTTGAACACTGTGGGGACTGTCACATGGCCAGTTCAGCTAACCTGCACATCTTCAGGTTCTGGGAGATTCTTACATCATCATGCAGGAGAAGTTCAGGCGCAGGGATAAATAGAACGAAATGCTTCAATGAACCATTTTGTACTCACTATGTCCGAGTTAAGACAAAAAGAGTGCTTGACATTTTGTTGTTTGTGACAGTGGCTAAAAGAAGGAAAGAATGAACTGAGCTTGCATGCGGAAAGACTTAATTTTCTTGATGCGCACTCCCAGTTTCTTCAAAATATGACCTTTTTTGCCAGTCAGTACTAAGGGTTGAAAAATACAAATCTACATCGTTTTAATGTCTGATTCACCCTACGGGCATCTGTTCTCAAATTCCCTTATTATTTCATGCAACATTTGAAAGTAACGCGTATTTTCAATGCAGACAATGTTACGTTTATTCTGTTGCCACGCTGGTGAGTGGAGCTACCTGTCATAATTTCATCATTTGATTCACCATTGTCATTTACAGTGGAAGATCTTGTCCACTGTAACTCCAGATCCTCACAAATCTCGTTAAAACTCAACGCCTTCTGAGCAATTAGGGATGGATAACAAATGCTGACTGTGCCAGCCACATAATCAGCCCATGAATATTTTTTTGAAAATCAGCAATAAGACATTAGGGAATGGAGTGCACGAGGTGCAAATGTCCTGGAAACAAAAACAACTGCTGCATTCAAGAGGACATTGGGTAATTATATGCATAGAAATAGTGTGCAAAGTTAAGGCAAAAAATCATGAGATATTCATGAGGTAATGATTCTCATTTAACAATCGTTACCGGGCACGTTTCAGAGGAGGTTCACTGGAATGGTCCCAGGAATGAAAAGCTTCACACATGAGGAAAGTTTGCGGACTCTGAGTCGATACTCGGCGGAGTTTAGAAGAATGTGGGGGATCTCATTTAATCATAAAGAATACTGAATGGCCAAGGCAGAGTAGATGTTGGAAAGATGTTTTGCATTTTTAGGAGAGACTGGTAGCCGAGTGCATAGCCTTAGGGAAAAGGGAAGACGTTTTTGAGCGTAGAGAAGGAGAACTTTTTCAGCCAGACCGTGATGAATCAAGGGAATTCATTGCCACAGAAGGCTATAGAGGCCATGTCATTGAGTATATTTAAGACTGAGGCAGGTTAATGAGTAATAATGTGAATCAAGGATTACGAGGAGAAGGCAGGAGATTTGGATTGAGAAACTGATCAGCCATGATTGAAAGGAGGATCAGACCCAATGGGCTTATTTCGTAATTTCTGCTCCTATGCCTTATGGTCTACGACATGTCGAATGGCGTCCTTTTCCACCATAATAATTTTGTCATTCTATGAACTGTGTCTTCAATCCAATTTCTTCTTTACCTACGTCTGACTACATGTGATCCAAAGAAAGGTTGGCTTGTGGAAGGGCAGAGATAAATTTGTTTTTGGCAACATTCTATGATGATTCTTGTGATGCAATCAATGTTACCAGAACTCTGCACCTTTGTACGCAGGGCAGTATTTAACTGTATGAGAAATGGTCTTCATTTTTACTGACAAAATTGGAAAAAAAATTAAGTTAATTTTATCGATAAAAATGTCTTTTTGGGACCAATGGAAGAGCCCTGTAGGAGAGAGAATGTTAGGCAAAACTGAGAACTGCAGATGTTTTTGCCTGAAACGTCGATTTTCCTGCTCCTCGGATGCTGCGCGACCTGCTGTGCTTTTCCAGCACCACTCCAATCGAGAGAGAATGTTGTCAACGGAACAGGTTCACTCTGACTGAAGTATCTTTCGAGTGTCCGCCGGGTAGTTGGGAAAGGACAGAAGAGCACGAGTGTGGAATGTATTCTGAAAGCATGCTCCATTATGTAAGTTGACCGTGGGCACTGGAACACATCTAAGCCTTGTACAGGCACAACCACATAAAGTTTCAGGCCGCTGTTAATTAGAAAACGAACAAACACACTCAAAGGCCAAATATCCACGGCTCACTGTAATGGAGAATTGCAAAAACTCTGAAGGCTTAGACTAAAATTAAGTAGGCCTCATCGTGGTCATAAATCACAATGCCTTATCTCAAAATTGTGCCTGCCTGCTACGAGATTCATTAATAAGGGAACTAAATTTAAATGCGCCATCCTGTTTATCTATTCAAATATTTTGCAACTTTCAATGAGATGACCTTTGAAACTGTAAAAAATTAAGACCGCATTTTGCTAATTTCAATTCACAGAACAAACGCCCATCTGTTGTCTCAAGTCTAATGAACATTCGTGGTGCTCCCTGTACGACTCTCGTATTTTTTCTAAATTGCGGATAATAAATCCCCATACTGTACCCAAAGTGCGGTCTAACTGAGCTACCATTCATTGGAAATTATACTTCTTTCTCGTGCCCTAAAATCCTTCAGCTGGAAACGTTGTCATTCTGCAGCTTTCATAACAGATTTCTGTAACTGCTGCTATACTTCAATGACTTATTAAAAAATCCACGCCAAGTTGCATTTCTACAAGTCTGTACATAAGCCTTTCTACTTCAATCAGTTTTCAAACATTTACCTTCGAAGAAATAATCTACACACTTTTTCCACCTGACAAGTCACATAGTTGATATTTATTAAATCATGAGGGATATGAATATAGTGACTAGACAATGTATTTTCCCGCTGGCGAGGGAGCCCAAAACTAGAGAGCACAGTTTTAAACTGAGAGGGTAAAGAGTTAAAATGGGACCACACGTTTGTGGAATGAGCAGCCACAGAAAGTGGTAGAGACTGGCACAACTACAAAATCTCATAGCATCTGGATCGTTATATGATTAAAAAAGGTTTAGAGGGGTTAGAACATAGAACATAGAAAGGTACATCACAGAACAGGCCCTTTGGCCACGATGTTGTGCCGAGACCTAATCCTAATGTAAAATATAGTAACTTAACCTACGCACCCCTCAACTCACTGCTATCCATGTGCATGTCCAGCAGTCGCTTAAATTTTCCCAATGACTCTGCTAATGCAGGCCAAATGTTGACAAATGGGACCAGGTTAAGTTAGGATATCTGTCCAGCATAGTTAAGTTGGACCGAAGGGTCTTTTTCCATGCTGTATTGTTCTAAGACTTGATGACTCCAGAACAACCGCAAAAAGAATGCAAATGATTCCCGTCAAAATGGTTTTCAGTCCAAAATCTTCAGTCAATCTTCCTCTCCTATACTCACAAGTTCATTACCTGATGTCAGAACTTAAGAGTTTCACTTTTGGAACCATTCCTGTAAATCGATTCTGCATTATATCTATTCCTATATCTTTTCTCTCATGTTCTCCAGTGTTTTGGTACTTAGCGTGGATGTTTCTGATACCATATTACGCTGAATATTAAAACTCAGCAGCATATATGCCTCCGGACTAGGTACTGGACAATTGAGTCAAACTCGATTCAAAGTGCGACACAATGAGGTAAATGACTTCTTTTTGTGTGCAGTGAATTCCTTGACTCTCTCACACTATGAAGAGTATATTCCAGAAAGATCTGCTATGTCAGAATCCAGCTTTCAGACACACAATTTTTGATTATTCTACATTTATACAGTCACAGAATCATACTGATGTTGAGCGAGGAAACATACCCCTCAGTCCAATGCGTCCATGCAGACCAGATATCCTAACTTAAACTATTACCATTTACCAGCAAACGGCCTGTATCCCGCTGAACACTTATTCTTCATAGAATCATCCAGATGACTTTTAAATGATTTAATTGTACCAGCATCCATCACTTCCTCTGGCAGCTCATTCCGTGCACATACCACGCTATGCTTGATGAAGTTGTCCCTTAGGTTCCTTGTATAACTTTTAACTCTAATCCTCAACATATGCCCTATTAGTTCTGGACTCTACCACCCGAGGGAATTGGTCTATATTATTTACCCTATTCATGTGCGTCACGATTTCATAAACCGGAATAAAGTCACCCCGCAGTTTTCGATGCTCCATGGAAAGCACCCTCAGCCTATTCAGCCACTCCCTCTAGATCAAATCATCCCTGCCAATCTTTTGTGAACCTGTTCAAGTTTCACATCATCCTTCTGATAGGAAGGAGACCAGAATTGCACACAATATTCCAACACTGGCCAAACAAGTATACTGCATGCTCACATCATAATCTCCCAACTCGTGAGGTGGTAAACCGATCGTTTTGGGTCAACAGAGGTAATTGTGTGGGTCAGAAAAAGCCATTAAAGATTATTCTCAGTTTGTTAGGTGTGAATGAAAACAAATGTTCGTGCAGTTCCTTGAAGTTGAAGGACATTGGAAAGTTGTTGAAGCCATATGGTTTAGCTGACTTTGACAGATGCCTAGCATTGTCATTCCCTGGAGCTTTCGCAATTGGCGCTTTCGCCACAGTGATTCACTTTCGATTCCTATTGAGGGAATTGAGCTTTCGAAGCTGTTTTCTCAGTTGCTTGAGATTTGCTTCTGAAAAAAAGGTCATTGACTTCACTATGAAGCCAACACTTGTCACAAATAATCAAGGAGTACCTCCTGTCCATTCAATCCCAAACGCATGGTGCAAAGTGCTAACCTTTTGACTGCACTCAAGCAAGTGGTAATCAAGGATTCGAAAGGCTGCATCTTCCCCATTTATTGACATAAATAAAAGACATGACGAATGGCGTCGTTTCCTGTCATAACAACTTTGTGATTCTAAGAACTATGTCTTCAATCCAATCGGTCCTTTATCTCCATCTGACTTCAGGTGCTTCAAAATATAGTTGTTTTATGGAAGGTAGTGGTAGATTTGTTTGGTAACATTCTCTGATGATTTTTGTGATGCCAGCAATGTTGTCTGAACTGTGGACTTTTGTCTGCAGGGCAGTTTTCAATTGTATGAGACATTGTCTTTATACTTACGATAAAACTGAAAAACTATAAGTTAATTTTATTGATAAAAGCATGTTTTGGGACCAATGGAAAAGTCCTGTACGAGAGAGAGTGTTGTCAACGGAGCAGGTTCACTTTGCATGTAGCATATTTGGAGTGTATGCAGTGTAATTGTTAAAGGGCAGAAGAGTACGAGGAGGCGATTTATTCTGGAAAGCCTGCTCCACTATTTCAGTTGATCACGTGCACTGGAACACATCTAAGCTTTGTACAGGCAAAACCACATAAAGCCTCAGACCGTTGATAATTAGAAAACACAACACAATTAGAACAAACACAACTTAAATGCACTCAAAGACCAAATATCCACGGCTCACGTTAGTGGAGAATTGCAAAATCTCTCAACGCTCAGACGAAAATCGTCAAGTCCTTATCGTGGTCGTAAATCACAATGCCTTATCTTAAAATTGTGTCCGCCTGTTCCGAGATAGATTAATGAGGGAAGATAATTTAACTGCATCATCATGTTCATCTCTTCAAATATTTTGCCACTTTTGATAGATTACCTCTCGTTTTTTGAAACTATAAAATATTAAGGCCAGATTTATCGAATTTCAATTCACAGGAAGAACGCCCATCTATGCTGTCTAGGCTAATGAAGATTTGCAGTATTCCTTACACAGCAATGGTATTTTTGCTAAATTGAGGATGATAAATCCCCACACTATTGTCCATGTGAGGTCAAACTGCATTGCGATGCATTGAAAATGACTTCTTTCTTGTGCCTTAAAAGCTATCAGCTGGAAGGTTTGTCATTCTGCAGATTCCACAGCAGATTTCTGTGACTGCTACTAGACTTCAATGACTTATTAAAAACGACGCCAATATGCATTTCTACAAGTCTGTATATCAGACTTTCTACATCAAACACTTTATAAGTTGTTAGCTTTGAAGAAATAATCTACGCACCTTTCCCACCTGACAATTATGATCAGGTCAAATAGTTGCTATTTATTAAATCATGAGGGGCATTGCGAGGGTGACTAGACATGGCATTTTCCCAGTGGCGAGGGAGCCCAAAACTAGACAGCATGGATTTAAAATGAGAAGTTAAAACTTTAAAAGGGACGTAAGGGGCAACTTTTTCACACGTGTCTAGAATGAGCTGCCAGAGAAAGTGGTGGAGACTCTTACAACTGCACCATCTAATGGAATCTGGATGGTAATAAGAGTAAAAAGTGTTTACAGTTACGTGTCCAAAGTTTGGCAAATGGGGCCAGATTAATTTAGGATATCTGTCCAGCATGGTCAAGTTGGACGGAAGGGTCACTTTCCATGTGGTATTGCTGTATGACATGATGACTCCAGAACAACTGCAAAAAGAACGCAAACGATTCTGTCAAAACGGTTTCCAATTCCAAATCTTCCGTCAATTTTCCTCTCTTATACTCACAAGATTTTTTTTTACCTGATGCAAAAATATATGATTTTTATTCTTGTAAATCGGTTCTGCCTTCTTTCTAATTCTAATATCTTTTACTTAATGTGCTCCAGTGTTAGATACTTAGCATGCATATTTTTGATATCATACTGCACTGAATATTAAATCTCAGCAGCATATACGCTTCCAGACCAAGTGCTGGACAATTGAGTCAAAGTCGATTGGAAATGCAACACAATGAGACAAAGAACTTATTTTTGTGTGATGTAACTTCTGTGACTCTATAACTCTATGAAGAGTCATTCCTGCAAGTTCAGCTATGTCAGAATCGAGGTTGCGATGAAAGCCCGTCAACCTGGAAAGGTAACCTTCGTCTGGGTCTGGGCAAATGATTGGGAACAATTGTTGCGTTTTGACAATTTGTCCTTCCAACAACTTATGTGTTTCATGGATTAGGTTGTATCAGAATGAAAGTTTTAATGTGGCTGCAATGGCCGAGAAGTTCATGTGTTGGATGTGAAATTCAATGGGGGCTCCATAGGCAGGTTCGAATCCGGCTCGCTGTGTTGAAGTCGCAACTTCATTCGTCGGGGTTTTCGGATAGTTTAGAGCTTCTGCTTAACGTTCAATTCAAAGTCAATTTCTGACTGCAAAGAATCCGAAGAAACTTCAAAGCAAACTAAGGCGTTTAAAAGAATAAAATGTATGTCGAGATAGAAAACGTCCACCAACTTGCAACAAGAGTAGGTTTCAACACAAATGAAGAACTATCGTGAAATTTGGATGTTCGGGCGGGAATGAAGCAAAATAAGAAGCAATATAAAACATGTAACTGCAGACGATGAATTCTTCATTTTCTACGATTTGTTGAAAGACATTTGAGATAATATTTCAGATCCACTATTTGTGATTGTTCTACATTAGTAGAATCACAGAGTCATGATGATGTTGAGCAAGGAAACATACCCATCGGTCCAATTCGTCCACGCAGATTAGATGTCCTTACTTAATCCATACCCATTTACCATCCTTCAGCCAATATCCCGCTCAACCCTTCTTATTCACAGAATCATCCAGATAACATTTCAATGATTTTATTGTACCAGCCTCCACCACTTCTTCTGGCAGTTCATTCCATGCACACACCACCTTATGCATGAAAATAAAAGTCCCTTAGGTTCCTTGTACAGCTTTCAACTCGAACTCTAAACATATGCCCTTTAGTTCTGGATTCGGCAACACGAGGAAAAAGGGCTTAACTATTTCCCTTATTAATGTCCGTCATGATTTCATAAACCTGAACAACTCACCCCTCAGCCTTCGATGCTCAAGGGAAATCAGCCCCAGCTTATTCAGTCTCTCCCTATATCTCAAATACTCCAACCCTCGGAACATCCTTGTCATTCTTTTGTTCAAGTTTCACTACGTCCTTCTGATCGGAAGGAGACCAGAATTGCATGCAATATTCCACAAATGGCCTAAGTAGTGTCCCGTATACTCGCAACATGATCTCCCAGATCTTATACTCAATGCTCTGACCAATAAAGGAAGAACGGCGAGCTTCTTCTTCACTGTCCTATCTGCATGCGACTCTATTTTCAAGGAATTATGAACCTCCACTCCAAGGTCTCTTTCATCAGCTGCACTTCCCAGAACCTTGCCATTACGCATATAACTGGAAAAATCACAGCAGAAAATAGATGTCCCCTGAACCGGTCCCCAATTTTGTCCAAGTCACTCTGATGTGGAAGAGACCACATCAGGAGCAACAGATGCAGTAAATCAGATTAGAGGAAATCCAGGCGAATTTCTAGTCGATTACAATAATTCTTTGTGTCCTTGAAAGAAGATAGGAGAGAATAGAGTCGAGTAGAGAGAGTGTGGATTAGTTTATTTGACTTTTCTACCATGTATAACTGATACAATAAACAGGAGACAGTGTTGGTCCATGATAACACATACCATACGACAGTACAATCATGCACAGGGCAGCTTAAAGTCATAAAAAGCGCAAAATATCCAAGACAGCGCAATCATTCCTGACAAGACAAGACAATAGAGACAATGGTGGATGAATTACAATGTAACGATGAATGATAATTAATAAACATTGTTTTGGCAGCCATTCAAAAAGTCGTCGAAAAATTACAAATGTAAGAGAGTGTGATCATTCAGTGTTAAGAAGTCTGACGGCTGAGGTGATGAAATATTTGTCGAGTCTGTCCGTGAGTGACTGAATGCTCTAGTATATTTTGCCAGATAGCAGGAGTGTGAAGAAGTTGAATCAATGATCTGTGGGATCGTCCACAATGCTGTTGGCGTTGCAGATGCGGTTTGTGGGGAAGATGTCTGCAATCAAGAGAAGAAGATTCCAATGATCGTCTCAGCTGACCTCACTATCCGTTGTCGGGTCTTATAATTAAAGGCTATGCAATTCCCGAACCAGGCAGTGATGCAGCTGCTCAGTGTATTCTCATTAACCCACCGTAGAATGTGATGAGGACAGAGGGTGTCAGGTGTGCTTTCCTCAACCCACGCAGACAATAGAGTCACACTGAGATTTCCTGTCTGTTAAGGTGGTGTTGAGTGACCAGATGAGATTATCTACCAGTTGGATGAAAAGTAATTCGGTGCTTTTCACAAGCTCCACGGGGGAGCCATTGATATCCAGCAGACAGTGGTCCCTCCAGGCCCTCCTGAAGGCAACAACCATCTCTTTCGTTTTGTCCACGTTCATAGACCGGTTGTTGTCTCTGCTCTGGTCTGTTAAACACAGCACCTTCTCTTTGAATGCTGACTCTTCGTTCCTGCTAATGAGATCTAAAACCGTCATGTAGACAGTGAAGTTAATAACATAATTTGAGCCGGATATCAATGCTCAGTCGCGTGAAAGCTGGGTGAGCAGCTGTGGACTGAGCACACAGCCCCTGGGTACTCTGTGCTCAGTGTTATACTGGTCCCAGTCAGTAGGTCCAGGATCCAGTGACAGAGAGATGTATTCAAGCGCAGCAGTCTCAGCTCTCCAAACAGGTGCTCACGAATGTTACTGTTGAATGCAGAACTGAAATTAATGAACCGTAATCTGATGTAAGTATCCTTCACCAGGTGAGTGAGGGCCAGATGCAGGGTGCTGGAAATGGCATCATCTGTTGAGTGGTTGGAATGATTCGCACACTGCGGAGTGTTGAGTGAAGGTGGGTGGGGGCGTGTGGTCAGGAGGGTCTTAATATGCCTCCTCACAAGATACTCAAAACAATTCATGATGATGAGCATTAACACAACGGAGCAGTAGTCATTGAGGCAAGACACTGAAGGCTTCGTCAGCACAGGGACGATGATAGCGCCTGTGAAGCACGTTTGAACGATGGCATAACTCAGCGTAATGCTACAAATGTCCATGACAACATCCACCAGCACGTCAGAGCATCCTCTGAGCACTCTTCGTGGGATGTTATGTGGTCCAGCAGCCTTACGTGGTTTGACATAGACTGCATAGACTTTTTCTCACATCAGTCTTGATAAGATTCAACATATGGTCATTGGGAAGAGAATGGCTTTTTTTACTTCCACATCATTTCATAACTCAAACCATGCATAGAAGTTGTTCAGCTCATCAGGGATGGGGGCATAACCATCACAAGCTAGCGATGCTATGCTGTGGTTGGCGATGGTCTTCATACTTTTCTAAATGCTCTATATATCACTGCTGTCCTGATAAAGGCTGCATATTCTCTGAGCGTATGCATGCTTTGCATCTTTGATGGCCCATGACTACCATCTATACCTGCCTGGAAGATTGATGAATTATAGTCATATAGATTACATTTACATTTTGTTCATGTTTCAATGTAACTGTTTTAAAATGAAACGTCATAGGATATATAAACGTAAGTGTTCATCTTAAAATAACTACCCTCGAGCTAACCTGGTCTTGCAATATCCAGCAGGGACATTTTATGCAATAACATAAAATTAAAGTGGTATTTGCTGCTCCACATTTCATGTAGTTAAACAATCAAAAGTCTCCAATATCCATAGTGAAATATCAATGTTTTTTTCAAGAAAGCATGCCAGATATTTTTCCAGAAACGTGGCTTAGTGGTTAGCAATACTGCCTCATAGCACCAGCGTACCCAGGTTCAACTCCCAACTTGGGCGACTGTCTGTGTGGAGTTTGTACCTTCTCCCTGTGTCTGCGCCAAAGATGCGTGCATTAAATGAATTGGCTTGGATGGGTTACTCTTCCGCGGGTCAGTGTGGACTGGTTGGGCAGAAGGACCTGTTTAGCATTGTAGGTAATCTAATCATGAAAAATGAAATCTGTCGTTAGAATGTTCTACGCGAGATGAACTTTGCTTTTAATTCCAGAGAGCGGTTCAGAGTGGACCAAGAGAAAAAAAAAGCAAAGAAAGGGAATGAGATTAATAAGCTCAGTTGAAACAATGCGACATATAGACTCTGAAATGTTCGGGCACGTTTCACAATTCCAGCTTTTTGACAGTTCTGGATGTGAGGATTTGCTTACATTGTCATGAATTTGCGATGCACCAGAGTGCCTTCATACATGCGGTCAATAATATGGGTGTAATATGCCGATTCTGCAAATGCCAAAGAAGCATTTTCGGAACATTGTGTACTTTTGCAGTATTTTTAAAATAATTTGAATACATATGCCATTAATTATAAGCTGCAAAAATGTCAGATGTGAAAATTAGGTGAACTTTGAACTGATTGCTCCGTTGAAAATTCTACATTCCATGAATTAACAATAACGTATATAGAGAGGATATCATTAGAAAAGTAAATATTCGCCTATTGCAGACAGACAGGAGAACGTCTAGAACTTTGAAACGTAAACATGTTAAAAACAAACCTGAATCATCACCCTGTGCCTTTCTTCACAGACAAAGAGCAAGGGGTGTTCAATTGGTTTGCTCCTAACGCTGCTGATGCATGTCAGAGAAAAAAAGATCAACGGCAATCATTCAGCTTCACACAAAAATGATCTACAGCTGTTTGGAAATGCACAGCAACGTGAAATCCAAAGCGGGTTCGACTTTTAAGCTGATAATCTTCCATTTGAATTGAATAACGCTGCCAGATCTGCTGAGCATTTCGATAATTTTCCGCCTATTCTCCACCATCTTCAAAGGTTCAATGTGAGACTATATCAGAAGCAGCCATGTGTTCAGTAAATAGTTCAAATTGTTAATCAGAAGAGAAGAACTGTTAGAAATTCTCCGACACTTCTCAAAGAATTCAAAACATCTGGGAAAGTGAAGGCTGTAGTTCATATGTCTTATCTGATGTCTGATTCCCATTGCAGATTCTAGCCTCGAAGGGAGTAGAATTGATTGCTAATTACACCTGCGTGCAAGGTGTTCAGAAGTGATAAGAAATGAAGGAAAGAAGGATGATTGGTGAAATAGTCGAGGAGAGTATTGTGGTGATGGAAGAGGACACCGCAGGAGTCTCAAAAAGAAAATTGGGTCAAAGATAAATACGAAAATGCGTTCAATTACACTGAGAGTGCACTTCATAGATCACCTGCTCTGGAAAGGTAGTCGCTGAACAAATCGGGAGCACAGTTCATATTGAGAAAGTCTATGACAGCATTTTTCATCATTGTTCAAAACTTTAAGTTTATATTGGCATCTTATTTAGATATGACTGAAGATATTTTCACATATTTGCACGCAGAAAATACATTATAGCTCCAAAGTTTAGAGACGTGGATTTGCTTCCTATTGATTCTCCCATGCTGACCAACACTGAAATTAATAACGAGGAACATCTATTTCATTGCCAAATAATTCTGGAATGGTGGCGTGTGAGCTCTCTCTTTTGAGAACGTTGGCACTTCTTTCTATTAATTTAAGTCCGTGCATATATACCTTCTTCCGAGTATACACTGGTACATTTTCATGCATAATCCAAGTTAAATGTGATGCTCTGTCCTCAACCCACAGTTTCAATTGGGCATTCTCTCAAGTTCCTTCACATTCAAGTGACTTCATTCGTTCCTTGTCTTCAGGAACACGAAACTACAACACAGACGATTCTCCGGTTATGACATAAATTCTCAGAATGTTTTTGACGAGGTCTCATCTGGAGAAGCTATTTGGGTACATTGAAAGACTTGAAACATGGTAGAATATTTTAATATGGATTTTGAATTAGTTGGCAAAAATAAACAACACGGAATCAAATTGTCTTTTTTTTCTCTCAGTGATTCGTTGATTAACAGCATACTGCTGCAAAATAAAACTGATTAGTGTCGTGAGTTGTTAGGAAGTTAGAAGGAAGTATAAGAACAGTATCGAAAAATTGCATGTGCAAGCAAGCTGATGCAGTACAGTGAGAATCCATATGAATTTATGCAAACTGATTTGAAAACATAAAGGTCCAGAGGGGGCACAACAAGAACACCAGGCTGACACTGCAAATGGCAGTGTTGTCATTTAAGAAGAGATTTGTTCAGCAAGGGATGCATCCACTCAAGGTTAAACTCATGGAACTGAATCTGATTGAAGTACATAAGATTCTCCCAGGAATACAGAGTCTAGCTGGATATTTCAGAAGATTGCAGAGCATACAACGAGGAGTCTCAGACTTAGCATAGTGCGTAGAATAATTAGGACTGACATGTGGAAACATTTCTTGATACAGAGCGGACACGTCTGTAATAAGCTAACACAAAAGGTTGTGGAGACCAGGTCAGCGAGTACATGAAATAACATAATATTTTTATTTGATAGTAAACATTTCAAAGGGCATGGCGAGAAAGCAGCAATATAGTATGGAGATAGAGGATTAACCAACATTATATAGAATGACAGACAAACATTGAAGTGCCAACTTCTGCTCCCAGCTTAAATATTTCGATGTCTGAATGCAGATGTGCTGGAGGTGATTGACCTGAATAGCGAGTGGAGCGAAAAGTCAACCGTTTCAGTTGAAAACGAGTACTATGTTTTCTGATGTTGATACTGACGAGACGAATGTAAATGACGGATCCTGAGGCCGTAAATAGATATTTTTGGGTCATCAGAATTAATTGTGCGGGTCAGGAGTAGCTATTACAGGTGATTCTCTGGTTGCAATTTGCTAGTTAACAATGAAGACAAACGGTGGTGTAGTTCCTTGCAGTTGAAGGACATTGGGAATTTGTTGAAGTAATGTGTTTAGCTGACTTTGACAACTGCCTGCGATTGTAGTTCCCTGGAGGTCGAGTGTTTAGCAATTGGCGCTTTCCCCTCTGTGACTCACTTTCTATTCTTATTCACGGAATTAAGCTTACGAAGATGTTTTCTTGGTTGCATGAGATTTGCTTCTTAAAAAAACAACATTTTCTTCACTATGGAAGCAAACAATTTTCACAAATAACCAAGGACTACCTCCTGTCAATTCAATCCCATACACACGGTGCAAAGTGCTAAATTTTTGACTGCACTAAATCTAGGGGTAACTAAGGATTCTAAAGGCTGCATCTTCCCCAATCACTAATAAAAAAAAGGACAAATCACCGTTCATGAAATACACGAGACACATGGGAAAAGTTCTACTATGCAACCTTTGTAGAACTGAAGTAGTTTCCCAATTTTGGTCTCTAAATCTGTTTAAACTGATCTTTCTGACTGCTGGAACATCATTTCAATTGGGCTACTCTGATTATGCTTTCCAATATCACTCCTCCACAATCTCGATATCACGTTTCCTTTTATAGTGTATATCTTCTATGAAGTTCAGCGTTTTCCCACTCACATAAACGCAGGACATCGTGTTAGTATACTGCCATTGTGGTGGGGTAGGTGGGGAAAATGGGTGGCGTGATGAATATGTGCATGTGCATATTAGCCCCTTTTAAAAAAAAATGATCCCAAATGTTCAAAAAATGCTCCTTCGGCACAACAAGTCCACACTGACACTGCGAAGAGTAACTCAACCAGACTCATTCTTCTACCCCAATTTCCTACATTTACACATGAAAAATGCACCGAAGTGACACAGCCTTGAGCAAGATGGGGAATTTCGCATTGCCAGTTGCGCTAATCTGCACATTTTTGGATTGTGGGAGAATCTTACATTATCCAACAATTGATGTTCAGGCCAAGCAAAAATAGAACGAAATGTTTCAATGAACCATTTTGCACTCACCACATCCGAGTTATGAGAAAACGCGTGCTTGACATTTTGTTCTTGTTGACGCTGGCTAAAAGAAGAAAATAATGAACTGGAGCATGCAGAAAGACTTTCTTTTCTTGTTGCGCACTCCCAGTTTCTTCAGAATATAATCTTCTTACAAGTCTGTACTTCGGGTTGAAAAGTGCAAAACCACATCCTTTAAATGTCTGCATCACCCCACAGGCATCTGTCCGTAAATTCCTTTATCATTTCATGCAATATTTTTGAAGTAATGCTTATTTTCAATGCTGAAAATGTTACGTCCATTCTGCTACCACGCTTGTGAGCGGAGGTTCCTGTCATTATTTCATCATTTGCTTCACCATTGTGCTTTACAGTGGGAGACCAATTCCAGTGTAACTCCAGATCCAGACCAATCTCATTGAAACTCAATGCCTTCTGAGTAATTAGGGATAGAGTTGAACACATCTATGCTTATTTTGGAGCATGAAATGATGTTCCAGATCCAGTTCTTTTTTCTTTATCGACTCTGACTTTCCAGAATCTTCTGTCCTCATTATCTCCAATTTGTGATTTTTCTAATCCTTTTTGTAATTGCAGCCCCTATCTCGACTTCGTTCTCCAGAATCTACAAGCTTGTTTTGTGTTGCTTTCAAAATGTAGAAAAAATTGAGTACATGAAAGCATGAGGGCAAGGTAGTGAAAAGTGTTCAGTTTGATTTGACTAGAAATTGCTGACTGCGCTCCGAGAGCATTAGATGCAGAATTCTTCTTGGAATAGTGGTTGAATGTATCCAGTAAGTTTGCATCCACCGGGGCCACTTGAACGTGCAGTCGATACATTTTTCAGCAAATAAAAAAAACTGCCATTCAAATCCAATCAAGGAACCAGTCAGATGATCAGAACAAAACTAAAAGACAAAAATTAATCGGCAACTCGGGCAACACGAGAGAAGAGATAAGCAGGATCCAACCGATTAGTGAGTTGGAAAACAAGAAGATTTGAAACATTGTATCATTCAGGAGCCGGAATAGAAAAGAGATCACGAGTCGAGCGAAGGTAATTATAGAATCAGAGAATGTTTAGAGCGTACAATGGAACCATTTGTTTTCTCCTATGAATGCCAGCCGCCTGGAAGAAGAATGGCTCAATGGAATAGACACTCCAGAGATATTTCAACAGCATATTTAGGGGCATCCACATTCGTAAGAAACAGTGCATTAAGAACTGAAATAGAAAATTAATAATGAAAAGCAGATTTCGCCCTCAGCCTGTGTTGTAACATGTTGTAAGAGAAAGATGGCCTTTTTGTAAACGTTTCCCTCATGTTCTGGAACATTTAAAGTGCTATCAAAACACAGTCAAATTTGACGGTTACTCACTATTGCAATGATGCACCCGAACAGAAAACGTCGCAGTTTCAGTGTTTGACAAAGCTTATTAAGAATGAAAATGGAAAGATATCTTTCTTATCCAAAAAGGTCTTTGATTTTGAAGTAAATACTGTGGCTACTGGAAACCGAGGACAAGGTGGAAAAAAAACTGGAAGCCCTCTGCAGAATTGAATCATAGTAGGTCACACAGGTACAGAAACGTTGAACCGTTTTTCTGCCCACAAATTGAGTCAGAACTTTTGAATTTCCCTAAGCTCAGAACTGTTCTGAATTTGGGTCTCTCGACCCAAAACGTGAACTCTGATTTCTCTCCACCGATGCTGCCAAACTTTCTGAACGTTTCTCTTGTTTGTTTCGGTTTTCAGTATCTACATGACTACACATTTCAATTAAATAACTTTCTGGATAGCAAATATAACTTTCTATGCATAATACTTAATTCCATTTACAACATGCTATAAATCTGTCTTCGACTACGCTGTTGCCAAAGTGAGCAGAGGGCAAAAATAGCTGCGTGCTTGATTAATACTTTGCGTGGTCACGAGATTACGAGGAAATTGAAAGGTAAACTCATTAACCTTGTCTTTATCCTTGAATTTACAATTTTCTAGGTTCTGAGCTTCATGTCCACCTCTGAATTACCATGTGCTTTGTTTCCATCCTGCCACTTCCTCTTTGACACCGAATATGCGTCGACAGCTTTACCCAGTCTCCTGCTTCCCTCTTCAAAATTATTTTCTGCTCCAGAAAAATGTTGTCGAGGAATGGTGGAAATGGTCCCATTACATTGTGTGCACATACTATTGACAAGAGACAGATGTTGTTGTCTGGTCTTGTCATTGTCACTTTTGTCATTCCATGTGAGTCTTTAGTTCGATTTCTCGTTTGCAAGTTACAACTTTCAGTCATTCATCTCCTTAGCATGAACAGTGCTGAAACGAACAGGGCTCATATGCACATATGCAAGTATGCAAATTATGTTTCTGTTGGAGAGCAAGAATTGTTTTAGTCCATGACAGAAGTTGTAGGTTTCACTTGGCAGTTGAGTCGAGATAGCAAAAACTCAAACTTCCAGATAAAACACTTATTTTACCTAAACGTCACGCTATCGAATTGACTCTCTTCCCAAATCTCACTACGTTTTCTTCTACACTGGGGAGACTGCAGTTCCTTCAGTGTCACTTTTGTTTCTTCCGATTCTGAAATGATTCAGCAGGAATTCATATAAACATGAAAATCTATTTAAAATTACTTTCCTTGATTTGCTGCAGATTGGGCAGACGTCAACATTAGCTCAGTTCGAATCTTACTCACCCGACGCTCACCGAGTCAGTCACAAAAATGTCTGCGTTTCATCTCAAGGTGTCGAACATATTGCACGCCCCATGCTGATCCATTGAAATGATGTTAATATAGAAGAAAAGAAAAATTGCTGTTGGAAGTAAATTTTTAACTTTCATTCGCCTGTTTACCACAATACAACTTTTAATTAGCAAAGATAAATTATGGAATGAAACTGGAAAGCGCTCCAGAAACTGAGGAACATAGAAATTGGACTGGCTTTCTCTCTCCACAAATGCTGGCATATATTTATGTGCTTTCGATTTTATTTTACAATTTCAAATTTCTTATTGTTTTTTTTTAAAGATTATTCACTTTTGCTGACAATTGCAATGTTCGCCGAAGATATGTATTCAGCAGATTTTCGGTATCATTCTTTTCAAATCTGCAAAGAAACATTATCTGTTTGTTCCTGATTGACTACACGTCAATCCCGGGACTGCATAAAGATTCTGGTGTTTATGTCGGCTGTGATCAGCAAATTGTGAAGGTGAAATATTTTATGTTCTAGTTTTCCACAGCGGTTTCTAGGAAGGCACACGTTGCAGTAAATATTGGACATGCAACGCACATATTTCTTTATGTTTAATTGCAGAATGTAATACACGAAAAGAATCACTTCACAGTGAATTACGTCGCAAATATTAGAAAGGAAATTGCACCAGTAGCATTTGAATCGGGTCGTGGTAGCAAAACATTTGAAATAAAACCACAACACCAACATGAAAACACTGAACTTTCAACATTTCCCATCCATGAATGTACTTGCAAAAAGCCGTTAATGCAAATGTCTTTTCAGAACACGGATCATGACAACTGTCTATGCCGATGACGACAATACCCTTAACCAGACCCATCTGCCTCCTCTGCAAATATGATTTATGAGAGTCAAACAATTTCATTTCTCCGTTCACTGCAGATCGATTTTATACAACAAGCACATCTAGCTCGACTCTCCGACCTTCACTTCTAGTATTTCACACACCTTAAAAACTCGTTCTTCTGCGTGAACCAATTTCTTCATTTCATATTCTTCGCAGCGGCCAAAACTAACTAATGGTACGCACGTTCCAGATTTTAAAATAACATTTTAATGAATACTTTTAAAAGTTATAGCTCTCTTTACCGGTACAAGTCATCTCTGCATTTATGTGATACACATTCAACAATAATAAAATAATATTGTATTAAATAAACGTGCTCAGTTAAAATAAAAATCACCAAAGGTCGACGCCGAGGGTACTTTACCCTTCATGCGTCGTGGAGCTTTCTCGATAGAACAAATTGACGCAACTACCAGCATCTGCGGAGATATAAAGCTGATTACATTTGGAACTGATTCTGACTCTTTAACGGACTACACAAATTCGGATTTTCCTCACGGGTTTTACTAATATTGTAATGGGTACAATTTCCTTGTAGGCTGTGAGCTCGTGGGTTGTGAAATTACTACTAAATTGGCAAATTACACTGGAAATTGAACATTTTAACTTCGTATACAGCAGTTTCCCTGAAACGAATCTAAACCAACAGTAAAAACGAAATGAAGCGTGTTGCAATCAAAATTTCGTTTGGCAAATGGACTTTTGGACACACATACTTCTTCAGTGCCGGCCAGAATATTGGTAAATTCGAGTTTATTAAACTGAACCGTGAAATCTGATCAGATTGTGTCGGAAATGACCGTCCATGATTGTGATTTGAAGTCTGGACGTGGCACTGAAAGCGCCAAATGATTGTCATGCAATGTTTTGGTTTTCATTACTTTCTGTTTGTTCAGATGAGCCCTATGATTCGATTAATTAGTAAGATACGAAAACTATTGCACCCCTCCGATTTTGTTCACTAGCTCAGTTTTTGCCTTGCGGATACCAGTCCATTCCCCATTTGTAAGGCAGCATTGAATTACTCTCTCTGCAAAATTCAGCAATGCATTTGAGGTGTGGAATAATAGACAAAAATAGGTAGAAATACAATGACAATGCCATTTTTTTTGGATTTTGCTTGTAATTCCGGCAAAACAGCCGTTAACACATAGAATCTTGAGAATAAAATATGCATTCCATGCGTTTGTAGGTTCTGGGCAGTGTTCCAATGGAAGGCATCCAAGCCGACAGATTCAACTTTTTGTCAGGTGAATGAATTAATGTTTAACAATATATGAACTGAAGAATGACACACTTGCTGCGCTGCCCCTCAGCCATTCGACCAGAACAAAAAAAAAATGCCGTAATGCTGATTTAAATATTAACTCCGAAATATGAAATTATTTTGCTGGCCCAAGAATTCTGAGTGCGGGTGTGTTAATGACCCCTGTTCGTTTCACCACAGTTCATGCTAAGGGGATGAATGACTGAAAGTTGTAAACTTGAAAAGGAGAAATTGCAGTAAAGACTCACATGGAATGACAACCGCAACACTGACAAGACAAGACAACAGCATCAGTCTCTTGGCAATAGTATGTGTACCTTATTTTTCATTAATCTCATAATCTCGTGACCACCTAAACATGCAGCTATTTTTGCCCTTTGCTCGCTTTTGCAATGGCGTAATTGTAAATAGACTTATAGCATGTTGTAAATGGAATACTTGCCTTCCGGAAAGTTATTTAATTGAAATGTGAAATCGTGCAGATACTGAAAACCAAAACAAACATGGGAAATGCTGGCAATAGTACAGAATTGAATTGTTGTTGGCTCATCAGGAATCGGAACATGAACCCATTGCTCTCCCCACGGATTCTGTCAGAACACCAGACCGATGACAAATACTTACATTTATTTGTTGCAGTTTTGTCAGATGTCAGCAGATATTCCATATGAAATGTCTGCTTACCAAAGGGGGCATTTTGCCAGCGTTCAATAACGGTCAGGTGCAATGAAATAAGTGTTTCACATCATCGACTTTGTGAGGAGGACCTGCGCATGCTCGTCTAAAATATTGCGTTGATACCCAGGCTAAGTAGAAAACACGCGTTAGAATTCAAACTCTTTTGTATTTGTCTGTTTTTCTCAGTCGGATAACTTGCCTCTGCATGAATATAAACAACTCTAGCTTAGAAATGAACCCTTGTCTCCCTCGTGTTAGACGAAAATACGAACCACTATATGATTGAGCCGCATCAGTTTTACTTTAAGAAAAATGAAAGAAAAAAATGATCTCAGTCCATGAACAGAAATTGGAAAGTGAGTCTGGGTGGCAGGTAAAGCAGCGATTGATCTATATTTCACCAAATCACGTTTATTCTATTCACGGTTCAAAATGTTGTCTCACCTACACACCCAACAAGAATGCTGAAAGAACTGTGATTGCTGGTAATCTGAAACAAAAACAGAAATTGCTATAACAAAACATAGGAAGTCGGGCAACATTTTTGGGGAAATGAAATCAGAGCAAGAGTTTCAAGTCCAGTGACCCTTCTTCAGAATTGATTACAGTCCGGAAAAGGATATTTATTTTTATGCAGATGATGTTGTGGGAGGGGGCGGGGGGAGGAAGGAGAGAGTAAACGACAGATCGAGATCGAATCCAAAGAGCGAGAAATTCATTTGGACAGAGAAAGAAAGGAGAGTTTGGGGAATTGTAATGCTTCTAAAGGCGACAATGCGTGATGGACAATGGGTGGTATGAAGGAGCAAAGAGCTGCAGTTGCTGCAATCTGAACTGAAAACAACAAACGCTAGATACTACAGCGGGTCCCGCAAATCCATGGAGACAGAGCAAGAAAACGTGTCAAGTCCATATAGCAAAAAGATCTTGTTTTTTCTCAATGAATGCTGCCTGACCACTGTGATCTCCAAAATGTACTGTTTTCAGGGGGTAACATTCAGTAGCAGCCCTTTTTTAAACATTTTCTCCGACAAAGAAGAATCTGCGTTTCAGTCGCTTTCACTGCTCACAAACTCATGACTTTGTAAATTGAGAAAGTTGACACATTTCCGTCTTTCGCAAGGTCAGGACGACTTTGCAGACAGAATTAGATATTTTAAGCTTTGCTCACTTTTGTAATTGTAGCCAAAGAGAAAATTAGCTGATGTTGAAATAATTTCTCAGCATTTGCACGTAGGTATCATTTTTAGCTATGCAGATATATTCAATTTGGTTGATTCAGATACAGCAGAAGTCAACATTTGATGAAGACTGAAATTCACGCTCATTCAAACTCTCACTGTACTGCCAGTCAAAAAGAGTAAGGCAGAAATATGCCATCATTTCACGTGAGCTTCGCGCCTTTATAATCGTGTTAAACAGTGCAGAAAACTTGCAGTTGTGAGAGAAGTTCATAGAGTCATAGAGTTGAATAGCATGGAAACAGACCCTTCGGTCCAACCCGTCCATGCCAACCAGATATCCCAACCCAATCTTGTCCCACCTGCCAGCACCCAGCCCATATCCCTCCAAACCCTTTCTATTCATATACCCATCCAAATGCCTCTTAAATGTTGTAATTGTAACAGCCTCCACCACATCCTCTGGCAGCTCATTCCATACACGAACCACCCTCTGCGTGAAAACGTTGCCCCTTAAATCTCTTTTATATATTTCCCCTCTCACCCTAAACCTATGCCCTCTAGTTCCGGTCTCCCCGATCCCAGGGAAAAGATGTTACCTATTTATCCTATCCATTCCCCTCATAATTTTGTAAACCTCAATAAGGTTACCCCTCAGCCTCCGACGCTCCAGGGAAAACAGCCCCAGCCTGTTCAGCGTGTCCTTATAACTCAAATCCTCCAACACTGGAAAAATCCTTGTAAATCTTTTTGAACCCTTTCAAGTCTCACAACATCGTTCCGAAAGGAAGGAGACCAGAATTGCACGCAATATTCCAACAGTGGCCTAACCGATGTCCTGTACAGCCGCAACATGACCTCCCAACTCCTGTACTCTATACTCTGACCAACAATGGAAAGCATACCAAACGCCTTCTTCACTATCCTATTTACATGCGACTCGACTTTCAAGGAGCTATGAACCTGCACTTCAAGATCTCCTTGTTCTGCAACACTCCCTAGGACCTGACCATTAAGTGTATAAGTCCTGCTAAGATTTGCTTTCCCAAAATGCAGCACCTCGCATTTATCTGAATTAAACTCCATCTGCCACTCCTCAGCCCATTGGCCCATCTGGTCAAGGTCCTATTGTAAACAGAGGTAACCCTCTTCGCTGTCCATTACACCATAAATTTTGGTGTCATCTGCAAACTTACTAACTGTACCTCTTATGCTCGCATCCAAATCATTCCTTACGCGTAACACCCACTGTATAAAAAAGTTGCCGCTCAGTTCTGCTTTTATTCTTTACCCTCTGACCATAAAGTGATGTCCTCTAGGTTTCAGGTAGGTGAGTTTGTAGCATGGATATGTTCCTGGGACTTTGGTGTTGTGGCCATTTTGGCGGCATGGATAGAGCAGGGTCAGGAATGGGTATTGCGGGTTCCAGAGTTTACATCCTTCATTAACAACAGGCAAAGTGGCAAAAGGGGGGCGGTGTGGCGGTGTTCGTCAAGGATAGTACAACTGTGGCTGAAAGAAATTTTGACGAGAACTCATCAACTGAGGTCGTATGGGCGAAGGTGAGAATCAGGAGAGGAGAGGTCACACTGCTGGGAGTATTTTAGAGGCCTCCGCAGAATTCGATGGAGGTGGAGGAGAGGATTGGTAAAATGATTCTGGGCAGAAGTGGAAGGAGCAGAGTGCTCATCATGGGGCCTTTTACTTACCTAACATTGACTGGAAATGTTATAACTCTCGTACGTCCGGTGGATCAGTTATTGTCCAATGTGTGCAGGAGGGTTCCCTGACACACTGTGTCAAAAGGCAAACAAGAGGGGAGGGCCCACTGGAACTGGTGCTTGGTATGAACCAGGCCACATATTTGAATTAGTGGTAGGTGAGCACTTTGGAGAGAGTGACTATTATTCTCCTTTCCCTGAGTGAATACCAGTGAGGAATATTGGTTGAGTACCTCTCCGATCCCCACGTTTAGATTAGCGATGTGAAGGGATAGATACATGCCACATGGCAAGGGTTATCAATGGGGAAAAGCAATTTTAATGCGATTAGGCAACACTTAGGACACATAGAATGGGGTAACAAAATGCAGTGTATGGGGACAATCGAATTGCGGAGCTTGTCTTAGGAACAGATATTGCGTGTCACTGTCAGGTAGGGAGGAATTGACAAGGGAAATGAACCATTGTTTACTATAGAAATTGCACCTCTTGTTAAGCAGAATGAGGCTTATGTGACGATGAGACGAGATGGTTCAGATGAGGCGATGGAGAGTTACAAATTAGCTTGGAATGATTTAAAGAGAGTTAAGAAGAGAAAAGAGAGGACATGAGCAGTCTTTTGCAGTCGAAAAAAGGAGCTTCCTAAAGCTTTCTATAGGTAGGTGAGGAATAAACAGATGATGAGGACCGAAATAGGGCAACTCCACGACAGAAGTGGGAAGTTGTGTAAGTACCCTGTGGAGATCGGTGAGTGCTAAATGAATCTCATCGGTTTTCAATCAGGAAAAGGTGAAAATTGTAGAGGAGAAGACGATATACTATATATTAGACTAGAAAGGAACGAGGTTATTAAAGAAGAGGTGTTATCAATTCTAGAATGATTGAAAGTAGACAGGTCCCCGGGCGAAATGGGATTTAGCCGAGGATTCTCTGGGAAGCAAGGGAGGTGATTGCGGAGCCTTTGGCTTTGATCTTTGTGTCGTCAATGTCTACAGGTTTGGTACCAGAGGACTGGAGGATTGCAAGTGCTGTGCCCTTGTTCAAGAAAGGCAGTCGAGATGATCCAGGTAATAATAGATCAGTGAGCCTTATGTCTGTGGCGGAACACTTTTGGAAAAGATTATAAGAGAAAGGACGTATAATCACCTGTCAAGCAACAATTTGATTTCAGATGGTCAGCATGGTTTCGTCAAGGGCAGGTCTTGTCTCACAAACATCATTGAGTTTTTTGAGAAGGTGATCAAGCATGTGGATGAGGGTAGGGCAGTTGAGGTGGTGCGCATGGACTTCAGTCAAGCCTTTCATACGGTTTGATATGGTAAGCTGTTGGAGAAAATGCGGCAGCATGGAATTGACGGTGATTTAGCACTTTGGAAGAGAAACGGTTTCCTGAAAAAAGGCAATGAGTGGTGGTTGATGGAAAATATTCAGCCTTCAATCTGGTTACTGGTCGGATCACACAAAGATCTGTTTTGGGACCACTGTTGATTGTCATTTTTGAATGACTTAGACGCAGGCATAGGTGAATGAGTTACAAAGTTTGACGATGACACTAAAGTTGATGGAGTAGTGGACAGTGCAGAAAAAATGTGGCAGCTTGCAGGGAGACTTGCATAAACTGCAGAAATTGTCTGAGAGGTGGCAGAATGAGTTCAATGCAGACAAATGTGAGGTATTCACTTTGGGAAGAATAACAGGAAGGTAGACTACTGGATCAATGGAAAGATTCTTGTTAGTGTGTGTTTGTGCAGAAAGATCTTGAAATCCATGTGCATCGATCCCTGAAAGTTACCACCCAGGTTGATAGTGTTGTTAAGAAGGTATACAGTGTGTTAGCTTTTATTGATAGAGCGATTGGGCTCCAGAGCCATAATGTCATGTTGCAATGATGCAAAATGCCAGTACGGCTGCATTTGGAATATTTTATACACCATTACATGATGGAGAAACATTGGAAAAGGTGCAAAGGAGATTTACCAGGATGTTACCAGATCTCTAGGGAAGGTCTTATGAGGAAAGACTGAGAGACTTGGTTCTATTCTCATTGGAAATAAGAAGGCTTGGAGGGGATTTGATAAGGACATAAAAGATGGGCAGATGATTAGATAGATGAGACAGTGAAAGTATTTCTCCTAGGATAATGACGTCAGCTTGTACGAGGGGCATAAATACAAATTGAGGATTGATAGATTTAAGACAGATGTCAGAGAGTGGTAAGGGCGTGGAATGCCTAGTCTGCTAATGTAGTTAATTCAGCCACATTAGGGAAATTTAAACAATCCTTGGATAAGCATATGGATGATGATGAGATAGTGTAGGGTGATGAGCTCAGAATTGTTCTCAGGTCAGCGCAACATTGAGGGCGGAAGGGCATGTTCTGCCCTGTATTGTTGTCTATTCTATGTTCTAGTTACCGACTTTTTTTAACTCTGGGAAAACGATTGAGTGCTTTAACCCCTATTCATGCCTCTCACGATCTGATACAACTCTACAGTGTGAACCCTCTGTCTCAAACGCTCGAAAGGAAAATGTCTTAGCTTGCCCTACCTCTCCCTATAACTGAAACCCTTGAGTTCTGTCAACATCCTTTTAAATTTCTTCTGCACATTTCCCATTTTAATAACATCCTTCCTTTATTAAGGCGATTAATACTGAACACAATACTCAACGTTTAGTTTTACCAACGCTCTGTATAACTGCTGCATGACTTCCCAACTTCTATACTCAATGCCCTGACCGATGAAGGCCAATGTATCAAAATCCTTTTTCACTGCCATGTGTGTCTGTGACTCCACTTTTAGAGAACTGTGGATTTGAATACCAGGATCCCTCGGATCCACTGCACTCCATAAGACACTACCTTTCACCTTGAAGCTCCTATCTTGATTTGACTTTCCAAAATGCAAGACCTCACACTTGGGTATATTAAACGCAATTTCCCATTTCTCTGCCCACTTCCCCGGTTGATCATGGTCGTGAAGCAATTTCTGACTAGCTTCTTCATAGTCCATGATCCTGCCTATTTTACTGTCATCAGCAAAATTACTAATCATGCCTTGTACTTTCTCTCATCTCCTAAATTTATGAGGAGAATGCAGATAGAGTCCCTTCAAACTCCCATCAAAAGGAAGTCCCAAAAATCCTTGGAATCTGTCTGATTAACCTGCACTCCACTGACAGGAAAGCAAGTAATATGCATTTTGGTGTAAGAATGGATAATCTGTGCACAATATTTCAGGCCTGGTATCACCAGATCTCGACACCTCTTTTCCCCTGAAACTCTCATCCTTTTGTGATAAAAAAAACTAATATGGCTGTTGCTTCCTGATTTGCCTGATATGCATGACTGGTTACGTTTAATGACTTAGAATGAAGAAGGACAACAACACCCCTTTACACATCAACACTTTTCAAACTCTCATCATATAAGCAGTATTCTGTTACCAAAATGGTGTTACATGTATCTAGATTGTAGTCCATCTGCTGCACTGTTGTGCAGTAACTCATTCTATTTAAATCCTCTTGAATTCTTCATGCAACTTCCTCACAACTGTTAGTGACTCATTTCTTCTTATTCCCTGTTCTGTTACTGCGAATTAATTCGCAATCAGTCCTATGTCATAACTTTTATTTTACTGAATCTTGTCTGGAACATTATAAAAGGGTTTCAACATCAAAGTGTCGTACATGAGGTGCAGTTTCAAAAACTGAATCTTGTTCTCCAGATGGAGGCTAATCACGCCTTCATGCAACAAGAACATGATGCTGTAGCTTTCAGCCTTCATTAAGCTTTGTTTCTACCCATTTGATTTTCACTATCCTCACGATAATTACCAACATGCCAAAACCCGAATATATATTAAAAGTAGCTCTGAGTTTTGTTGGATATAATTTACTGTGGATCTGTGCTGTATTGGAGTTTTAAAAAGGACTCTGTTCTATCATACAAGAATTCATTTCTTGGGTTGCTGTTAATAATTTGGGTTGAATTATAGAGTCTCCGTTATATTGTGGTTGGTTCATGCAGGCAACATGATATGTCAGATTTAACACAAAGGATTACTGTGTTGTGTCAGTTTATTTCCCGAGTGTTCTGAGTTGAGTTGATATTAACTTACAGAGCACACTGTGTTTTGGGGATTATGCATATGGGCTATGTTTTGTCAGGGTTTGAGAGTACAGGTTTGTATGCTTATTTCTTTTCTATCTGCTCTTATTGTGAGGTTAAATTCATCCAACGCCTTCCCCCTCACACCTTTCACCACCTGTGGTGTTCATGATTGGTGTTTTATTTTGCCCTGTATGAGAGTTTAATGCTTTCTGAAATCTGAAATTGATTTTACTCTGAAGAATTAAACTGAATTTATTTCAAGCCAAGGTGCCTTGACGGTAAGCTTATGAAGTCAGGGCATTTTTGGGAATATGGGATTGGTATGTCTCAGGTATAACAGAAACTTGACTGATTGATGGACTGTTTCATTTTCCTCATTTCAGATGTTATATGCAGGATAGAAGGGGTTGCAAAGGAGGAGGCGGAGTGTCACTTTTGATGAAGGAAAACATTACTACTCTAACTAAAGAAGAATGTATTTCTAAAAAAAAGTATTCAGTGAAAATAATTTGGTTTAAATTAGAAATAAAATAAAATGAACAACTTGATGTGATTGTATTTTCGGCCCCCTAATTGTCTTTGAGGAATTGAGGATCAAATATGCAAAGGAAGTTCTCAGACATATGTAAGAATAACAAAGTTGTAGTTGGTGATTTTAATTTTCCAAACAGTCACTGGGGCTATCAAGGTATTAAAGGTATGGATAATGAAGAATTTGTTAAACGTGTTCAAGAAAAAATATTTTTGAATATGCCAATGCTTATACTGGAAGAGGAGCGACACTTGACCTTCTCTTGGATAATAAGGCAGTGCAAGTGACGGAAGTGATAATAGGGGAACATTTTATGTCTAGTGAGCATATTCAGTTTTAACATAGTGATGGAAAAAGACAACCCTTTCAAAGAAGGTTTAGATTTTAATTAGAATAAGGAAATGTTGAGACAAGAACTATTCAAACGTTGATTGGAATAGACTGTTTGCAGATAGAGAGATGGCTGATAAGTGTGATAATGAGAGTGCAGAGACATTATGTTGCTCGTAAGATTGAAAGGTCAAGCTGGTAAAATTAGGGAACAGTGGAGAGTTAAAGATGTTAAGTCTTTAGTCAAGAATATACAAGGTATGTACATTAGATGTAGCCAAGTTGGTTGAATTGAATCTTTTGAGCACCATAAAAGTTGTCGGCGCATTCTTAAGAGGGAGATCAAGAAAGTAAGGTGGGCATATGAGACAGCCTTGGAAAATAAGGTTAAGGATGATCCAATGAGTTTCCAGAAATATATTACGAATAAGAATATAACTACAGAGAGAGAGAGATGTGACTCTTTTAGATCAAAGAGCTCGAGTTTGTTTTGAACCTGAGCAGTTGGGGGAGATATTAAATTTAAGCTTCGCATCAGTTTTTAATTTAGGCAAGAGTACCCATGGAAATAAATATTGATGTTTTGAAAACAGTTCACATTTCAGAAGAGGAAGTCCTGGGTGTCTTGGAAAGTATAAAGTTGGGCAAATCTTCGCGACCTGATCTATTGTTTCTCAGGAGGTTGTAAAAGCTAGGGAGGAAATTGAGGCGCACTTGCAGAAATATATGTATATGTGTATGTGTTTGTGTGTGTGTGTCTGTGTGTGCGTGTGTATAATTTTATATATTTCTGCAAGGGTTCCCGAAATTTCTTCCCTAGCTATGATTATGCCTGTGTTTCATAAGGGATGACATGAGAAACCTGGGAATGAAGACCTGTCAATCCGACATTGATGATGGGTATGTTGTTGGAGGTACTTCTGAAAGATATGATTTATATGCATTTGGAAAGGCAACAAATTACTAAAGATAAACAGCATGGTTTTGTTCCAGAGAAATCGTGTTTCATAATCTTGGTTGAGTTTATTGAGGTATGAACAAAGACGATTGAGGAGGGCAGAGCGATTGTTTACTTGGACTTTACGAAGGATTTCACAAGTTCTTCTGCATGGTTGACTAATTAATAAAATTAGATCACGATTCAGGGTGAGTTGTTAAAGGATGCAAAATTGGCTTCATGGCAGGAGACAGAATGTGTTGGTGAAGAGTTGATTTTTTTTCTGACAGGAGGCCTGTTGCCAGTAGTAATCCACAGGGGTAGTCTTTATTTGTCATTTATAAACATGATTTAGATGAGAACATGGAAGGCTTGATTAATAAGTGTGGGGATGACACCGAAACATTTGGTATAGTGAACACTGAAGAAGGATGTCGAAGATTACGAAGAGATTTTGATCAGTTCAGTCAATCGGCTAAGGAATGGCATATGGTGTTTAATTTGGATAAATATGAGGAATTATATACTGTTAAAAGGAACAAGGGCAGGAATTATTCAATTAAAAGTAAGACCCTGGTTAGTCCTGTAGAACAAGGAGACCTAGGTATTAATGCACAGAATTCGTTGAAGTCTGCATCACAGGATGGTTGAAAAAAACATTTGGCATGCTTGCCGTCATTGTTCAGATCTTTGAGAATAAGTGTTGGGATGTCATGTTCATGTTGTACGGGATGTTGGTGAGGTCACTTCTGGAGTACAGTGTCACCCTATTCCAGGAAGCTCATTATTAAGCTAGAGACGGTTCAGAAAAGATATACTGGAATGTTGTGATGAATAGAGTATTTGAGGTTTACGGGAAGGCTACATCAGCTGGAAATTTCTTCATTGGAGGGTCGGAGGTTGAGGGGTGGCCTTATTAAAGTATGAGTCTCATGGATAACGTGAATAGCAGGAGGCTTTTCCGGAGGGTTTGGGATACAAGATGAGGGGCCATATTTTCAAGGTGAGACGAGGAACATTTAAATAAAAAAGACCTGAGGCACAACCTTTTTATACCAGAGTCCTTTGTACGTGAAATGAACTTTGAAAGGAAGTGGGAGATGTGGGAACATTTGCAATGTTGAAAAGACATTTTGATACGTAATTGAATCAGAAATGGTTAAAAGAATATAGGTGACGTGCAGGCAGGTCTGACGAGTTCACTTGAGAATTATGGTCAGCATGGAATGTTTGGACTGAACAGTCTCTTTGTGTGCGTTAGGACTTTCTGACTCCTGACATAAAATCTCATCTGTGTTTCAGGCTCTCACTCTGTCTGTTACTTTTGTACCTGAATGACCCTGATTCCTTGACTGCCTCAGTTTCTTGGTGTTTGTTACATGGATAATGTACAAATTATTAACTCTCACAATGATCAGAAACAGATGAATCATTGAATATAATTGATAGCAGACAGTGAAGTTCTAGACTACTGGAGAAAGAAGACTCGTGAGGTTTGATTCTGGAAGGATCTGGTGAAAGAATGAAGAGTAGATATTATCTGCAGCAGCAGGTCTGATGGTGAGTCACTGCCTATTCCATTCCACAGAATGTAAACCCATACCGCTGTCCATATGGGAGGTAGACTAACAGGGAACTCCCGATCTGGAGTTTCAAATTCCTACTTTAATTGAAGTAGCCGCAGTTTCTGCATGTGGGGAGGGTCAATTGGATCTGTGTGTCAAATGGCTGGGCAGGTGACTGCAATCTTGGTCCAAGACACAAGAACTGCAGATGCTGGAATTCAAAGTCGACAAACAAGATGCTGACAATCAGCATCAAGACGTCGAGGTCAACATTTCTGCTTTAACCCTTCGTCAGAATAGAGTTGGGAGTATGTTGACTTTTCCATCTCCTTATGTTGCTAACTTGCTTGTTCCTCCACGTTCCTGCATTTAACCTTGGCCCATGCCTCTTACTGAGTCAGGGAAGGTTTGGGAGCGACTCTTACCCTCCCAGCGTTCTTGTCTCCCCATTAATGATTACTTTTCTTCGTATGACAAATGATTTCCCTGTTCCTCATCCCAACTCCCCCTTCATTTGTTTCTTCTTGACTTTCACTCTCCCTGCTCCCCTGTTCCTGGCTGCCCTCCCCTGTGACTCTCCCCACCCCATGTGTGCTTGTGTCTTCGTGTTGGCTCTCATGACATAAAGAAACTGAGACTTGTCAGAGCACTTACCGACCAAACAAAAAAAGAAATCCCCTCTTTGTCACAGGCCTTCACAGAATCAAAGAATCCATACAGTGTGGAAGCAGGCCCTTCAGCGCAACAAGTCCACACCAAACCTCAAAATAGCAATCCACCCAGCCCTTTCCCTACCGCATATTTACCTCCAACTAATGCAAATAGCCTACACATCCCCGAACACTATATGCAAGTTAGCACGTCCAGTTCAACTCACCTTCAAATCTTTGGATGTGCTGTTGGGTTATTCAGTTCACAGACTGATTGGTAAAGTCACGTTTTCAAAGTGCAGTAATAATTATTCGAAATGGGCCGAGACCTGACTCCCAGAGTGTAACATGGCATGATGGCAAACATATGTCAGCAGTTAGCTTTGTTCAGTTAAATCTTTGCCAGATCACAGCTACACACTTTATTCCAACACGGTCTCCCCTCAATTGGCTTGCTTTGCCCCTTCATTCAGCCTGCTTTATCCCTCACTTAGGTAGCCTCGCCAGTCAATCACACTCGCTTGTGGCCTCCTGTTTCATACTGGTCCAACTCCCCCCATCTCTCCCATTCTCCTGGTCTTTCTTGCTGTCTTCGCTTTGCCCATTGAAATTTCTTTTTACTTCTCATCTCCATTGTCTGTTGAGTACCTGTATCTGATCGTATCTGTTTGATTGAAAGCTCAGTATTGACTTCTCTCCAGCAGAATTGGAATGGACACCTGTATTTGAAAAAACAATGTTGAGATTGGGGTGGGGACTCTGATGGGTTGTGGTATATCTTTGTGTTAAGGTGTTAATGTGTTTGCTGATGGCCGTCCTATGTTTCTGATGTTTGGAGTTTACAAGAAACACTGCATTTCTGCAGGTGTCACTCAAAATAACTTTAGTTGACTGTGCCTTTGATTGTCATGGTGTGTAATTGTCACTCTGTGGGTGTGGAAATGATTAATTGGATGTGTTTATAGAGAATTGTGGGTAAGGACTCCTTGGATTTCGTTTTGATTGATCTGATATATTTGGTGAAGGCATCTATATGCGGGATGTTTGATCGGCGGAGTGGACATTTGCTAATTTGGTGTCGTGGCCATTGAGGTGAATGTGAGATTAATTGGCTGAGTGCTTTTGATTGAGAGCCAAGTGTAGATGATTGTTCAGTTGGCCTGAAGTGTAGGGAGGTGTTTCAGTCAGACACAGTCTCATATGCACTGTGCACATTTGATTGACGAGGATCGATATACTGCATGTGATACAGGAGATACAGGGTGACAATACTCTGTGATTACATCATTGATTTGGATGAGAATTTAGGAGGCATTGTTCGTCAGTTTGTGTATAATACCAAGATTGCCAATGCAGTGGACAGAGAAAAAAACTTATCGGGGAACATTGCAAGATCTTAATCAACTGGACCATAATCTGAGGAATATTTGATGAAGTTTAATTTAGATAAACGAGAGATTTTGCATTTTGGAAGGTCAAACCAGGGCAAAACCTACACAAGCAATGGGAGGACCCTGGCGATTATTGTAGAACAAAGGAATTGAATGGTGCAGGCTCACAGCTTCTTGAAAGTGGAGTCACAAGTAAACAGGGCATGTGCGAGGCTTTAGGCATGCTTTCTTTCATTTTTCAGAGCACTGAGTATAGGAGTTCTGATATATTTTTACAGCTGCATAAAACATTGATACGGGCACATTTGGGGTACTGCATGTTGTTCTGGTCACCTAATCCTGCTGTGTCTTTCATTATAATCACAGCTGATCTTCTGTCTCGATGTATGTTCTCACTTTCTCTTCATAAAACATAATGCCTTTCGTATCTAAAATTTATTTAGAATGAACAGTGAATGCTGCAGGTTGACTACATTGTGAGTGACAAAATGTTTCGTTGCCTTAGTCTTAAATAGCCTACCACATAACTAGTGACTGTGACCCCTGGTTCGAGGATCTACAAGAAGGGCACACGTCCTCTTTGCTTCTCATCTGTACCAATAGTTTTCCATCCACATTGGCCATGCTCCTAGTGATTTTATGACCTCAATTAGGTCCCTTCTCTGTTTCTCACATTTAAACAAAAAAGCTAATTAGCCCTCTCTTCAAAGCTAAAATGCTTCATTCAGACAACATTCTGCTGAAACGTTTGCGTACCACCTCCAGTGCATTCACTTCTATCCTGTAGTGAGGCAATCAGAACTGCACATAATGCTCCATCTGAAGCCAAATGAAAATTTTCTACATTCCAATATAACCTCCCTGATCTTGAAAACGATGCCACAACTGATAAAGGCATCTATCCTGTCCTGCTTCCAGATTCTGTCTTATTTTAATTAGATTAGATTACATTACAGTGTGGAAACAGGCCCTTCGGCCCAACAAGTCCACACCGACCCGCCGAAGCCCAACTCACGCATACCCCAATATTTACCCCTTACCTAACACTACGGGCAATTTAGCATGGCCAATTCACCTGACCTGCACATCTTTGGACTGTGGGAGGAAACCGGAGCACCCGGAGGAAACCCACGCAGACATGGGGAGAACGTGCAAACTCCACACAGTCAGTCGCCTGAGGCGGGAATAAGTCAGCTCCACACCCAATTCGAAACTCCTTTTTGGAGTTCGTTTTCTTTTTTTCTTTTCCATAACGCATTTAAACCATAATGTGTTGCAGTCACTATCACTGAAATCCAGCCTCTTCCCAACCTCTGTCACCTCATCCCTTGTTCCAACGAATGACCACACTCAGCTTCGCTTTTAGCAGAGGCATTAATGAAATTCAAAATCTCTCATTACTGATTGTCTGATTGTTCACGTTTAGCCCCATTTATTATGTAAAGCAGTCGATCTTAATAAACAGATTTCTTCCATCTTTAGCACCAGGTGTCCCGTTGCTAGTTGTACTCCGTATCAGCATCTGATTCATCTCTTTGCAAAGAAATGGCTCAGGATAGCATAGTGCAATATACTGAACTTCCAATGTGGCATTCAATATTAATTTTACAATTGATTCCAATGGGTCTTCAGTCGTACTTTTTTGATCTTAAATTTACTAGAATAACGTGTACATTTTGAAAATTGAAATAATGATTGGAAATATCTGTGAATATACTTTTATTTTGGACTTTTGGGAAAGAACAATTTGCAAACCAAAGAAGGTTATGTGCAGCATGCCGAACATATTGTATTCACACACATACACACACACACACACACACACCCGCACACACACCTGCTTGACAAGACATGTTAATACTGCATGACTTTCCGAAGCGCTCAAAAGAAAGCGATTACATATCTAGTTTGTGGGAGTAACCTAGAAAGAGAACCTGCCAGCACAGCAAGAGCCTTTGACCCCCTCCCCGTTTTCTTTCAACCTTCTCTTCGCAGATTCGAGAGAAAACCAATCGAAAAAGTCTTCATCAGGTTTAGAGAGTTTCTGAGGGAGACGTCAGAATTGAACACTTCTGACAAGAGAGATAAAGGTAATGCAGACAGCTGTAACTGATCAGGGAAAAATGTTCTGCCAAAAATCTGTAAAGAGAGTGACTTTGCCTATTGGCTAATATTTGTGACCAACGTGAGCTTTTCTTCGGGGTATAACTGTCAGTGAGCCAAGGTACTCTTCATATTTCAGTCATCAATGTTTGTATTTTCTGGAGAATAGTTGTAACAATCAAAACATTTGTTTATAATTGTTCTGAGTTTGAGCATGCTTTGTATGCAATAAACTAGCTCGATACTATGAACTGAGAAAAGTGTTTTAATGCAGCATTATAATTATCAATATCCCATAATAAATTCAACCTTGTTGTTATTAACGAAGAGAAAAACGATGGAAAGGGGTCAGTGAAACCCTACAAACTCAGTCATAACAATTACACATGTGAGTACTTAATCATAGCATTCCATGGAGTCAGGTAGAAGTTGTGGACAAATGGCTCTGACAGGGGCATCGGTTACAGTTATTATTAGTTGGTCGCCATGTTGGGTAGCATGGTGGTGAGGTGTGGTTGGGGGCACGGTGGAGTGGTGTTAGATTTTGGACGTGAACGGTGTTTTACTTCTGAAAACTTGATTGTTGAATCATGTTTTGGGGGTAGACTGAGACTGCCAAGATTGAATAAAAGCATGAAAGGAAAATTTCACCTCTGAATATGCTGAATATTGGGACAGTTGCCAGATAGGTTCAATGGGGAAAGATCACACTTTTTCACCATTGCGCATCAAGAGGCAAGAAGGTATTGAATATTTATTGTTCTATATGCATCACATAAAGTTTGAAATGAAATGCGAAGGAAACATTGTAACTGACATAACTAACTGTATTGAAAAGTTTTAACATGCCACGTAATGCCCTAAAACAAAGTGAATTGTATTCACATCACCAAATGGGATATTTTCGACTTTGTATGTTTCTTAATGAATGAAATGTACTACTTAATCAAAAAAGAGGGGGAAATCTGTTTTTTTTTTTGCACTGTGGTATGGCTGCATATTTTCTTTTCTGTCCTCATGCAAAAGTTTTCCAATTGAACATCAAGGTTTACAGTCTCGGTGAGATGAAAATCTCTATCACATGATTGGTTAAGCACCTGATTACATAGCAGAGTTGAATCGGGACTTTTAAACCTAATGTTCTTAATCAATATTGAACGTAGCGTGCTATGTACTATCGTTCTATGCATAGAAGAAATACTTTGATACAGAGTAAAACATGATTTGAAGCTGCAGTCATTTCACAGGACAGAAGTTTAAAATTCCTAAAAAAAAGACGATGCTGACAAGATGTCAACATGTCTCCCTTCATCAAAATTCGACTCCTCACGTTGTTTTCTGAGATGTGAGAAGTCCAACCGAAATCTGGACGTTTAAGCTTTGGAGCAGTGTTGGAGAAATGACATGGAGAGATGAATGTCCCTTCAGCGGCTTTATCGGAGTTCTTGGAGTTTGCGCATTGAAAAGATGGAGAAACTGTCTTCAGTGTAGTGGATGCATTAATGGCGGACCGATAGCAGAGTAACAGGAACTTGGACATCATCTTGTTCAAGTCAAGTGTGAAATACATGTCGCACCATCAACTACTGGGAACAACAGGGACAAGCATAGCATCTCCTCAAGGAATTTAGGGCAGTAACATTTTCAGGCTTGCATTAATTCTCCGTCATGATTGCTTGATCATACTTTACTCTAAATCAATGCTTTCTTACTTAAAGGTGTGTCTGTTTCCCAAACATATTCCTGTAATTTGATTATTGATTTGGAAATTGAAGAATACGGATTCCTTTCACGGCATTCCAGGAATTCAAATTTCTACAATTTATCAAAATTGTTTCTTAGCAACAGTCACAAGTCTCACAGAAACTAAATCAAACAATAGTATTTTTAATTGCAAAGTCATTTTCTATTCAACAATGCTGGAATGAATGTGAATGCATGGAAACTTGACATTATTGGTGCACTCAAAGCCATGTTGACGCCAACTAATTGGAACACAAGAGAAAATCTCACATCTTGAAGTTTCGTTTGATTACATTACCCTTGATGTTTTACTATTTCTTAATGCGGGTCTATTATTAATTGATTAATCATTACTTTCTCTTTTTCAATTCATTTTAACCTTGCATGCTGTTAAATTATTTGTCAAATGACCAGCCCAATTCTTAACTGCTTACTGCCTCAAGATTATGTAGCCACTGCATGGTCGATTCTGTAAAGGCCAAAAGTAACTAACTTGCACCTCAACATCAGAATCCGTCATTATTAAAATTTAGCAATCACATCCATATCCGTTACAATCTGTGATGCTTCAGAAATCTTATATTTATATTATACTGAATCACACCAAATGACCCTTGTTCAGACAGCTTCAGCGCATTTCCCATATTGGATAATCACTTACAAAATATGGATTGTGGACAATCGGAAAACAAAACTGAAATTGCTGGGAAAACTCTGCAGGTCTGGTAGCATCCGTGAAGATAAATCAGAATTAATGTTTTCAGTCCAGTGACAATTCCTCAGAACAATTGCAGATTGTTAACTATTTCTTGATTTACGCTGTTCACACTTTTAACCATACTTGCAGTCATGGATAGATTGACACTATTCACTTAAACGCATAATGGAATGCTCAGTGTCAAATTGTAACCTGTCTTACACTGTCAATTCTTATCTAATTTTACCGATAACTGTTAACTTGGATAACATTAATCAATTTTAACTTGATTCTATGTTATTCATATTTGTCATTAACCTGATTGAATTGCTCTGTATTGTCTGTTAATTTGGCTTGCATTGTTCGTCATTAACTTGCAACCATATTTTTTGTTCACTGTTAACTGTTAAATTACACTTTTCACCTGAAAACTGCATGACATGTTTACACTGACATGCACTGTTTACTTCATTCTCAGTGTTTGCTGAGAAACTGCCTTACACTGTCCACCAGAGTTGCATTGTTAAATATTAATTAGATTGACTGGCCTTCACTGGTTTCATTCATTCCGTAAACATGGTGCTGTAACAAAATTAAGTTGTGTTTTTTTTTCCAAAATGCTGAATACTTTCACCAAATGCAACATCATAAGCCTCTGAAAACCCATTGCCTGAAAATGTTATCGTTTATATGGGGTTATAATGACAATTAATCAATGCCCACCTGTACAAATGATAGCCATAATAGTAATATTCCCATTCAGATACTATTATTATATGCCCCACTTTCGCTTAATTTGAAAAATTGATGACATACTAAAAATATTTAAAAATAAATTATGGATAAGAGTATATAGTTTTCCATATTCAGTACATCTGAATGCACGACAACCCTCTTCTAGAACTTCCAATGTTCTAAATTTTGCAAGGGAAAATAAGCTATAGATAATGGTTGCAAACGTATTTATTCTGGTGATTTATTTCATACAAGCAAAATTAGTCCAGAAGCATTTTACTGTTTGCTTGCTCTTCAGGACATGTTATTCCCTTGGGATTAACTTTTGTATCTTTTTTTCCCAAGAAAATGGTTAACTAATCTCATCCTGCTCCTTGTTCAGAACGTCCTTGCCCCCTCATCTTGTATCCCAAACACTCCGGAAAAGCCACCTGCTATTCACGTTATCCATGAGACTCATACTTTAATAAGGCCACCCCTCAACCTCCGACACTCCAATAAAACAATTTCCAGCTGATGCAGCCTTCCCGTAAACCTCAAATACTCTATTCATCACAACATCCTAGTAATCTTTTCTGAACCGTCTCTATCTTAACAATGAGCTTCCTGGAACAGGGTGACACTATACTCCAGAAGTGACCTCACCAACCTGAACATGACATCCCAACTCTTATTCTCAAAGATCTGACCAATGACGGCAAGCATGCCAAATGTTTTCTCAACCATCCTGTGATGCAGACTTCAACGAATTCTGTGCATTAATACCTAGGTCTCCTTGTTCTACAGCACTAACCAGGGCCTTACTTTTAATTGAATAATTCCTGCCCTTGTTCCTTTTAACAGTATATAATACCTCACATGTATCCAAATTAAACACCATATGCCATTCCTTAGCCGATTGACCGAATTGATCAAAATCTCTTCGTAATCTTAGACATCCTTCTTCAGTGTTCACTATACCAAATGTTTCGGTGTCGTCCCCATACTTATTTATCAAGTCTTCCATGTTCTCATCTAAATCATGTTTATAAATGACAAATAAAGACCGACCCCTGTGGAGTACTACAGGCAACAGTCTTCCAGTCAGAAAAAAATCAACTCTTCACCAACACATTCTGTCTCCTGCCATGAAGCCAATTTTGCATCCTTTAACAACTCACCCTGAATCGTGATCTAATTTTATTAATTAGTCAACTATGCAGAAGACCTTATGAAAACCTTCGTAAAATCCAAGTAAGCAATCGCTCTGCCCTCCTCAGTCGTCTTTGTTCATACCTCAATAAACTCAACCAAGATTATGAAACACGATTTCTCTGGAACAAAACCATGCTGTTTATCTTTAGTAATTTGTTGCCTTTCCAAATGCATATAAATCATATCTTTCAGAAATACCTCCAACAACATACCCATCACCAATGTCGGATTGACAGGTCTTCATTCCCAGGTTTCTCATGTCATCCCTTATGAAACACAGGCATAATCATAGCTAGGGAAGAAATTTCGGGAATCCTTGCAGAAATATATAAAATTATACACACGCACACACAGACACACACAAACACACACACGTATACATACATTTCTGCAAGTGCGCCTCAATTTCCTCCCTAGCTTTTACAAACTCCTGAGAAACACGAGATCAGGTCGCGAAGATTTGCCCAACTTTATACTTTCCAAGACATCTAGAACTTCCTCTTCTTTAATGTAAACTGTTTTCAAAACATCAATATTTATTTCCCTGTGTACTCTTTCCTAAATTAAAAACTGATGCGAAGCTTACATTTAATATCTCCCCCAACTGCTCAGGTTCAAAACAAACTCGAGCTCTTTGATCTAAAAGAGTCACATCTCTCTCTCTCTGTATTTATATTCTTATTCGTAATATATTTCTGGAAACTCATTGGATGATCCTTAACCTTATTTTCCAAGGCTGTCTCATATGCCCACCTTACTTTCTTGATCTCCCTCTTAAGAATGCGCCGACAATTTTTATGGTGCTCAAAAGATTCAATTCAACCAACTTGACTATATCTAATGTACATACCTTGTATATTCTTGACTAAAGACTTAATATCTTTAACTATCCACTGTTCCCTAATTTTACCAGCTTGACCTTTCAATCTTACTAGCAACATAATGTCTCTGCACTCTCATTATCACACTTATCAGCCATCTCTCTATCTGCAAACAGACTATTCCAATCAACGTTTGAATAGTTCTTGTCTCAACATTTCCTTATTCTAATTAAAATCTGGACCTTCTTTGAAAGGGTTATCTTTTTCCATCACTATGTTAAAACTAAATATGCTCACTAGTCATAAAATGTTCCCCTATTATCACTTGCATCACTTGCACTGCCTTATTATCCAAGAGAAGGTCAAGTGTCGCTCCTCTTCCAGTAGAAACATTGGCATATTCAAAAATATTTTTTCTTAAACACGTTTAACAAATTTTTCATTATCCATACCTTAAATACCGTGATAGCCCCAGTGAATGTTTGGAAAATTAAAATCACCAACTACAACTTTGTTATTCTTACATATGTCTGAGAACTTCCATTGCATATTTGATCCTCAATTCCTCAAAGACAATTAGGGGGCCTAAAATACAATCACATCAAGTTGTTCATTTTTTAAAATTTCTAATTTAAACCTAATTATTTTCACTGAAAGCTTTTTTTAGAAATACTTTCTTCTTTAGTTAGAGTAGTAACGTTTTCCTTCATCAAAAGGACACTCCCCCTCCTCCTTTTCAACCCCTTATATCCTGCCTATAACATCTTAAATCTGGTAAATGAAACTGTCCATTAACCAATCAAGTTTCTGTTATACCTGCGACATACCAATCCCATATTCCCAAAAATGCCCTGACTTCATAAGCTTACCGTCAAGGCACCTTGGCTTGAAATAAATTCAGTTTAATTCTTCAGTGTAAAATCAATTTCTGATTTCAGAATCCCCAAAGCATTAAACTCTCATACAGGGCAAAATAAAACACCAATCATGAACACCACAGGTGGTGAAAGGTGTGAGGGGGAAGGCGTTGGATGAATTTAACCTCACAATAAGAGCAGATAGAAAAGAAATCAGCATACAAACCTGTACTCTCAAACCCTGACAAAACATAGCCCATATGCATAATCCCCAAAACACAGTGTGCTCTGTAAGTTAATATCAACTCAACACAGAACACTCGGGAAATAAACTGACACAACACAGTAATCCTTTATGTTAAATCTGACATATCATGTTGCCTGCATGAACAAACCACAATATAATGGAGACCCATAATTAAACCCAAATTATTAACAGCAACCCAAGAAATGAATTATTGTATGATAGAACAGAGTCCTTTTTAAAACTCCAATGCAGCACAGATCCTCAGTAAATTATATCCAACAAAACACAGACGAATTTTAATATATATTCGCGTTTTGGCATGTCGGTGATTATCTTGAGGAGAGTGAAAATCAAATGGGTAGAAGCAAAGCTTAATGAAGGCTTAAAGCTACAGCATCATGTTCTTGTTGCATGAAGGCGTGATTAGCCTCCATCTGGAGAACAAGATTCAGTTCTTGAAACTGCACCTCATGTACGACACTTTGATGTTGAAACCCTTTTATAATGTTCCAGACAAGAGTCAGTAAAATAAAAGTTATAACATAGGACTGATTGCGAATTCATTCGCAGTAACAGAACAGGGAATAAGAAGAAATGAGTCACTATCAGTTGTGAGGAAGTTGCATAAAGAATTCAAGAGGATTTAAATAGAATGAGTTACTGCACAACAGTGCAGCAGATGGACTACAATCTAGATACATGTAACACCATTTTGGTAACAGAATACTGTTTATATGATGAGAGTTTGAAAAGTGTTGATGTGTAAAGGGATGTTGTTGTCCTTCTTCATTCTAAGTCATTAAACGTAACCAGACATGCATATCAGGCAAATCAGAAAGCAACAGCCATATTAGTTTTTTAATCACAAGAGGATGAGAGTTTCAGGGGAAAAGAGGTGTCGAGGTCTTGTGGTACCAGACCTGAAATATTGTGCACAGATTATCCATTCTTACCCCAAAATGCATATTTCTTGCTATACTGTCAGTGGAGTGCAGGTTAATCAGGCAGATTCCAATGATTTTTGGGACTTCCTTTTGACGGGAGTTTGAAGGGACTCTATCTGCATTCTCCTCATTCAGTTAGGAGATGAGAGAAAGTACAAGGCATGATTAGTAAGTTTGCTGATGACAGTAAAATAGGCTGGATCATGGACAATGAAGAAGATTGTCAGAAATTGCTTCACTACCATGATCAACCGGGGAGTGGGCAGAGAAATGGGAAATTGCGTTTAATATACCCAAGTGTGAGTTCTTGCATTTTGGAAAGTCAAATCAAGATAGGAGCTTCAAGGTGAAAGGTAGTGTCTTACGGAGTGCAGTGGATCCGAGGGATCCTGGAGTTAAAATCCACAGTTCTCTAAAAGTGGAGTCACAGACACACATGGCAGTGAAAAAGGATTTTGGTACATTGGCCTTCATCGGTCAGGTATTGAGTATAGAAGTTGGGAAGTTATGCAGCAGTTATACAGAGCGTTAGTAAAACTAAACGTTGAGTATTGTGTTCAGTATTAGTCGCCATAATATAGGAAGGATGTTATTAAAATGGGAAATGTGCAGAAGAAATGTAAAAGGATGTTTACAGAACTTAAGGGTCTCAGTTATAGGGAGAGGTAGGGCAAGCTAAGACATTTTCCTTTCGAGCGTTAGAAACAGAGGGTTCACGCTGTAGAGTTGTATCAGATCGTGAGAGGCATGAATAGGGGTTAAAGCACTCAATCGTTTTCCCAGAGTTAAAAAAAGTCGGTAACAAGAACATAGAATGGACAACAATACAGGGCAGAACATGCCCTTCGGCCCTCAATGTTGTGCTGACCTGAGAACTAATCTAAGCTCATCACCCTACACTATCTGATCATCATCCATATGCTTATCCAAGGATTGTTTACATTTCCCTAATGTGGCTGAATTAACTACATTGGCAGACTAGGCATTCCACGCCCTTACCACTCTCTGACATCTGTCTTAAATCTATCAATCCTCAATTTGTATTTATGCCCCTCGTACAAGCTGACGTCATTATCCTAGGAAAAATACTTTCATTGTCTCACCTATCTAATCATTTGACCATCTTTTATGTCTATATCAAATCCCCTCCTAGCCTTCTTATTTCCAATGAGAATAGACCCAAGTCTCTCAGTCTTTCCTCATAAGACCTTCCCTAGAGATCTGGTAACATCGTGGTAAATCTCCTTTACACCTTTTCCAATGTTTCTACATAATGTAATGGTATATAAAATATTCCAAATGCAGCCGTACTGGCATTTTGTATCATTGCAACATGACATTATGGCTCTGGAGCCCAATCGCTCTATCACTAAAAGCTCACACGCTGTATACCTTCTTAACAGCTCTATCAACCTGGGTGGTAACTTTCAGGGATCTATGTATATGGATTTCAAGATCTTTCTTCACAAACACACACTAACAAGAATCTTTCCATTGATCCAGTCGTCTCCCTTCCTGTTATTCTTCCCAAAGTGAATACCCCACATTTGTCTGCATTGAACTCATTCTGCCACCTCTCAGACACATTCTGCAGTTTATGCAAGTCTTCCTGCAAGCTGCCACATTTTTTCTGCACTGTCCACGACTCCATCAACTTTAGTGTCATCGACAAAGTTCGTAAATCATTCACCTATGCATGCGTCTGAGTCATTCAAAAATGACAAACAACAGTGGTCCCAAAACAGATCTTTGTGTGACCCGACCAGTAACCAGACTGAAGGCTGAATATTTTCCATCAACCACCACTCATTGCCTTTTTTCAGGAAATCGTTTCTCTTCCAAAGTGCTAATTCACTGTCAATTCCATGCTGCTACATTTTCTCCAACAGCTTACCATATAAAACTGTATGAAAGGCTTTACTGAAGTCCATGCACACCACCTCAACTGCCCTACTCTCATCCACATGCTTGATCACCTTCTCAAAAAACTCAATGAGGTTTGTGAGACAAGACCTGCCCTTGACGAAACCATGTTGACCATCTGAAATCAAACTGTTGCTTGACAGGTGATTATACGTCCTTTCTCTTATAATCTTTTCCAATAGTGTTCCGACAACAGACATAAGGCTCACTGATCTATTATTACCGTGATAATCTCTACTGCCTTTCTTGAACAAGGGTACAAAACTTGCAATCCTCCAGTCCTCTGGTACCAAAGCTGTCGACATTGACGACACAAAGATCAGAGCCAAAGGTTCCGCAATCACCTCCCTTGCTTCCCAGAGAATCCTCGGCTAAATCCCATGTCGCCCCGGGGACCTGTCTACTTTCAATCCTTCTAGAATTGATAACACCTCTTCTTTAATAACCTCGTTCCTTTCTAGTCTAATATCTCGTATATCGTCTTCTCCTCTACAATTTTCACCTTTTCCTGATTGAAAACCGATGAGATTCATTTAGCACTCACCGATCTCCACAGGGTACTTACACAACTTCCCACTTCTGTCGTGGAGTTGCCCTATTTTTATCCTCATCATCTGTTTATTCCTCATCTACCTATAGAAAGCTTTAGGAATCTCCTTTATTCGACTGCAAAAGACTGCTCATGTCCTCTCTTTGCTCTTCTTAACTCTCTTTAAATCCTTCCAAGCTAATTTGTAACTCTCCATCGCCTCATCTGAACCATCTCGTCTCATCGTCACATAAGCCTCATTCTGCTTAACAAGAGGTGCAATTTCTAAAGTAAACAATGGTTCATTTCCCTTGTCAATTCCTCCCTGCCTGACAGTGACACGCAATATCTGTTCCTAAGACAAGCTCCGCAATTCGATTTTCCCCATACACTGCATTTTGTTACCCCATTCAATGTATCCTAAGTGTTGCCTAATCGCATTATAGTTGCTTTTCCCCATCGATAAACCCTTGCCCTGTGGCACGTATTTATCCCTTTACATCGCTAAACTAAACGTGGGGATCGGAGAGGTACTCAACCAATATTCCTCACTGGTTTTCCCTCAGGGAAAGGAGAATAATAGTCACTCTCTCCAAAGTGCTCACCTACCACTAATTCAAATATCTGGCCTGGTTCATACCAAGCACCAGTTCCAGTGGGCCCTCCCCTCTTGTTTGCCTTTCGACTAGTGTGTCAGGGAACCCTCCTGCACACATTGGACAATAACTGATCCACCCGATGTACGAGAGTTATAACATTTCCAGTCAATGTTAGGTAAGTAAAAGGCCCCATGATGAGCACTCTGCTCCTTCCACTTCTGCCCAGAATCATTTTGCCAATCCTCTCTTCCACCTTCATCGAATTCTGCGGAGGCCTCTAAAATACTCCCAGCAGTGTGACCTCTCCTCTCCTGATTCTAACCTTCGCCCATACCACCTCAGTTGATGAGTTCTCGTCAAAATTTCTTTCAGCCACAGTTGTACTATCCTTGACGAACACCGCCACACCGCCCCCCTTTTGCCACTTTGCCTGTTGTTAATGAACGATGTAAACTCTGGAGCCGGCAATACCCATTCCTGACCCTGCTCTATCCATGTCGCTAAAATGGCCACAACATCAAAGTCCCAGGTACATATCCATGCTACAAACTCACCTACCTGAAACCTGGAGGACATCACTTTATGGTTAGAGGGTAAAGAATAAAAGCGGAACTGAGCCGAAACGTTTTTATACAGTGGGTGTTACGCGTAAGGAATGAGCGGCCAGCGGAAGTGGTTGAGGCAGATACATTAACAACTTTTAAAATCATTTGTACAAAGGCATGGATAAGAAATAGTTATAAGCATATGGTCCAATTGCAAGGAAGCGGTTTTGGCATGGACGGATATTTATTCGGCATATTCCAGTTTGGGCCAAAAGTCCTGGCTTCATGCTGTAGGAATCTAAGACTCTCTGCCCCACACAGGCTTACAAAATCCTTAAAGAGAAAAACAGAGGAAATATAGAAAAAAGGTGTAATCTCGCCATCAGGTTTAAAACCAGGCAACAGAATCTCAGAATAAATTGCAGACGATTTATAACTGAGTTGATAATCCTTGGGAATTCCTTAACCGAGCAATTTCAAGAGAGAAACCGATCAGTATTAAGTAATTAATGACAAGAAGGGATATGGGTATACTGCAGGAATGTGTTGTTCAAGTTATTTATCATTCATAGTCATGAATAGCCAGCAGTCTCAAGGGGCCAAATGGCTTTTTGCTGCTCCTAAATTCTAAATGATGCAACGCAAATTGGCAAGAATACGTCTATGTTCAGCAGATTTATTAAGGTCAGTCTTTATAGACTTTCTTGTGTTCTCTCCATATATATTTTCTAATTCTTTCTGATGTCTTTGCTGGACAAGTTGAACCCCAGATGGAAGTCTAGACTGAATGACAGTGCAAAACAATATGATCTCTCACTAGACATGAGCACACAAGAATGCAGGTTTGGTTTCCGCAACAATACACAGATCTATTGCACAAAAAATGCACATAAAGTAAAATAAACCAAATTATTTTCAAATAATATGTCTTTAAATATTCAAAAGCATGTAGTATAAACTTTTTTTCATTCACCTCAAAATCACTCCTTTTATATATCCCTCATTTGAGGGGAGAGGAATGCAAGTGAAAACAGTTCATCTTGCACTATTATTTAATAAGGGAGAAAGGGATAGATAAAAAAAAATCACACACAGGACAGCATTACCTGATTAAGACTCTGGAAAGTCAAATTAGTGAACCAAATTCTGAGAGACAGAGTTAATGAATGTTTAATACACAGTTTCTTTACAGTTATGTATTGACATAACTGAATATTGTTTGAGTTGTAACATGGAGACTTAATGAAGGTAGTGCACTTAATGTAGTCTGAATGGACCGTTAGCATCTGTTATGATACGGTTGCACGGGGCAGACAGATCACAAATGCAGGAACCCATGTAATCAAGTGGAAGCTGAGAACTTGGATCGAAAAGGCAAAAACAAAACGATATAGTCATTGGAAGATTTTTGTTGCCATTGGAAGCAGTTTCCAGGGAGATTCATCACGGCTTAATACTGGGTTATTTGCTTTATCTTTGGTATATGCATTAAATTTGATTAATATACAAAGAATATGAAAGGGTATTTGAAAATTTCAGGTGAAGGGATCACTGGGAAATGGAGTTCAGTGCAGAGGAGTATGCTAACGCATTTATTTAATCTTACATGGGACGTGGGCATCATTGCTAATCCTTAAATGTTTTGACCCGTGTGAAAACAGTCAATCTTGGTGAGCCAAAGTAGAAGCACATCCAAAATAACTGCAACTGTTTCTCCTTCTTTTCAAACAGCATACAGCCAGAAGAAGCCTTTGCGTCCTGCCTTCTTAGTTTCCCTACGATACCCGGACTTTCCATACTATAGCTGAGCCCTAGATCAGATCTCACAAATAGGTCCTGTTGACTGCTCCTTGTTCCGCTCTCCAGGTGTCCTTCCATATTGTCAGCACTACTCATTGAAATTCTGAAAACGGCAAATTCCATCAGATTAATGGGATTGTGTTTTTAAGGAGCTACTAAATAATGAGCGTTTCTGTTGTCAACATCCTTTTGGACGGTGAATTCTAAGTCCCCATTACCTTGCAATAAAGAATTTCCTTTGGAATCGCCTTTAAACGTTTTACCTCTTATCCTAAAAGTATGATATGCTTATTGATCTCCACTCTCTTACAAGAAAGGTTAACACTATTCATTCTTTTCTGATACTGTGCAATTCTATATAATTTCATTAGATTTCTCGTGCATCTTCTCCATTTCATAGATAAGATACGATTGTTGAGTTTGTTTGCCCTCATTGCTTAAATTATCTAGAGAGATAATATTCTTGACAATCTCCTGTGCACCCGTGGAACAGAATATCTTTCCAAAAGGATGGTGAACAGACCTGCAAGCACTACTTCAGCTGTGGTGTATCCACGGTTCGTCAGCAAATTTCCAATGTGCGAACTCTACCATCTTAAAGTACAAGGATAGCAGATTGATAGGAACACTGTCACCTTCTTCTGTGGCATTAGAGGGGGTGAATTCTACTGGCTTTGCCAATGGTACCCACCTCCCTCGGAAAAAAAAATCAAAGTTCCATCATAGCCTCCCTGCACTTACAGTCAGTGCGTCAGCTAAGAAAGTCAGATTTCGCATGTTTTTCTGCCCAGCTTATCTGTCTGTCTAACCTACATGAGAGTTCTGTTGAGTTTCAGAGCATATCTCTGTTTGCACAAGGTTCTAGGAGCTTGTCTTTACTTGTCTGATTTACCGTCTATCTATCTGAATTGTCTCTTGCTGCTTTACAAATAATTGTTCCCATATATTCATTGCGATTTGCCTGCGTATTTAATGTTTTATTTTGGTTAATTCATGTATAATTTATGTTGATTTTGGAGTGATTGTTAAATGAAAAGATTTAAAAGGTTCAATTTTGTGCATTATTTTGAGGGGGCGAGTTAACATGTAAAGTTGTTTCTTTTGATTTGCAGATGTCTGTGGAAATCACAGGTAATCTATAAGTCCATGGACCAAGAGTCAAAATGGACCTCTAATCTGGCTGGATACATGTCTCCTTATATAAACACAACGAACACAATTACCTCCATGCTTGAAATTCCTGTAAGCAGTTTGAAGAGAGGTGACTAGATGCAAGGACAATGTTCGAAGTTTTATATATTTTGCAAAAGTAGATCATTCAGGTAAAGTCAAAGATATTATGGCCATGACAACTGAAATAAAAGCATGTGAGTAAAAAGAAAATGTGAAAGAACCGGATTGGAGATGAGCAAAGAATCGGCGGTGGTTGTAAGGCTGAAAAAAATGAATAGTGAGATGCGAGTAGGAAAAATAATGGAATGCAAATTTGTAATTTTTGATTTTGAGGAAGGCAATGTATATATTGAGATGTTGCGATACCGGCAGCTCATAGAAAAGTAACATGATAACCGAAACTTACAAATCACTACCCATGATGAAACAGAAGATGTTCATGTCCAGGGAGAAGCAGTCAGGGACTTTGCAGCAATCCAGCTAACAGGCACTGTCAGTTAGGTTGTGGGTACAAATGGAAGAACTGAAAGAAAAATTGAAGAAATCTGATGAGAAAGCAAGGAATTTATGAAAGATTACCATTCTGTATCACCTGAATCAACTTTCCACGGCTGAAGTCAATCTAAATATTAATAGTGAAGTAAGCTTTATTTGTAAGTTTGCAGAGGACATATAATTTTGTGGTGTTGTAAATAGTGAGGAGGAAGACCTTAGTCTACAGGAATATATAGATGGGGTGGTAAAATGGGCAGAACAGTCGAAAAAATAACTTGATGCACAGAAGTTGAGATGCTGTGCTTCAGCAGGTCTGACAAAGCAAGGGAGTACAGGTTGAAGGGTAAGACCCTATGACGGACAGAGAATCAGAGAGATCTTGGTGTGCATATCTACAGTTCCTTGATGCGAATAAGACAGCTGGTTTATGTGTGTAAGAAGGCAGATGGATTACTTGTCTCTATAGTCAAAGTTAAAAATCACACAACACCAGATTATAGTCCAGCAAGCTTATTTGGAAGCATTGGCTTTCGAGGCGCTGCCTCTTCATCAGGTATTTCTGGAAACGGACCAAAGATACAGAAATTTTAGCAAACCGGTTACAATGTCATGGAGTTGTAATGATCTGTTTTTCATAAAAAAGTTTAAACCTTTAATCTTTTCGAATGGGATATGCTAGTTTCGATTTGAATATGTAAATCCCAGAGTTACTTTTCAGTCAAATACACAAGCTAGCTTCAGCATTTCTAACAAGACGTGGCATCGCAGTTCAGACAATTTTTAAAGATATGAGATTAAAATTTGTCTGTGTCTCAATGTTGAGTCAAACTAATGCATTGTCTATTGGGATTGTTTTCCTTAGAGCAGAGAGATGACCGACCGATGAGTACACATTTATGCCGGGCATTGATAGGGTAGAAAGGAAGAAACGATTCTTTTTAGCAGCTGGTTAAATAAGAAAGGCACAGAGAAAGAATGTAAAGGATAGAAGGCATGAAAAGGTAAAAGGAAGGCCTTTTTTAAACTCAGAGTGTTGGTGAAACTGGTACTCACTGTCTGAGGTTTTTAGTTGGAAACGTCTAAAACGTTTAAAAAGTATGTAGATGGTCAATAAAGGAGCCATTGCAAGCAAGGCTAAGGATCAAGTCCAGAAAAATGGCACTGCAGTAGATCAATGATTGAGGACAGGCACATAGCTAGAAGGGATACTGTCATTTCTGTAGAGTTCCATTCCAAATATAGAAAACTGACAATGCAACGACCCTAAATTAAAACAGAAGAAGGCGTATCGATTGCTTGTCTTAATAGTCAAAGTTAAAAATAACACAACACCAAATTGTACTCCAACAAGTTTATTTGGAAGCACTAGCTTTCAAGGCACTGCTTTATCAGGTGGTTGTGGAGCCAAACCATAAGACAGAATTTTTAGGAAAAGAAATTGCAGTGTCCTGGAGGTGTCATGATATTTTTTTAAGAGTTTAAACCGTTCTTCTTTTAAAATGGGGCATGCTAGTTTTTGTTCCTTAATATGTTAATCACAGAGCTCCTTTTAAGTGACGTTCACAAGCTAGCTTCAACTTTTCTAATAATGGGTGTTATCTCAGCTCAGACAATGCATTAAAGTTGTGAGGTTAAAGTCTGTCTGTATCCCCATGTTGAGTCAGATTAACGCATTGTCTGAACTGAGATAACACCTATTGTTAGAAAACTTGAAGCTGGCTTGAAACAGCAATTTAAAAGGAGTTCTGGGATTTACATATTAAGAAACAGACACTGGAATATCTCATACTAAACGGTGCAAAATCTGAAAGTAATTCTCCATTCGAACAGCAAATGAGGAACTTAAAACCAGCGTCTACAGGAAAACTACACATATGGAACAAACATTGAACTACACATGCAATCATCCCAACACCCATAAATGAAGCTGCATTAGAACATTATTTCAACGAGCCACTACACACAGCCTCACACAGTAATTACAAAGAGCAGAGGAAATTCACCTAAACAATGCCTTCAAAAAAGAATGGATACCCAATTAAGACAGTCTGCTGATTTCTCAGCAACAACCCAAACAAGCAGACAAAACGCGTCCAAAAACCTTAGCCACGGCCCCTACATCAAAGACATTTTGGAAATGACTACCAGACTATCAGCTCTCTTGGCATTATGTTAGGTCACAAACCTACCTACACATTAAAATTGCAGCTAATGCAATTGAAAGATCCTATACAAAATACCTTGCAAGAACTGTAGAAAACAGTATCTTGTGCAAACAAGGAGAAAACTTGCCACCAGGATGCATGAACATCAACTAGCCACAAAATGACACATCCCACTCTCACTACTATCTTTACATACAGATGAGGAAGGACACCACTTCTACTGGGAGAATGCATTCATCCGAGGACAAGCCAAACAGAGACACGTGCGAGAATTCCGAGGAGCATAGCACACTAACCGGAACTCGATCAACAAGCACATTGACTTGGCTCCCATTTACCACGCCCATCTCCGGCAAAGAACAGGAAATGATATTACCACAGGAAATGACATCACCATTCCAAGGAAAACTTGGGTAGGTGATGTCACAAATAAAAACATAAATAAAAAGTGGGCCATACCACTATGCTTCAGCAGAGACTCTCTGATGATGTTATCTAGCATGGTGATGCACTGTCTGAAAACCAACCTTCCAGCTCAGTGAACAAAGATACATTCAGATCCACAAACTGAGCAACAAATCTTCTGAAAACTCGCGAAACCAAATGTAAATTCGTCAAATATTTAATCATAACTCAATGACACTCTTACCCTTTTGCTCTACATTTTGTGTCTTATGCTTCGGTTACACTACCACCTGATGAAGAGACACTACCTCAAATGCTAATGCTTCCAAATAAACCTGTTGGACTACAACCTGGTGTTGATTGATTTTTAACTTTTTCCACCCCAAACCAACACCGGCACCTCCAAATTTTTATTCGATGAGACATTGTACACAAGGCCAGGGAAGTGATGATGGAGTTGTAAAACATGATAAGCAGGCGATTGTTGAGTAGTGTGCAGTTCTCCTTGCCATCCAGTAGAAAAGATGTGATTGAGTAAGTGAGAGTTCCAAAGAGAATTGCCAAGAATGAGCTGCATCAATGAATACTGAAGAGAGAAGTTGGGATTGTTTTCATTAAAGTCAAGATGAGAGTAGTGCTGGAAAAGCACAGCAGGTCAGACAGCATCCGAGGAGCCAAAAGATCGACGTTGATGGAGATGGAGTGGTCCCGGAAGTGGAGAGTGGTGTCAGAGATGGTCCAAGAGAATTTAAGGTCCCGGTAGAATATGTTGGTGATGTTAGAAATGGGGAAAAGTGTTATTTTTGCAGGTATAGTAAAAACATACAGAAAAGGGGTACAGCAAGAGAACTATTAACTCTGCAGGTATTTAGAGAAGAGTATTTCTACTTTTCAGTGTATAATTGTGGTTAATTAAATGCTAACTTTGGTGTGTAATTATTAAAGCAAATAAGTTCTTTTTAAAAATTATATTTTCAGCAAAAAGCTGAGATAACCGAAATGCTTGGGCTATACAAAATGATGCAAGTTAATGAAATGTCAGAGGATGGAATGTACCAGCAGAATTGATACAAAATGTTAAACCAGATCTTGATGTACTGTCGACAAAATAATGTGTGTCAGCACTTACAGAGAGGAAGGTTGCCAACCTGGGGAAGGGGGCAATGGGCGTGGAGCATAGATGGATAGAGGCAAAATACTAAGAGAGATTGGGTAATGCAGGAGTCGGGAGAGTTGACCTCACGCAGCTCAAAAGTATAACTGTGTAGTAGTTTGAATAATCATCACTTCAATTGCTTTCTGCAATTGGGGTCCTTCCTTGCAAGATCGTAGAATAAATTGTCTTGTTTCCCGCTTTGGTGGTCCCGTCTAAATTTTATTGAATTTTGTTTCTGACAGATTTGGGTCTCGTCCTGGGATCCCAAGCTCCGGTCGCTCGGCAATTGTTGGGAAAACGGAGAAGGTGCACCTCGCTGATTTCGGCGGTCTTTTGTTTCCCTCTGCCGCAATGGATCGGGCGAGCGAGATTCGGACTGAGAGACACTGGAAACAAAACGGGTTGAGACGTGGCGGGTTCGGTCGGGTGACTCTTGGGCAGAGGACCTGGGTAAGAAAAAAGTCTTGAATAAGTATTATCCGGGCGACCGAGGTAGGCAACGGTATTTGCTGCAATCACCGTTGGGCGGAGCGCGCTGACACGCGGCGGGTTTTGTCGGGTAACTCTTTTATCCACAAAACCCGGGTAAGATATATATACATCCGGGCGACTGGGGCAAGTAACGGTTGTTGCTGCCATTGCCGTGGGCTGGCGTATGGCGGGTTTGATCGTGTAACTTTTGGGTACGGAAGACCCGGGTAAGATATATCTGTATATCTTCGTGCGACCGGGGCAAGCATCGGTTGTTGCTGCCACCATTGCCGTGGGACAGGGCACGCTGACACGCGGCGGCTTGTTCAGATCAACTCTTGTGTATACAAGACCCGGGTATCCGGGCAGCTGGGATAGGTAGTGATAGTTGTCTAGGGCAAGCAACGGGGTGATTGCTGCCAGGTATTGCCGCTGGACTGGGCGCATTCGACCAGGTAACTCTTGTGTACAGACCAAGGTATGAAAATGGACCTTTAAGTATTGCCTTGGTGGTCGGGCACGTACGAGAAGTATACGGGAATTGGCAACGCATAAATTAAGGTATTTAATTGGCTAAATTAGTCTGATGAGTGAGATGTCAACCTGATTCGACCACCCAGCCTTCGACCGGTTGTTAAGAGGGGAAATACCCCACGCGAAGGTGAGAACCCTGAAGTGGGTGTGGAAGAAGGTGACACCGGATCTCAGTAAGGTTAATTAAATTATATGAAGAATCGACCGAGTATTAGTTGTTTAAGTGTCGTCCGAGGACCACAACCCAACGGACAGTTCTTTAGGAAAAATGTTAAGAGATTGGAAGTACAATCCTTGGACACGAGGAAATGATAAAATATGATAAAATGTCAATTGAAAACAGCCTTACAGTCAGGAGGAATCAGATTATGCTTCGTGTCAGAAGGGCTAGTAGCTGAAGGGCTACTGAGGGCACACTTCGTAACTAATTTAGAGCCAGACATCCAGAAAAATATTTAAAACCTAGAGGAGTCGTTGCGGGAAGCTCAAAGTGTCTGTTTGTGTGTGTGTGTGTGTGTGTGAGAGAGAGAGAGAGAGAAAAAAGAGCTGTACAACTCGTAGAAAGTTTAACCCTTTGTGATTCAGTATGAATGCACATTTGTTTGTTGGTGATTGAATATTCCCTGGAGCTTGAGATCCGGGACTGTTTTGAATCTGATTTCTATTATGGAAATTTTAACATGATTTCTTTTAAGGTTAAGGATTTTGCAAGATTATGAAATAGAATGTTAACTCCTGCTCTTTTTACTGTTCATGACTGCCTTACTACGAGTTTCTAACTAATTTCTTTTATCCTTACATAAAAGCGATTTGTGGAGGACAGTTGAAGTCTCAGTTCAACATTAGATTGTAATAAATAAAAAAAAAGAACATCCTATGGTTAAAACCGGTGACCTTGGATTCGGCAATTATTCATGCATTAGATTTTTTTTAACGACCGATAGCATTGTAATTGAGCAATGACTTGTCAAGACTACTTAAGGAAACTAATTTTGGATCATGGGACTAAAACCGGGTAATTACAGTGGATTTCAAAGTTGGGAACTGTATGCATTTACATTTTAAATATTAAATACTGAATAAATGAATTTATAAGATTCCTAAATGTATGTTTAGGCACAGGCTTTAAAGTTAGACAAGCATAAATTGATAAATTATATTTGAGATTACAGGGAGCAAAAAATATTGCAATATTTCTTTAAAAATCAAGGCCTAAACAAAACATTGGGTAATAAAGAAAAGGACAAAACTAAAAAGAGAAGGAAACCAGAATGGTGGTGGGCAGCTTGTTGAAAATAAAGGGAGATGTTAAGGGGTCTGGTAGACAGGAACAAGGATCAAAGTGGAAATCCCCACAGGCGGGATGTTATTATTGTGGAAAGATAGGTCACTTTAAGAGAGAGTGTCCTGATCCGAAAAAGGAAGTAAAGGCAGTGCCGTTTATGAACCTTGATGAAAAATAGGGGTGTCAGGAGTTTCTGCCCGCGGGGACCCACCAGGAACCCTTGATAAATTTAAAGGTGGGACCTTGCAAAGAGGACGTAGTCTTCCTAGTCGATACGGGGGGCAGCAAGATCATCTTTAAAGTTTAAGCCAAAAGGAGTGGGAACGAAAAAGTTAATTGGATTATGGCGACAGTTTTGTGATGAGAGGCATGAAGAGTCAGTTTGCGCTCATAACGAGATATTGCCACTAAATTGGGGATTGAATTAACTGCAAAAGGTGCTATGGAATCTGCTGAGGTTCTTAAAAATGAATGTGCTCGAGCAAAAACAATTATAGAAACAGAGTGAGAAGTCGCAAGTGACTGGTAAACAAACAGAACAGCGCGATTACAGTTTTTAAAATGTTTTCGTGACTTGTTGCGTTTCCACCCTGAATTATATAATATATATATATAATTAATAACTAATATTTATAATAAATCAATTGTGTCAGCCTGAATCAATATTAATTGGCAGGATTCCTTCACAGATTCTCAGTGACCTGTCATATTGATTCATGGTTAATTTAAAACATGAACTGCATTAATTCATTGTTAATAAAGAATGGAAAGATACATTACTGACCAGAGTGTGTGCAGGCAGTGGCAGTAATAGTCTTATTGGTAGAGGAGAGTCGGAAACTTACTTTTGGGGGAGCCTTAACAGTCAGCACCCCACATCAGGTACAGACCATACTAAATCAGAAAGCAGGACAATGGCTCACAGATTCTCGGAATTTGAAATGTTTCACAGACTCTCGGAATTTGAAATATGAGACAATCTTAATAGAACAGGATGAGCTTGTGTTAGTGACAGACAGTTGCTTGAATCCAAATGCATTTCTGTGGCGGAGAGAGGGGGTGGCATTTGGCAATCCAGAACATGACTGCCTTGACATTACTGAATATCAGACTAAATTGCGAATGAAGTTAAGAGACGTACCGTTGCATGCAGGAGCTCGGTTGTTTATCGACGGGTCCTCCCAGTGATTAGGGGTAAAAGGCATAATGGATATGCTGTAGTAGACGGGATAGAGGGAAGCATTATCGAGGCTGAAAGACTGCCTAACGGCTGGTCAGCCCAAACTTGTGAACTCTATGCCCGAGAAAGAGCTCTCAGAACCTTAGAAAACAATGAAGGAACAATATTTACAGACTCCAAATATGCGTTTGGAGTGCACATAACTTCGGGAAAAAAAATTGTCAAGAAAGAGGACTGATAAATAGCAGAGGAAAAGTACTAACACATGAGGAATTGATAAAACAAGTGCTGGAATCCCTAGTACTCCCCAGAGATATAGCAATAGTTCATATAAATGGACATCAGAAGGGGAATGAACCGGAAGTAAGAGGAAATGGACTGGTCGATGAGGTAGCTAAAGAAGCGACCCTGAATCCACAAGGAGCAGTGATATATTCCCTAATACCTACAATTTCAGATCTTCAGGGTGCCCCGTTGTTTAGTGCAAAGGGGGAAGAGGGACTAAAAGATTTAGGAGCTGCAAAGACAGCAGATGGAGCAGCCTTATACTAGTTAGTACCCCACCCCCCCATCAAGTCCGAACTGTGTTAAACCAAAAGGCAGGGAGATGGTTGACGAGGCCATCCAGATGGAAGAAGATGACCTGGTGTTAGCAACAGACACCTGTCTAAACCCAGCTACTTTCTTATGGAAGGGAAAACCTCTAGACAAATGAGAATTAGAACATGACTGTTTCGATATCATAGAGTATCAAACCAAAATTAGACAGGACCTGAGAGATCTACCTTTACATGACGGGGATAGTTTGTTGATAGATGCATCATCGAGAGTAGTGGAAGGAAAAAGACACAATGGATATTCAGTAGTGGATGGTAACAAAAACCAAACAGTGGAGGCAGACCGGCTGCCAAACACATGGTCAGCCCAGACCTATGAATTGTACGCATTAAATCAAGCTTTAAAACACTAGAGAATCGGGATGGGACAATCGATATAGCAAAAACATATAGAAAAGTGGTACAACAAGAGAACTATTAACTCTGCAGGTATTTAGGGAAGAGTATCTCTACTTTTCAGTGTATAATTGTGGTTAATTAAATACTAACTATGGTGTGTATTTATTAAAGCAAAAAAGTTTTTTTTTTAAATTATGTTTTCAGCAAAAAGCTGAGATAACCGAAATGCTTGAGCTATACAAAGTGATACAAGTTAATTAATGTCCGAGGATGGAATGTACCAGAATTGATACAAAATGTTAAACCAGATCTTGATGTACTGTCGACTGATTCTAAGTATGTATAAAATAATAAGGGAAGAGCTCAAAGGAGGAAGGAATCCAGGAGTGAGACCCTTCCAAAGTATACAGGTGGATTACACCGAGTTACCCCCAGTGGGAAAACAGAAATACCTGTTGGTCTTAGTAGACCCCTTAACCGGGTGGGTGGTCGTTAGCCACCTCAAAAGGAGTGGTGAAAATCCTCCTTGAACATATAATGCCACGATATGGAATCGTGGAAAGTATAGATTCAGACCAAGGTAGCCATTTTACTTCCAAGGTCTTACAAGAAGGAATGGCAAGAATTCCACACCCCTTTGGCACCCACTCTCCTCTGGGCGGGTGGAATGAATGAATCAAATCTTAAAGAAGCAATTATCTAAGCTCGTCCAAGAGACTCGATTACCATGAACAAAATGTTTATCTATCGCATTGCTACGCATTAGGACTGTTCCTGGACATGATATAGGCCTCGCTCCTTATAAGATGATGTTTGGATTAACTTTTTTGGGTGGAAGAGAGGAATTACCAACTGTAGAGTTCAATGATAAGTTTTTAAAGAACATGTTGTGGCGCTCGGCTCTTCTTTGTCAGTCCTTAGGAAGAAGGGTCTGTTGACCCAAATACCGCCACTTGTGTTTGACAACCAGGTGATTGGGTCCTGATCAAGACCTGGAAAGATACCTAACTCCACCCGAGCTGGGAGGGACCATTCCGAACCCTACTGACTACTGAGACAGATTTCCGGACTGCTGAGAAAGGTTGGAGTCATTACACCGCGTCAAAGGTCCTGTGAACGCCCCATTGGCAGAGTGGCACGCTCATCCTCCAGAGAACCCTCTGAAAGTTAAGCTGAGAAAGAGGGAATGAACTAAGATAAAAGACTCTTTTAATGTTTGATGATATATACATTGTATTGATTCTAAGGGTTGCGTGGACTCACCTCTCCCTGGTGCCTAAAAGATTAAGATAGGGTGATAGGCAGGGTTCAGAGATGGGTGGGCACTGGTATAGTATTATGACGTTAGTAGTACTAACTGTTCAAGGAAGCGGGAAAAATCACTTCACTACACTTTGCCAAAATTATACCAAACAAGAGGGACTTGCCAGCTGTTGGGTCTGTGCAGAGATCCCACACCATGGCGAATCTGGGATCCCGAACTCGGTAATACCGCTCACCATAAGAGAAATATACGATGTACAACAATTTGACTCAGGCTTAAATGATACAAAGTGGGAGTCTGAAAGGAGCAAATATGACTTTGCGGGATGGTTCCCAAGGCCAGCCCTGAAAACCCAGGATGTTTTCGATAGCCTTAGAATTTCCCCACCAAAATGAGCAGTGAATACCACCTGTTTTTGTAATCAGAATGACGCCGCACACTTCCAATTAGGAAAATCATCCTGCGTCCATACCAACCAAGCCACTGCCACGAGCACTCCCCAAGTATTGAACGTGTATGTGATCTGAAGGCCTATCCATTTATTCCTGGGGAAAAATACATTCATGTGACCGAATGTGTGGAAATAAATGCATGTAATGAAATTGATGAAGCATTGCCTCAAATCAAGAGTGGCTAGAGTGTTTGCTGTTACCTTGCTTATATAGTCCCTCACCTCCGATTAGAAAAAAACATGAGCCCAACCTAAGAAAGGAGGGGGGGAAAAGACGTAAGACCCGAGGTCCCAGAAGGAGACCGTCTGCTGTGGACACTACTCCCAAATTACAGCACTACAAGGGCAGGGATGGAAATACAGAAACTGGCAGCTGCCCTTGAAAATTTAATTAATGATACCACCGGCACAATGGGAGAAACTCAATCCCAGACACCCGCCATAACTACTGAAATGATAGCAACAGGACTAACAGCTCTACATAATCGAATGGCTTTAGAGTATCTCTTGGCCGGAAAAGGGGGAACTTGTGCGCTGATTGGTAAGGAATGCTGCACCTTCACCCCAGACACCTCTTCCATATTGGAAGATGAGGCAGAAATAGTAAAGAAAAAGATAAACAATATAAGAAAAATTGCGGATGAACTCCAAAAAGATGGAAGGTGGGGATGGGGTGACTGGAGACAGAACGCTTGGGGAAAATGGGTAGCTAATTTAGGCATACATGTATTACGAATAATTATAGGTTTACTGATAGGATTCAATGTGTTAAAATGAATAATGACTAAGCTGGTAATGTCTTTGGGAGGACAACAATACAAGCACAAGAAAGAGAGAGTAGCAGATTACTCCTGGAGTTTGAAAAAGACAGACTTAGAAGGACAGAAATGGCAAGATTGCGAAACTCTGCACCGTAGAGTGAAAAGAGGGCAGAAAATAAAATTGCAAAAAAACAAATGGTATAAGAAAAAAAATGGGGGAGTTGTTAGAAATGGGGAAAAGTGTTGTTTTTGCAGGAAGAGCAAAAACATACAGAAAATAGGTACAGCAAGAGAACTATTAACACTGTAGGTATTGAAGGAAGAGTATCTCTACTTTCCAGTGTATAATTGTGGTTAATTAAATACGAACTTTGGTGTGTAATTATTAAAGCAAATAAGTTCTTTTTAAAAATTATATTTTCAGCATAAAGCCGAGATAACCGAAATGCTTGGGCTATACAAAATGATGCAAGTTATTGAAATGTCCGAGGATGGAATGTACCAGCAGAATTGATGCAAAATGTTAAACCAGATCTTGATGTACTGTCGACAAAATAATGTGTGTCAGCACTTACAGAGAGGAAGGTTGCCAACCTGGGGAAGGGGACAATGGGCGTGGAGCATAGATGGATAGAGGCAAAATACTAAGAGAGATTGGGTAATGTAGGAGTCGAGAGAGGTGATCTCACGCAGCTCAAAATTATAACTGTGTAGTTGTTTGAATAATCATCACTTCAATTGCTTTCTGCAATTGGGCTCCTTTCTTGCAAGATCGTAGAATAAATTGTCTTGTTTCCAGCTTTGGTGGTCTCGTCTAAATTTTATTGAATTTTGTTTCTCACAGTGACGTTCTCCATCTCCATCAATGCTGACCAACTCAATACTCGTATTTTCTACAAACCCACCGACTCCCACAACTACCTGGATTACACCTCTTCCCATCCTGCCTCCTGCAAAAATGCTATCCTCTATTCCTAATTCCTCCACCTGCGCTGCATCTGCTCCCAGGAGGACCAGTTCCATCAAAGAAAACACCAGATTGACTCCTTCTTTAAAGACCGCAATTTTCCCGCCACATCGTTGAAGATGCTCTCCAATGCATCTCATCCATGCCCCTTTTCTCTGTCTTCGAATCCAACCCGTCTTCCACAACAACGACAGAGCCCCCTTGGTCATCACCTTCCACTCCACCAATCTCCAAACACATCGGATCATCAGTCGACATTTTCTCCACCTACAAATGGAGCCCACCACCAGAGATATATTTCGCTCCACAATCTTATCCACTTTACGTAAAAACTGCTCCCTCTACGACTTCCTGATCAGGTCCACGCTCCCTCAACTGCTCACCCTGCTCTGCTGGCACCTTCTCTTGTCACTCCAGGAATTGCAAAACTTGCACCCACACTCTTCACTCACCTCCGTCCAAGGCCCCAAAGGAGCCTTCAACATCCATCAAATCTTCATCTGCACTTTCACACATGTCATTTACAGCATCCATTGCTACCAATGCTGTCTCCTCTATATTGGGAAGACTGGACAACTACTCACTCTGTGCTTCAGAGAAAATGTCCGGGACACCCGCACCAAACAACCTCACTGCCCCGTGGCCGACTATTTCAACTCCCACTCTCACTCTGTCGACAGCGTGCAGGTCGCGGGCCTCCTCCATCGCCACTCCTTTCTCATACAACGTCTGGAGGAACAATACCTCATCTTCCACCTTGGAACCCTTCAACGCCATGGCATCAATATGGGCTTCACCAGTTTCTTCATTTACCTTACCCCCCACCTTACCCCTGTTCCAACTGTCCAGCGCAACACCTCCTTCATGACCTGTCTTACCTGTTAATCTTCCTTCCCACCTTTCTGCTCCACCATCCTCTCTGATCTACCGATCACCTTAACCCCAAGTCCATCCACCTATTGCAGTATCAGTTACCTTCTCACAGTCCCACCCCCTCCCACTTACCTCTCCACTCGCGAGGCTCTTGGCGTCACTCCTGATGAAGGGATTTTGCCCGAAACGTCGATTTTCCTCCACCTTGAATACTGCCTGACCTGCTGTGCTTTTCCAGTATTACTCTAATTTTGATTCTAACCCCCCTCATCTGCAGTGCCTACTTTTGCTTTGTTGTTTACGTGAGAGCAGAAAGAGTGATCGGACGAACATGTACAATGTTATGCAGGGCATTGATAGGGTAGAGAGGAAGAAACATTTTCTGGTAATAGCTAGGTCAATAGCAAATCCGCAGAGTAGGATGATGAAGTGCAGAATGTATCAAGTGGAGTAAAGGAAGATCTGTTTTTTAATCAGAGTGTTTCGGGAAACTGGAACTCAGTCTGAAGGGCTCATCTGGGAACTGGTATAATGTTAAAGAAAAATTTAAATGATGAATAAAGGAAACAAAGCACGCAAGGATAAGGCCATGTCCAGGAAAATGGCACCACAGGTGATGAATACTTGAGGACAGGAACAGCACGATAGCTCGGAGGGATGAAGATACTTCTGGGGAGCTTCATCCCAAATACAGCAAATTTGAAATGAAACAATCCTAAATAAAACCAGAAACATATGTACTGGTTATATTGTCTGGTCACAATCAGATGGCTGATGATTATGTCATTTTTGCTGATGAAATGAGCAAAGGAAATTTGGATTTCTTTCGCCAGCAAACGAGAAGCTTGCTTCACGAACTCGTGAGAAACTGTGACATGTTAAAAACTATTTTGTTGGAATTTTATATATCTTAGAATATACCTCCAGAGTGTAACGGCGACAGATTCTATCACGTAAATCAAAAAAAGTATTAGAGGATAATGTGAAACACGAAAAACATTGCTGCAATAAGAGACAGCAGGAGAATCGATCTCAGCGTACTATTGGTTAAACTGGATGGGCAACGAACGTTTAACCCTCAGAAGTAAGCAAACAAACAACAGCAGTATAGCATTATTTGGAATGGTGTCATCATGAAAGGTTGAACAGTTTAGGCGCTACTCTCTGGAATTCAGAAGAATGAGGGGAGATCAAATTGAGGGTTTGAAGATGATGAAAAGTGTGAGTAAAATAGAGCTGAAATGGAGGCTTCCTGCTGTGTGGCATTCTTGGACGAGCGGTCATAGTGTGACGATAAAGGGTAACAAATTTAAAAGAGAGTTGAAGAGAAAGTAATTCTCCGAGAGTGTTTTGAATGTGTGCAGTTGGCTACCAAATTATGGTGGATGACAAGACAGTGAGTAAATTTAGGGAGCGGTTGGATAGATTTTAATGTAGTAATGGTTTGAAGGGATACGGAGATAATGCTGAAAATGAGGGGCATATCAGCCATGATGGAATGGCGGAACGACTCGTTCGAACGAATGGACGAAATGTGCTCCTAAGTTTTATGAATTTCTGAACTTCTGGTCAGCACTGGCATGGTGCACCACAGAGCCTGTTCCTTTGAGAGAACACTTATTTTTGGCCATTTATTAGGATAACAGCGATGCTATAGCTGTCCTTTCCAGATGGTCTAGTGGTTAGGATTCGATGCTCTCACCAGTGTGGCCTGGGTTCAATTGTCAGGGAAGGAAAATTCACAACACTTTCAGGGTCCTAAGGAGTGTTGATTATTATTTGAAATATGATGTTCTCCTTCGCTCTGAAACAAATGTCTGAGGGCAATTTAAATGCCAGACAGAAGGTTGTAAACGCTCCACCATGTCTGTCTTTGCTCTCAAATCACGCAATGTGTTAAAATCGAATGCGAGGTATTGAAACCTTAGCACGCATTTTACCAACCATTTCCGGGTTTCCAATCGCACGCACCACAAGGAAAACATATCAGTTATTAGCTCATTATATTCAGGAAGGAATTACAGAATTTACATATATCACTCGAAAAGCTGGCTGTTTTTCCCTCCACAAGCGCAACCATGGCTGCTGACGATTTCCAGTACTCTTTAGTGTTATTTCACTTTCTCGCTTCCATATTGTTTTGCTTTTATTCTTAATGTCCGTTCCACAATCTCAACAGGATCCCCTTGCACGGAAACTGACTGTGCACCGTCTGTGGAAAGCTCGCAATTCTGTGAATGCATCGAGCTTTGTTTGAGTTTCGCGTTGTCAGTCCGAATTGCTAATCCATATATTCCCAGTATTCATTGCTGGGCAAAATCAACAGTGGAACTCATCAGACAAGCCATTGAAGTATACTGTAGTGCCATCAGGAGAATGGTCACAACGCACATATCAGTTGTACACTCATTACGTTCATACTTTCGGTTTAACATGGAGACACGTGCCTTGTGTTGTTTCCGCCTTAGTATCGGTGTTAGGATCCTTGCTTATCATGTGGGAGCCTGGGGTTCATTTCAAACAGTGGGAAGTTTTCTTGCACGATAAATGCTACCGATTCAAAATGTTCAGTAAGACAGAACATTATTAAAACTAAATACCTTATTCATTTAGTATCGCCCCCATAATATGTGGCTCCACACAAAGGCCGCCTTGCTGATCTTTGAGGGGCCCTATTCTCTCCCTAGTTTACCTTTTGTCCTTAATATATTTGTAAAACACCTTTGGATTCTCCTTAATTCTATTTGCCAAAGCTTTCTCATGTCCCCATTTTGTCCTCCTGATTTCGCTCTTATGTATACTCCTACTTTCTTTATACTCTTCTCAGGATTCACACGATCTATCCTGCCTGTACCTGACATATGCTTCCTTCTTTTTCTTAACCAAACCCTCAATTTCTTTAGTCATCCAGAATTCCCAATAGTTACCAGCCTTCCCTTTCACCCTGACAGGAATATACTTGATCTGGATTCTTGTTATCTCATTTCTGAAGGCTTTCCATTTTCGAGCCGTCCCTTTACCTGTGAACATCTGCCTCCAATCAGCTTTTGAAAGTTCTTGCCTAATACCGTCAAAATTGGCCTTTCTCCAATTTAGAACTTCAAATTTAGATATGGTCTATCCTTTTCCATCACTATTTTAAAACGAATAGAATTATGGTTACTGGCCCCAAAGTGCTCCCCCACTGACACCTCAGTCACCTACCCTGCCTTATTTCCCAAGAGTAGGTCAAGTTTTGAACCTTCTCTAGTAGGTACATCCACATACTGAATCAGAAAATTGTCTTGTACACACTTAAGAAATTCCTCTCCATCTAAACCTTTATCTCTATGCCAGTCCCACTTGATGCTTGGCAAGTTAAAATCCCTTACCAAAACCACCTATTATTCTTACAGATAGCTGAGATCCCCTTGCAAACTTGTTTCTTATTTTCCCTCTGACTATTGGGGGGTATATAATACAATCCCAATTAGGTGATCATCCCTTTCTTATTTCTCAGTTCCACCCAAATAACTTATCTGGATGTATTTCCGGGAATATCCTCTCTTAGGACAGCTGTAATGCTATCCCATATCAAAAATGCAACTCCCCGCCCTCTTTGGCCTCCCTTTCTATCCTTCCTGTAGCATTTGTATCCTGGAACATTAAGCTGCCAGTCCTGCCCATCCCTGAGCCATGTTTCCGTAATTGCTATGATATCCCAGTCCCATGTTCCTAACCATGTCCTGAGTTCATCTGCCTCCCCTGTTATGTCCCTTGCATTGAAATAAATGCAGTTTAATTTATTAGTCCTACCTTCTCCCTGCCTGCCCTGACTGTTTGACACACTTCTGTTCTCAGCTAAAGCGGTCTCAGATCGGTCTCTTTCCTCACGATGTCCCTGGGTCCCACCCCCCACCCCGTCCCACCTTACTATTTTAAATCCTCCCAAGAAGCTCTAGCAAATTTCCCTGCCAGTAGATTAGTCCCCTTCCAATTTAGGTGCAATCCGTCTTTCTTGTACAGTCTCTTCTACCCCAAAAGAGATTCCAATGATCCAAAAATGTGAATCCTTCTCCCATACATCAGCTCCTCAGCCATGCATTCATCTGCTCTATCCTCCTATTCCTGCCCTCACTAGCTCGTAGCACTGGGAGTAATCCAGATATTACTACCCTTGAGGGCCTCTTTTTTAAAATTCTACCTTACTCTCTGTAATCTCCCTTCAGAGTCTCAACTTTTTCCCTTCCAATGTCGTTGGTTCCAATGTGGACAATGACCTCTTGCTGGCCCCTCTCCCCCGTGAGAACATTCTGCACCCTCTCTGAGACATCCTTGATCCTGGCATCAGGGAAACAACACACCATTCTGCTTTTTCTCTGCTGGCCACAGAAACGTCTGTCTGTACCTCTGACGACAGAATTCCCGAACACAATTGATCTCTTGGAAGCCGACGTACCCCTCGTTGCATTAGAGCCAGTCTCAATACCAGAAACTTGGCTGTTTGTGCTACGTTCCCCTGAGAATCCATCACCCCCTATATTTTCCAAAACAGCATACCTGTTTGAAATGTGTATATTCACAAAAGACTCCTGCCCTGGGTGCCTACCTCTCTCACCCTTCCTGGAGTTAACCCATCTATGTGACTGTACCTGAGACTTTTCCCCCTTCATATAACTGCCATCCATCACATACTGTAGCTGTTGCAAATTCCTCATCGCTTGTATTTGTCTCTCCAACCGATCCACTCGATCTGATGAGATTTGCATCCAACAGCATTTATGGCAGATATAATCCGCAGTAACCCTTAAAGTCTCTTTAATCAAGAAAGAATCCACTGTACCCTCTACTGCAGCCTTTCTATTGGACAGACTTAAAACAACAATTAACTTATCTGATTCTGTGGTGTGAACTTCGCCCAAACGTTCCTCCAAGATTAGTTGTGAATTTCACTGTTTGTTAATTCTCCCAGATGCACTCCGATGTCCAGCGATACACGAATTCAAACAACAAAGGCGGTAACTGTGCAGTTTTTCTCTTTCTCTCTCTCTCTCTCTCTCTCTCTCTCTCTGTCCTGCACTGTCCTCACCATGTGCTTCCTTTGTCTGCTCTTCTCCCTTTTAAACTGCTGTTCTTTGACCTTTTTTTTCCCAAAGTTCCAAAACAATGCAACAGCATATAAAACAGTAATTGCTGCTCCTGGAATTCGAGGAAATCACCTCCAACACCTAAAATATCTCAAAAAAGGAGCAGCTCTTACAGCCACAAATTTTTCCCGGCCTCCATCTTGGATTATATTTTGCATCGGTTTTACTGTGGAAAAGGATATGGAAGATACAGATTGTAGGGAAATAGATGGTGACATCTTGCAAGATGTCCAGATTACAGAGGAGAAAGTGCTGAGGTCTTGAAACGGTAAAAGGTGGATAAATCCCCAGGACCTGATTAGGTACCCGAGACCTCTGTGGGAAGCTAGAGATTTGATTGCTGGGCCTCTTCCTGAGATATTTGTATCATCGATAGTCACAGGTGAGGTGCGGAAAGACTGGAGGTTGGCAAACGTGGTTCCGCTCTTTAAGAAGGGTGGTAAGGATAAGCCAGGGAACTATAGACCAGTGAGCCTGACCTCGGTGGTGGGCATGTTGTTGGAGGGAATCCTGAGGGACAGGATGTACATGTATTTGGAAAGGCAAGGACTGACTCGGGACAGTCAATATGGCTTTGTGCGTGGGAAATCATCTCTCACAAACGTGATTGAGCTTTTGATGAAGTAACAAAGAAGATTGATGAGGGAAGAGCAGTAGATGTGATCTATATGGACTTCAGTAAGGCGTTCGACAAGGTTCCCCATGGGGGACTGATTAGCAAGGTTAGATCTCATGGAATACAGGGAGAACTAGCCATTTGGATACAGAACTGGCTCAAAGGTAGAAGACAGATTGTGGTGGTGGAAGATTGTTTTTCAGACTGGAGGCCTGTGACCAGTGGAGTGTCACAAGGATCGGTGCTGCACCCTCTACCTTTTGTCATTGACATTAATGATTTGGATGCGAGCATAAGAGGTACAGTTAGTAAGTTTGCAGATGACACCAAAATTTATGGTGTAGTGGACAGCGAAGAGGGTTACCTCTGTTTACAACAGGACCTTGACCAGGTGGGCCAATGGGCTGAGGAGTGGCAGATGGAGTTTAATTCAGATAAATGCGAGGTGCTGCATTTTGGGAAAGCAAATCTTAGCAGGACTTATACACTTAATGGTCAGGTCCTAGGGAGTGTTGCTGAACAAGGAGATCTTGAAGTGCAGGTTCAAAGCTCCTTGAAAGTGGAGTCGCATGTAGATAGGATAGTGAAGAAGGCATTTGGTATGCTTTCCTTTATTGGTCAGAGTATAGAGGACAGGAGTTGGGAGGTCATGTTGCGGCTGTACAGGACATCGGTTAGGCCACTGTTGGAATATTGCGTGCAATTCTGGTCTCCTTCCTTTCGGAAAGATGTTGTGAGACTTGAAAGGGTTCAGAAAAGATTTACAAGGATATTTCCAGTGTTGGAGGATTTGAGTTATAAGGACAGGCTGAACAGGCTGGGGCTGTTTTCCCTGGAGCGTCTGACGCTGAGGGGTGACCTTCTTGAGGTTTACAAAATTATGAGGGGCATTGATAGGATAAATAGGTAACGTCTTTTCCCTGGGATCGGGGAGTCCAGAAATAGAGGGCATAGGTTTAGGGTGAGAGGGGAAAGATAGAAAAGAGATTTAAGGGGCAACATTTTCACGCAGAGAGTGGTTCGTGTATGGAATGAGCTGCCAGAGGATGTGGTGGAGGCTGTTACGTTTACAACATTTAAGAGGCATTTGGATGAGTATATGAATAGGAAGGGTTTGGAGGGATATGGGCCGGGTGCTGGCAGGTAGGACAAGATTGGGTTGGGATATCTGATTGGCATGGACGGGTTGGACCGAAGGGTCTGTTTCCATGCTATTCAACTCTATGACTCTATGACCTTCTCTCACAACTGCAAGTTTTCTGCACTGTTTAACACAATTATAAAGGCGCGAAGCTCACGTGAAATGATGGCATATTTCTGCCTTACTCTTTTTAACTGGCAGTACAGTGAGAATTTGAATGACCGTGAATTTCAGTCTTCATCAAATGTTGACTTCTGCTGTATCTGAATCAACCAAATTGAATATATCTGCATAGCTAAAAACAAACTCATGATACCTACGTGCAAATGCTGAGAAATTATTTCAACATCAGCTCAATTTTCTCTTTGGCTACAATTACAAAAGTGAGCAAAGCTTAAAATATCTAATTCTGTCTGCAAAGTCGTCCTGACGTTGTGAAAGACGGAAATGTGTCAACTTTCTCAATTTACAAAGTCATGAGTTTGTGAACAGTGAAAGCGACTGAAACGCAGCTTCTTCTTTGTAGGAGAAAATGTTTAAAAAAGGGCTGTTACTGAATGTTAACCCCTGAAAACAGTACATTTTGGAGATCACAGTGGTCAGGCAGCATTCATTGAGAGAAAACAAGCTCTTGTTGCAATATGGACTTGACACGTTTTCTTGCTCTGTTTCCATGGATTTGCGGGACCCGCTGTAGTATCTAGCGTTTGTTGTTTTCAGTTCAGATTGCAGCAACTGCAGCTCTTTGCTCCTTTATACCACCCATTGTCCATCACGCATTGTCGCCTTTAGCAGCATTATAATTCCCAAAACTATCCTTTCTTTCTCTGTCCAAATAAATTTCTCGCTCTTTGGATTCGATCTCGATCTGTCATTTACTCTCTCCTTCCTCCCCCCGCCCCCTCCCACAACATCATCTGTATAAACATAAACATCCTTTTCCGCACTGTCAGCAATTCTGAAGAAGGGTCACTGGACTTGAAACTCTAGCTCTGATTTCTTTTTCCCAAAGATGTTGCCCGACTTTCTATGTTTTGTTATAACAATTTCTGTTTTTGTTTCAGATTACCAGCAATCACAGTTCTTTCAGCATTCTTGTTGGGTGTGTAGTTGAGACAACATTTTGAACCGTGAATAGAATAAACGTGATTTGGTGAAATATAGATCAATCGCTGCTTTACCTGCCACCCAGACTCACTTTACAATTTCTGTTCATGGACTGAGATCATTTTTTCTTTCATTTTTCTTCAAGTAAAACTGATGCGGCTCAATCATATAGTGGTTCGTATTTTTGTCTTACACGAGGGAGACAGGGGTTCATTTCTAAGCTAGAGTTGTTTACCTTCATGCAGAGGCAAGTTATCCTACTGAGAAAAACAGACAAATACAAAAGCGTTTGAATTCTAACGCGTGTTTTTCTATTTAGCCTGGTTATCAACGCATTGTTTTAGACTAGCATGCGCAGGTTCTCCTCACAAAGACGATGATGTGAAACACTTATTTCATTGCACCTGACCGTTATTGAACGCTGGCAAAATGCCCCCTTGGGTAAGCAGACATTTCATATGGAATATCTGCTGACATCTGACAAAACTGCATCAAATAAATGTAAGTATTTGTCTTAGGTCTGGTGTTCTGACAGAATCTGTGGGGAGAGCAATGGATTCATGTTCCGATTCCTGATGATCCAACAACAATTCAATTCTGTACTGTTGCCAGCATTTCCCATGTTTGTTTTGGTTTTCAGTATCTGCACGATTACACATTTCAATTAAATAACTTTCGGGAAGGCAAGTATAACTTTCTATGTATAAGTATTTAATTCCATTTACAACATGCTATAAATCTATTTTCAACTACGCCATTGCAAAAGTGAGCAAAGGGCAAAAATAGCTGCATGTTTGGGTGGTCACGAGATTATGAGAAAAATGATGAGACTGATGCTGTTGTCTTGTCTTGTCAGTGTCGCGGTTGTCATTCCATGTGAGTCTTTACTGCAATTTCTCCTTTTCAAGTTTACAACTTTCAGTCATTCATCCCCTTAGCATGAACTGTGGTGAAACGAACAGGCGTCATGAACACGCCCGCACTCAGAGTTCTTGGGCCAGCAAAATAATTTCATATTTCGGAGTTAATGTTTAAATTAGCATTAAGGCTTTTCTTTTATTCTGGTCGAGTGGCTGAGGTGCAGCGCATCAAGTGTGTCATTCTTCAGTTCATATATTGTTAAACATTAATTCATTCACCAGACAAAAAGTTGAATCTGTCGGCTTGGATGCCTTCCGTTGGATCACTGCCCAGAACATACAAACTCATGGAATGCATATTTTATTTTCAAGATTCTATGTGTTGTCGGCTGTTTTGCCGGAATTACAAGCAAAATCCAAAAAAAAAGCGATTCCATTGTGTTTCTACGTATTTTTGTCCATTATTCCACACCTTAAATGCATTGCTGAATTTTGCGGACAGAGGAATTCAATGCTGCCTTACAAATGGGGAATGGACTGGTATCCGCAAGGCAAAAAACTGAGCTAGTGAACAAAATCGGAGGGGTGCAATAGGTTTCGTATCTTACTAATTAATCGAATCATAGAGCTCATCTGAACAAACAGAAAGTAATGAAAACCAAAATATTGCATGACAATCATTTGGCGCTTTCAGTGCCACGTCCAGACTTCAAATCACAATCATGGACGGTCATTTCCGACACAATCTGATCAGATTTCACGGTTCAGTTTAATAAACTCGAATTTTCCAATATTCTGGCCAGCACTGTCGCAGTCCATTTGCCAAACGAAATTTTGATTGCAACACGCTTCATTTCGTTTTGCTGTTGGTTTAGATTCGTTTCAGGGAAACTGCTGTATACGAAGTTAAAATGTTCAATCCTGTGTAACTTGCCAATTTAGTAGTAATTTCACAACCCTCAAGCTCACAACATACAAGGAAATTGTATCCACTACAATATTGGTAAAGCCCGTGAGGAAAATCCGATTGTGTGCAGTCCGCCAAAGAGTCAGAATCAGTTCCAAATGTAATCAGCTTTATATCTCCGCAGATGCTGGTAGTTACGTCATTTTGTTCTATCGGAATCTCCACAACGCATGAAGGGTAAAGTACCCTCGGCGTCGTCCTTTGGTGATTTTTATTTTAACTGAGCTCGTTTATTTAACACAATATTATTGTTGAATATGCATCACATAAACGCAGAGATGACTTGTACCGGTAAAGAGAGCTATAACTTTTAAAAGTATTCATTAAAATGTTATTTTAGCATCTGGAACGTGCGTAACATTAGTTAGTTTTGGCCGCTGCGAAGAATATGAAATGAAGAAATTGGTTCACGCAGAAGAACGAGTTATTAAGATGTGTGAAATACTACAAGTGAAGGTCGGAGAGTCGAGCGAGATGTGCTTGTTGCATAAAATCGATCTGCAGTGAACGGAGAAATGAAGTTGTTTGAATCTCATAAATCATATTTGCAGAGGAGGCAGATGGGTCTGTTTAAGTGTATTGTCGTCATCGGCATAGACTGTTGTCATGATCCGAATACTGAAAAGACATTTACATTAACGGCTTTTTACAAATACATTCATGGATGGGAAATGTTGAACGTTCAGTGTTTTCATGTTGTGTTGTGGTTTTATTTCAAATGTTTTGCTACCACGACCCGATTCAAATGCTACTGGTGCAATTTCCTTTCTAATATTTGCGACGTAATTCACTGTGAAGTGATTCTTTTCGTGTATTACATTCTGCAATTAAACATAAAGAAATATATGTGTTGTATGTCCAATATTTACTGCAACGTGTACCTTCCTAGAAACCTCTGTGGAAAACTAGAACATAGAATATTTCACCTTCACAATTTGCTGATCACAGCCGACATAAACACCAGAATCTTTGTGCAGTCCCGGGATTGACATGTAGTCAATCAGGAACAAACAGATAATGTTTCTTTTCAGATATGAAAAGAATGATACCGTAAGTATATACAGTTATTAACTAGCTACTTTAAAATCTGCTGAATACATATCTTCGGCTAACATTGCAATTGTCAGCAAAAGTGAATAATCTTAAAAAAAAAAATTAAGAAATTTGGAATTGTAAAATAAAATCGAAAACAGATAAATATATGCCAGCATTTGTGGAGAGAGTCAGACAGTCCAATTTCCAGTACAATATCTATGTTCCTCAGTTTCTGGAGGTCTTTACAGTTTCAGTCAATAATTTTACTTTGCTAATTAAAAGTTGTGTTGTGGTAAACAGACGAATGAAAGTTAAAAAATTACTTCCAACAGCAATTTTTCGGATCTTCTATATTAACATCATTTCAATGGATCAGCACAGGGCATGCAATATGTTCGACACCTTGAGATGAAACGCAGACATTTTTGTGACTGACTCGGTGAGCGTCGGTTGAGTAAAATTCGGACTGAGCTAATGTTGACGTCTGCCCAATCGGCATCAAATCAAGGAAAGTAATTTTAAATAGATTTTCATGTTTGTATGAATTCCTGCTGAATCATTTCAGAATTGGAAGAAACAAAAGTGACACTGACGGAACTGCAGTCTCCCCAGTGGAGAAGAAAACGTAGTGAGATTTGCGAGGAGAGTAAATTCGATAGCGTGACGTTTCGGTAAAATAAGTGTTTTATCTGGAAGTTTGATATTTCACTATCTCGACTCAACTGCCAAGTGAAGCCAACAATTTCTGTCATGGACTAAAACAATTCTTGCTCTCCAACAGAAACATAATTTGTATACTTGCATATGTGCATATGAGCCCTGTTCGTTTCAGCACTGTTCATGCTAAGGAGATGAATGACTGAAAGTTGTAACTTGCAAAGGAGAAATCGAACTAAAGACTTACGTGGAATGACAAAAGCGACAATGACAAGACAAGAAAACAACATCTGTCTCTGGTCAATAGTATGTGTACACAATGTAATGGGACCATTTCCACCATTCCTCGAGAACATTTTTCTGGGGCAGAAAATAATTTTGAAGAAGGAAGCAGGAGAGTGGGCAAAGCTGCGACGCATATTCGGTGTCAAAGAGGAAGTGGCAGGATGGAAACAAAGCACATGGTAATTCAGACGTGAACATGAAGCTCAGAACCTAGAAAATTGTAAATTCAAGGAAAAAGACAAGGTCAATGAGTTTTTCTTTCCATTTTCTCGTAATCTCGTGACCACGCAAAGTATTAATCAAGCACGCCGCTATTTTTGCCCTTTGCTAACTTTGGCCACAGCGTAGTCGAAGACAGATTTATAGCATGTTGTAAATGGAATTAAATACGTATACATAGAAAGTTATATTTGCTATCCAGAAAGTTATTTAATTGAAATGTGTTGTCATGTCGATACTGAAAACCGAAACAAACAATAGAAACGTTCAGAAAGTTTGGCAGAATCGGTGGAGAGAAATCAGAGTTCACGTTTTGGGTCGACACACCCAAATTCAGAACAGTTCTGAGCTTAGGGAAATTCAAAAGTTCTGACTCAATTTATGGGCAGAAAAACGGTTCAACGTTTCTGTACCTGTGTGACCTACTATGATTCAATTCTGCAGAGGGCTTCCAGCATTTTCCACCTTGTGCTCGGTTTCCAGTAGCCACAGTATTTACTTCAAAATCAAAGACATTTGTGGATAAGAAAGATATCTTTCCATTTTCATTAATAATAAGCATTTTCAAACACTGAAAATGCGACGTTTTCTGTTCAGGTGCATCATTGCTATAGTGTGTAACCGTCAAATTTGACTGTGTTTTGAGAGCACTTTAAATGTTCAAGAACATGAGGGAAACGTTTAAAAAAAGGCCATCATTCTCTTACAACATGTTACAACACAGGCAGAGGGCTAAATCTGCTTTTCATCATTAATTTTCTATTTCAGTTCTTAATGCACTGTTTCTTACGAATGTGGATGCCCTTAAATATGCTGTTGAAATATCTCTGGAGTGTCTATTCCATTGAGCCATTCTTTTTCCAGTCGGCTGGCATTCATAGGAGAAAACAAATGGTCCCATTGTACGCTCTAAACATTCTCTGATTTTATAATTACCTTCGCTCTTCTCGTGATCTCTTTTCTATTCCGGGTTCTCAATGATACAATGTTTCAAATCTTCTTGTTTTCCAACTCACTAATCGGTTGGATCCTTCTTATCTCTTCTCTCGTGTTGCCCGAGTTGCCGATTAATTCTTGTCTTTTAGTTTTGTTCCGATCATCTGACAGGTTACTGGATTGGATTTGTATGGCAGTTTTTTTGTGCTGAAAAATGTATGGACTGCACGTTCAAGTGGCCCCAGTGGATATAAACTTACTGGATACATTCAACCACTATTCCAAGAAGAATTCTGCATCTAATGCTCTCGGAGCGTAGTCAGCAATTTCTAGTCAAATCAAACAGGACACTTTTCACTACCTTGCTTCATGCTTTCATGTACTCAATTTTTTCTACATTTTGAAAGCAACACAAAACAAGCTTGTAGATTCTGGAGAACGAAGTCGAGATAGGGGTTGCAATTCCTAAAAGGATTAGAAAAATCACAAATTGGAGATAATGAGACAGAAGATGCTGGAAAGTCAGAGTCGGTAAAGAAAAAAGAACTGGATCTGGAACATCATTTCATGCTCCAAAATATGCATAGATGTGTTAAACTCTATCCCTAATTACTCAGAAGGCATTGAGTTTCAATGAGATTGATCTGGATCTGGAGTTACACTGTAACTGGTCTCCCACTGTAAAGCACAATGGTGAAGCAAATGATGAAACAATGACATGAACATCCGCTCACAAGCGTGGTAGCAGAATGGACGTAACATTTTCAGCATTGAAAATAAGCATTACTTTAAAAAATTGCATGAAATGATAAAGGAATTTATGGACAGATGCCTGAGGGGTGATGCAGACATTTCAAGGATGTGGTTTTGCACTTTTCAACCCTAAGTACAGACTTGTAAGAAGATTATATTCTGAAGAAACTGGGAGTGCGCATCAAGAAAAGAAAGTCTTTCTGCATGCTCCAGTTCATTATTTCCTTCTTTTAGCCAGCGTCACCAAGAACAAAATGTCAAGCACGCGTTTTCTCATAACTCGGATGTGGTGAGTGCAAAATGGTTCATTGAAACATTTCGTTCTATTTTTGCTAGGCCTGAACATCCATTGTTGGATAATGTAAGATTCTCCCACAACCCAAAGATGTGCAGATTAGCGCAACTGGCCATACGAAATTCCCCATCTTGCTCAAGGCTGTGTTGGTGAGTTGCATTTGTCATGTGTAAGTGTAGGAAATTGGGGTAGGAGAATGTGTCTGATTGAGTTACTCTTCGCAGTGTCAGTGTGGACTTGTTGGGCCAAAGGAGCATTTTTTGAATATTTGGGATCTTTTTTTTAAAAAAGGGCTAATATGCACATGCACATATTCCTCGCGCCACCCATTTTCCCACCTACCCCACCACAATGGCTGTATACTAACACTATGTCCTGCGTTTATGTGAGTGGGAAAACGCTGAACTTTATAGAAGATATACACTATAAAAGGAAACGTGATTTCGAGATTGTGGAGGAGTGATATTGGAAAGCATAATCAGAGTAGCCCAATTGAAATGATGTTCCAGCAGTCAGAAAGATCAGTTTCAACAGATTTAGGGACCAAAATTGGGAAACTTCTTCAGTTCTACAAAGGTTGCATAGTAGAACTTTTCCCATGTCTCTAGTGTATTTGATGAAGAGTGATTTGTCCTTTTTATATTAGTGATTGGGGAAATGCAACCTTTCAATCCTTAGTTACCCCTAGATTTAGTGCAGTCAAAAACTTAGCACTTTGCACCGTGTGTATGGGATTGAATTGACAGGAGGTAGTCCTTGGTTATTTGTGACAATTGTTTGCTTCCATAGTGAAGAAAATGTTTCTTTTTTAAGAAGCAAATCTCATGCAACCAAGAAAACAGCTTCGTAAGCTTAATTCCGTGAATAAGAATTGAACGTGAGTCACAGTGGGGAAAGCGCCAATTGCTAAACACTAGACCTCCAGGGAACTACAATCGCAGGCAGTTGTCAAAGTCAGCTAAACACATTACTTCAACAAATTCCCAATGTCCTTCAACTGCAAGGAACTACACTAGCGTTTGTCTTCATTGTTAACTAGCAAATTGCAACCAGAGAATCACCTGTCATGGCTTCTCCTGACCCGCACAATTAATTCTGATGACCCAAAAAGATCTATTTCCGGCCTCAGGATCCGTCATTTACGTTCGTCTCGTCAGTATCAACATCAGAAAACATAGTACTCGTTTTTAACTGAAACGGTTGACTTTTAGCTCCACTCGCTATTCAGGTCATCTGCATTCAGACATCGAAATATTTAAGCTGGGAGCAGAAGTTGGCACTTCAATGTTTGTCTGTCATGCTATATAATGTTGGTTAATCCTCTATCTCCATACTATATTGCTGCTTTCTCGCCATGCCCTTTGAAATGTTTACTATCAAATAAAAATAGTATGTTATTTCATGTACTCGGTGAACTGGTCTCCACAACCTTTTGTTGCAGCTTATTACAGACGTGTCCGCTCTGAATCAAGAAATGTTTCCACATGTCAGTCCTAATTATTCTATGCACTGTACTAAGTCTGAGACTCCTCGTTGTATGCTCTGCAATCGTCGGAAATATCCAGCTAGTCTCTGTATTCCTGGGAGAATCTTATGTACTTCAATCAGATTCCGTTCCATGAGTTTAACCTTGAGTGGATACATCCCTTGCTGAACCAATCTCTTCTTAAATGACAACACTGCCATTTGCAGTGTCAGCCTGGTGTTGTTGCTGTGCCCCCTCTCGAACTTTACGTTTTCAAATCAGTTTGCATAAATTCATATGGATTCTCACTGTACTGCATCATCTTGCTTGCACATTCAATTTTTCGATACTGTCCTTATACTTCCTTCTAACTTCCTAACAACTCACGACACTAATCAGTTTTATTTCGCAGCAGTATGCTGTTAATCAAAGAATCACTGAGAAAAAAAGACAATTTGATTCCGTGTTGTTTATTTTTGCCAACTAATTCAAAATCCATATTAGAATATTCTACCATGTTTCAAGTCTTTCAATGTTCCCAAATAGCTTCTTCAGGTGAGACCTGGTCAATAGCATTCTGAGAATCTATGTCATAACCGGAGAATCGTCTGTGTTGAAGTTTCGTGTTCCTGAAGACAAGGAACGAATGAAGTGACTTGAATGTGAAGGAACTTGATAGAATGCCCACTTGAAACTGTGGGTTGAGGACAGAGAATCACATTTAACTTGGATTATGCATGAAAATGTACCAGTGTATACTCGGAAGAAGGTATGTATGCACTGACTTAAATTAATAGAGAGAAAGAAGTGCCAACGTTTTCAAAAGAGAGAGCTCACACGCCACCATTCCAGAATTATTTGGCAATGACATAGATGTTCCTCATTATTACTTTCAGTGTTGTTCAGCATGGGAGAATCAATAGGAAGCAAATCCACGTCTCTAAATTTTGGAGCTATAATGTATTTTCTGCGTGCAAATATGTGGAAATATGGTCAGTCATATCTAAATAAGATGCCACTATACATTTAAAGTTTCTGAACAATGATGAAAAATGCTTTCATCGACTTTCTCAATATGAACTGTGCTCCCGATTTGTTCAGCGACTACCTTTCCAGAGTAGGTGATCTATGAAGTACACTCTCAGTGTAATTGAACACATTTTCGTATTTATCTTTGACCCAATTTTCTCTTTGAGACTCCTGCGGTGTCCTCTTCCATCACCACAATACTCTCCTCGACTATGCCACCAATCATCCTTCTTTCCTTCATTTCCTATCTCTTCTGAACACCTTGCACGCAGGTGTAATTAGCAATCAATTTTGCTCCCTTCGGGGCTAGAATCTGCAATGGGAATCAGACATCAGATAAGACATATGAACTACAGCCTTCACTTTCCCAGACGTTTTGAATTCTTTAAGAAGTGTCGGAGAATTTCTAACAGTTCTTCTCTTATGATTAACAATTTGAACTATTCACTGAACACATGGCTGTTTCTGATATAGTCTCACATTGAACTTTTGAAGATGGTGGAGAATAGGCGGAACATTATCGAAATGCTCAGCAGATCTGGCAGCATTTTTCAATTCAAATGGAAGATTATCAGCTTAAAAGTCGAACCCGCTTTTGATTTCACGTTGCTGTGCATTTCGAAACAGCTGTAGATCATTTTTGTGTGAAGCTGAATGATTGCCGTTGATCTTTTTTTCTCTGACATGCATCAGCAGCGTTAGGAGCAAACTAACTGAACACCCTTTGCTCTTTGTCTGTGAAGACAGGCACAGGGTGATTATTCAGGTTTATTTTTGACATGTTTACGTTTCAAAGTTCTAGACGTTCTCCTGTCTGTCTGCAATAGGCGAATATTTACTTTTCTAATGATATCCTCTCTATATACGTTATTGTTAATTCATGGAAAATAGAATTTTCAACGGAGCAATCAGTTCAAAGTTCACCTCATTTTCACATCTAACATATTTGCAGCTTATAATTAATGGCATATGTATTCAAATTATTTTAAAAATGCTGCAAAAATGCACAATGTTCCGAAAATGCTTCTTTGGCATTTGCAGAATCGGCATATTACCCCGAAATTATTGACCGCATGTATGAAGGCACTCTGGTGCATCGCAAATTCATGACAATGGAAGCAAATCCTCACATCCAGAACTGTCAAAGAGCTGGAATTGTGAAACGTGCCCATACATTTCAGAGTCTATATGTCGCATTGTTTCAACTGAGCTTATTAATCTCATTCCATTCCTTTGTTTTTTTTTCTCTTGGTCCACTCTGAACCGCTCTCTGGTGTTAAAAGCAAAGTCCCTCTGGAGTATAACATTCTAACGACAGATTCCTTTTCATGATTAGATTACCTACAATGCCGAAACAGTTCCTTCTGCCCAACCAGTCCACACTGACCCGCGGAAGAGTAACCCATCCAAGCCAATTCATTTAATGCGTGCATCTTTGGCGCAGACACAGGGAGAAGGTACAAACGCCACACAGACAGTCGCCCAAGTTGGGAGTTAAAGCTGGGTAGCTGGTGCTATGAGGCAGTAGTGCTAACCACTAAGCCAGGAAAAATACCTGGCATGCTTTCTTGAAAAAACATTGATAGATCACTATGGATATTGGAGACTTTTGATTGTTTAACTACAAGAAATGTGGAGCAGCAAATACCACTATTTAAATATCCTATGACGTTTCATTTTAAAACAGTTGCATTGAAACATGAACAAAATGTAAATGTAATCTATATGAGTTTAATTCATCAATCTTCCAGGCAGGTATAGATGGTAGTCATGGGCCATCAAAGATGCAAAGCATGCATACGCTCAGAGAATATGCAGCCTTTATCAGGACAGCAGTGATATATAGAGCATTTAGAAAAGTATGAAGACCATCGCCAAACATAGCATAGCATCGCCAGCTTGTGCTGGTCATGCCCCCATCCCTGATGAGATGAACAACTTCTATGCATGGTTTGAGGCATGAAATGATGTGGAAGCAAAAAAAAAGCCGTTCTCTTCCCAATGACCTTCTGTTGAATCTTATCAAGACTGATATGAGAAAAAGTCTATGCAGTCTATGTCAAACCACGTAAGGCTGCTGGACCACATAATATCCCACACAGAGTGCTCAGAGGATGCTCTGACGCGGTGGTGCATGTTGTCATGGACATTTTTAACATTATGCTGAGTTGTGCCATAGTTCAAACGTGCTTCACGGGCGCTACCATCGTCCCTGCGCTGACGAAGCCTTCAGTGTCTTGCCTCAATGACTACTGCTCCGTTGTGTTAATGCTCATCATCATGAATTGTTTTGAGTATCTCGTGAGGAGGCATATTAAGACCCTCCTGACCACACTCCCCACCCACTTTCACTGAACACTCTGCAGTGTGCGAATCATTCCAACCACTGAACAGATGATGCCATTTCCAGCACCCTGCATCTGGCCCTCACTCACCTGGTGAAGGACACTTACATCAGATTACGGTTCATTGATTTTAGTTCTGCATTCAACAGTACCATTCGTTAGCACTTGTTTGGAGAGCTGAGACTGCTGCGCTTGAATACATCTGTCTGTCACTGGATCCTGGACCTCCTGAATGGGAACAGCATAACATTGAGCACAGAGTATGCCGGGGCTCTGTGCTCAGTCCACATCTGCTCACCCAGCTTTCACGCGACTGAGCATTGATATCCGGCTTAAATTATGTTATTAACTTCACTGTTAACATGACGGTTTTAGATCTGATTCGCAGGAACGAAGAGTCAGCATTCGAAGAGAAGGTGCTGTGTTTAACAGACTAGAGCAGAGACAACAACCAGTCCATGAACGTGGACAAAACGAAAGAGATGGTTGTTGCCTTCAGGAGGGCACGGAGGTACCACTGTCTGCTGGATATCAATGGCTCCCCCATGGAGATTGTGAAAAGCACCAAATTACTTTGCATCCAACTGGTGGATAATCTCATCTGGTCACTCAACACTACCTTCACAGACAGGAAAGCTTAGCTGTGACTATTGTCTGCGTGGGTTGAGGAAAGCACACATGGCACCCTCTCTTCTCATCACATTCTACAGAGGGTGAATGGAGAGTACACTGAGCAACTGCATCACTGCCTGGTTCGGGAATTGCATTGCCTTTAATCATAAGACCCGACAACGGATAGTGAGGTCAGCTGAGACGATCATTGGAATCTTCTTCTCTTGATTGCAGACATCTTCCCCACACGCTGCATCTGCAATGCCAACAGCATTGTGGACCATCCCACAGATCATTGATCCAAATTCTTCACGCTCCTGCCATCTGGCAAAATATACTAGAGCATTCAGTCACTCACGGACAGACTCTACAAATATTTCTTCACCTAAGCCGTCAGACTTCTTAACACTGAATGATCACACTCTCTTCCATTTGTAATTTTTCGACTTTTTGAATGGCTGCCAAAACAATGTTTATTAATTATCATTCATTGTTACATTGTAATTCATCCACCATTGTCTCTATTGTCTTGTCTTGTCAGGAATTAATGCGCTGCCTTGCATATTTTGCACTTTTTTATGCATTTTAAGCTGCCCTGTGCATGATTGTAGTGTCGTATGGTATGTGTGATCATGGACCAACGCCGTCCCCTTTTTATTGTATTAGTTATACATGGTAGAAATACCAACAGTATTAATCCACACTCTCTCTACTCGACTCTGCTCTCTCCAATCTTCTTTCAAGGACCCAAAGAATTATTGTAACGGACTAGAAATTCGCCTGGATTTCCTCTAATCTGATTTACTGCATCTGTTGCTCCTGATGTGGTCTCCGCCACATCAGAGTGACTTGGACAAAATTGGGGACCGGTTCAGGGAACATCTATTTTCTGCTGTGCTTTTTCCAGATCTACGCTTAATGGCAAGGTTCTGGGAAGTGTAGCTGATCAAAGAGACCTTGGAGTGGAGGTTCATAATTCCTTGAAAGTAGAGTCGCATGTAGATAGGACAGTGAAGAAGAAGCTCGGTGTTCTTCCTTTATTGGTCAGATCATTGAGTGTAAGATCTGGGATATCATGTTGCGAGTATACGGGACACTGGTTAGGCCATTTGTGGAATATTGGATGCAATCCCGGTCTCCTTCCTATCAGAAGGACGTAGTGAAACTTGAACAAAAGAATTACAGGGATGTCCCGAGGGTTGGAGGATTTGAGATATAGGGAGAGACTGAATAAGCTGGGGTTGATTTCCCTTGAGCATCGAAGGCTGAGGGGTGAGTTGTTCAGGTTTATGAAATCATGACGGACATTAATAAGGGAAATAGTTAAGCCCTTTTCCCTCGTGTTACCGAATCCAGAACTAAAGGGCATATGTTTAGGGTTAGAGTTGAAAGCTGTACAAGGAACCTGAAGGACATTTTTTTCATGCATAAGGTGGTGTGTGCATGGAATGAACTGCCAGAAGAAGTGGTGGAGGCTGGTACAATAAAATCATTGAAATGCTATCTGGATGACTCTGTGAATAAGAAGGGTTGAGCGGGATATAGGCTGAGGGATGGTAAATGGGTATGGATTAAGTAAGGACATCTGGTCTGCGTGGACGAATTGGATCGACGGGTATGTTTCCTTGCTCAACATCAGTATGACTCTGTGATTCTACTAATGTAGAAAAATCACAAATATTGGATCTGAAATATTATCTCAAATGTCTTTCAACAAATCGTAGAAAATGAAGAATTTATCGTCTGCAGTTACATGTTTTATATTGCTTCTTATTTTGCTTCATTCCCACCCGAACATCCAAATTTCACGATAGTTCTTCACTTGTGTTGAAACCTACTCTTGTTGCAAGTTGGTGCACTTTTTCTATCTCGACATACATTTTATTCTTTTAAACGCCTTAGTTAGCTTTGAAGTTTCTTCGGATTCTTTACAGTCAGAAATTGACTTTGAATTGAACGTTAAGCTGAAGCTCTAAACTATCCGAAAACCCCTACGAATGAAGTTGTGACTTCAACACTGTGAGCCGGATTCGAACCTGCCTATGGAGACCCCATTGCATTTCACATCCAACACTTGAACCTCTCGGCCATTGGAGCCGCATTAAAACTTTCATTCTGACACAATCTAATCCATGAAACACATACGTTGTTAGAAGGAGAAATTATCAAAACGCAACGATTGTGCCAAATCATTTGCCCAGACCCAGACGAAGGTTGCCTTTCCAGGTTGACAGGCTTTCATCGCAACCTCGATTCTGACATAGCTGAACTTGCAGGAATGACTCTTCATAGAGTTATAGAGTCACAGAAGTTACATCACACAAAAATAAGTTCTTTGCCTCATTGTGTTGCATTTCCAATCGACTTTGACTCAATTGTCCAGCACTTGGTCCGGAAGCGTATATGCTGCTGAGTTTTAATAATCAGTGCAATATGATATCAGAAATATCCATGCTAAGTATCTAACACTGGAGCACATTAAATAAAATATATTAGAATTAGAAAGAAGGCAGAACCGATTTACAAGAATAAATATCATATGTTTTTGCATCAGGTAAAAAAAAACTTGTGAGTATAAGAGAGGAAGATTGACGGAAGATTTGGAATTGGAAACCGTAATGACAGAATCGTTTGCGTTCTTTTTGCGGTTGTTCTGGACTCATCATGTCATACAGCAATACGGCATGGAAAGTGATCCTTCCGTCCAACTTGACCATGCTGGACAGATATCCTAAATTAATCTGGCCCCATTTGCCAAACTTTGGCCTACATAACTGTAAACACTTTTTATTCATATTAACATCCAGATTACATGAGTTGGTGCAGTTGTACGAGTCTCCACCACTTTCTCTGGCAGCACATTCTGGACAGGTTTTAAAAAGTTGTCCCTAAGGTCCCTTTTAAAGTTTTACCCTCTCATTTTAAATCCATGCTCTCTAGTTTTGGGCTCCCTCACCACCGGGAAAATTCTATGTCTAGTCACCCTCGCAATGTCCCTCACGATTTAATAAATAGCAACTTCTTGACTTTATCATAATTGTCAGGTGGGAAAGGTGCATAGATTATTTCTTCAAAGCTCACAACTTATTAAGTGCTTGATGTAGAAAGTCTGATATACAGACTTGTAGAAATGCATATTGGCGTCGCTTTTATTAAGTCATTGAAGTCAAGTAGCAGTCAGAGAAATCTGCTGCGGAATCTGCAGAATGACAAACTTTCCAGCTGATGGCATTTCAGGCACGAGAAAGAAGTCATTTTCAATGCATCACACCGCAGTTTGACATCACATGGAGAATAGTTTGGGGATTTATCATCCTCAATTTAGCAAAAATACCATTGCTGTGTAAGGAATACTGCAAATCTTCATTAGCCAAGACAGCATAGATGGGCGTTCTTCCTGTAAATTGAAATTCGATAAATCTGGCCTTAATATTTTATAGTTTCAAAGCACGAGAGGTAATCTCATCGAAAGTGGCAAAATATTTGAAGAGATGAACATGATGGTGCAGTTAAATTATCTTCCCTCATTAATGAATCTCGGAGCAGGCGTACACAATTTTAAGATAAGGCATTGCGATTTATGACCACGATAAGGACTTGACGATTTTCGTCTGAGCGTTGAGAGATTTTGCAATTCTCCACTAACGTGAGCCGTGGATATTTGGTCTTTGAGGGCAGTTAAGTTGTGTTTGTTCTACTTGTGTTGTGTTTTATAATTATCAACGGCCTGAGGCTTTATGCGGTTTTGCCTGTAAAAGCTTAGATGTGTTCCAGTGCACGTGATCAACTGAAATAGTGGAGCAGGCTTTCCAGAATAAATCGCCTACTCGTACTCTTCTGCCCTTTAACAATTACCCTGCATGCACTCCAAATATACGACATTCAAAGTGAACGTGCTCCATTGACAATACTCTCTCTCGTACAGGACTTTTCCATTGGTCCCAAAACATACTTATATCAATAAAATCAACTTATAGTTTTTTTCTGTTTTATCGGTAAGTATAAAGATCATGTCTCATATAATTGAAAACTGCCCTGCAGACAAAAGTCCACATTTCAGATAACATTGATTGCATCACAAAAATCATCAGAGAATGTTACCAAACAAACCTACCACTACCTTCCATAAAACAACTATATTTTGAAGCACCTGAAGTCAGATGGAGATAAAGGATCGATTGGATTGAAGACATAGTTCTTAGAATCACAAAGTTATTATGGCAGGAAACGATGCCATTCGACATGTCTTTTATTTATGTCCATGAATGGGGAAGATGCAGCCTTTCGAATCCTTGATTACCACTTGCTTGAGTGCAGTCAAAAGGTTAGCACTTTGCACCGTGCGCTTGGGATTGAATGGACAGGAGGGACTCCTTGATTATTTGTGACAAGTGTTGGCTTCATCGTGAAGACAATGCCTTTTTGTTCAGAAGCAAATCTCATGCAACTGAAAAAACAGATTGGAAAGCTCAATTCCCTCAACAGGAATCGAAAGTGAATCACTGTGGTGAAAGTGCCAATTGCTAAACCTCCAGGAAATGACAATGGCAGGCATCTGTCAAAGTCAGCTGAACCATATGGTTTCAACAACTTTCCAATGTCCTTCATCTTTAAGGAACTGCACTAACATTTGTTTTCATTCACACCTAACAAACTGAGAATAACCTTTAATGGCTTTTTCTGACCCACACAATTACCTCTGTTGAGCCAAAACGATCTGTTTACCACCTCACAAGTTGGGAGATTATGATGTGAGAATGCAGTACACTGGTTTGGCCAGTGTTGGAATATTGTGTGCAATTCTGGTCTCCTTCCTATCAGAAGGATGATGTGAAACTTGAATAAGTTCACAAAAGATTGGCAGGGATGATGTGAGCGAGAGGGAGTGGCTGAATAGGCTGAGGGTGCTTTCCATGGAGCATCGAAAGCTGCGGGGTGACTTAATTCGGGTTTATGAAATCGTGACGGACATGAATAGGGTAAATAGTATAGATCAATTCCCTCGGGTGGTAGAGTCCAGAACTAATAGGGCATATGTTCAGGATTAGAGTTAAAAGTTATACAAGGAACCTAAGGGACAACTTCATCAAGCATAGTGTGGTACGTGCATGGAATGAGCTGCCAGAGGAAGTGGTGAAGGCTGGTACAATTAAATCATTTAAAAGCCACCTGGATGATTCTATGAAGAAGTGTTTAGCGGGATACATGCCGATTGCTGGTAAATGGTAATAGTTTAAGTTAGGATACCTGATCTGCATGGACGAATTAGACTGAGGGGTACGTTTCCTCGCTCAACATCAGTATGATTCTGTGACTGTATAAATGTAGAATAATCAAAAATTGTGGGTCTGACAGCTGGATTCTGATATAGCAGATCTTTCTGGAATGACTCTTCATAGTGTTATTGAGTCAAGGAATTCACTACACACAAAAATAAGTAATTTACCTCATTGTGTCGCACTTTGAATCGACTTTGACTCAATTGTCCAGAACCTAGTCCCGAAGCATATATGCTGCTGAGTTTAATATTCAGCGTAGTATGGTATCAGAAACATCCACGCTAAGTACCAAAACACTGGAGAACATGAGAGATAAGATAAAGGGATAGAAATAATGCAGAATCGATTTACAGGAATGGTTCCAAAAGTGAAACTCTTAAGTTCTGACATCAGGTAATGAACTTGTGAGTATAAGAGAGGAAGATTGACTGAAGATTTGGAACTGAAAACCATTTTGACGGGAATCATTTGCATTCTTTTAGCGGTTGTTCTGGAGTCATCAAGTCATAGAACAATACAGCATGGAAAAAGACCCTTCGGTCCAACCTAACCATGCTGGACAGATATCCTAAATTAACCAGGACCCATTTGTCAACATTTGGCCTACATTAGCAGAGTCATTGGAAAAATTTAAGCGACTGCTGGACATGCACATGGATAGCAGTGAGTTGAGGGGTGCGTAGGTTAAATTACTATATTTTATTTTAGGATTAAGTCTCGGCACAACATCGTGTGACAAAAGGCCTGTTCTGTGATGTACTTTTCTATGTTCTATGTTCTAACCCCACCAAACACTTTTTAATCATATAACGATCCAGATGCTATTAGATTTTGCAGTTGTGCCAGTCTCTACCACTTTCTGTGGCTGCTCATTCCACAAACGTGTGAAAAATTTGCCCCTTAGGTCCCTTTTAACTCGTTACCCTCTCAATTTAAAACTGTGCTCTCTAGTTTTGGGGTTCCTCACCAGCGGGAAAATACATTGTCTCGTCACTCTATTCATATCCCTCATGATTTAATAAATAGCAACTATGTGACTTGTCAGGTGGAAAAGGTGTGTAGATTATTTCTTTGAAGGTAAAAGTTTGAAAACTGATTGATGTAGAAAGGATTGTGTACATACTTGTAGAAATGCAACTTGGCATGTTTTTTTAAATAAGTCATTGAAGTATAGGAGCAGTTACAGAAATCTGTTATGAAAGCTGCAGAATGACAACGTTTCCAGCTGAAGGATTTTAGGGCACGAGAAAGAAGTATAATTTCCAATGAATGGGAGCTCAGTTAGACCGCACTTTGGGTACAGTATGGGGATTTATTATCCTCAATTTAGAAAAAATGCTAGAGCCGTACAGGGAGCATCACGATTGTTCATTAGACTTGAGACAATAGATGGGCGTTTGTTCTGTGAATTGAAATTAGCAAAATGCGGTCTTAATTTTTGACAGTTTCAAAGCATGATTGGTCATCTCATTGAAAGTTGCAAAATATGTGAATAGATAAACAGGATGGCGCATTTAAATTTTGTTCCCTTATCAATGAATCTCGTAGCAGGCAGGCATAATTTTGAGATAAGGCATTGTGATTTATGAGCACGATGAGGACTACTTAATTTTAGTCTAAGCCCTAAGAGGTTTTGCAATTCTCCATTACAGTGAGCCGTGGATATTTTGTCTTTGAGTGTGTTTGTTCGTTTTCTAATTAACAGCGGTCTGAAATTTTATATGGTTGTGCCTGTACAAGGCTTAGATGTGTTCGATTGCCCACAGTCAACTTAAATAATGGAGCATGCTTTCCAGAATACATCACCCACTCGTGCTCTTCTGTCCATTCCCAACTACCCGGTAGACACTCCAAAGATACTTCATTCAGAGTGAACCTGCTCCGCTGACAACATTCTCTCTCGATTAGAATGGTGCTGGAAAAGCACAGCAGGTAACACAGTATCCGAGGAGCAGGAAAATCGACGTTTCAGGCAAAGCATCTGTAGTTCTCAGTTTTGGCTAACATTCCCTCTTCTACAGGGCTCTTCCATTGATCCCAAAAAGACATTTTTATCGATAAAATTAACTTTTTTTTTTCCAATTTTGTCAGTAAAAATGAAGACCATTTCTCACACAGTTAAATACTGCCCTGCGTACAAATGTGCAGATTTCTGGTAACATTGATTGCATCACAAGAATAATCATAGAATGTTGCCAAACAAATCTATCTCTGCCCTTCCACAAGCCAACTTTTCTTTGGATCACATGTAGTCACACGGAGGTGAAGAAGCAATTGGATTGAAGACACAGTTCATAGAATGCCAAAATTATTATGTCGGAAAAGGACGCCATTCGACATGTCGTAGACCATAAGGCATAGGAGCAGCAATTACGAAATAAGCCCATTGGGTCTGCTCCTCCTTTCAATCATGGCTGATCAGTTTCTCAATCCATGTCTCCTGCCGTCTCCCCGTAATCCTTGATTCACATTATTACTCATTAACCTGCCTCAGTGTTAAATAAACTCAATTACATGGCCTCTCTCGCCTTCCGTGGCAATGAATTCCCTTGATTCATCACGGTCTGGCTGAAAACGTTCTCCTTCTCTACGCTCAAAAACGTCTTCCCTTTTCCCAAAGGCTATGCACTCGGCTACCAGTCTCTCCTAAAAATGCAAACATCTTTCCAACATGTACTCTGCCTTGCCATTCAGTATTCTTTATGATTAAATGAGATCTCCCTCATTCTTCTAAACTCCACAGAGTATCGACCCAGAGTCCTCAAACTTTCCTCATGTGTGAAGCTTTTCATTCCTGGGACCATTCCAGTGAACCTCCTCTGAAACGTGCCCGGTAACGATTGTTAAATGAGAATCATTACCTCATGAATATCTCATGATTTTTCGCCTTAACTTTGCACATTATTTCTATCCATATAATTTGTTATCCATCCCTAATTGCTCAGAAGGCGTTGAGTTTTAACGAGATTTGTGAGGATCTGGAGTTACAGTGGACAAGATCTTCCACTGTAAATGACAATGGTGAATCAAATGATGAAATTATGACAGGAAGCTCCACTCACCAGCGTGGCAACAGAATAGACGTAACATTGTCTGCATTGAAAATACGCGTTACTTTAAAATGTTGCATGAAATAATAAGGGAATTTGCGAACAGATGCCCGTAGTGTGAATCAGACATTAAAACGATGGAGATTTGTATTTTTCAACCCTTAGTACTGACTGGCAAAAAAGGTCATATTTTGAAGAAACGGGGAGTGTGCATCAAGAAAAGTAAGTCTTTCCACATGCTAGCTCAGTTTATTCTTTCCTTCTTTTAGCCACCGTCACAAAGAACAAAAAGTCAAGCACGTTTTTTGTCTTAACTCGGACGTAGTGAGTACAAAATGGTTCATTGAAGCATTTCGTTCTCTTTATCCCTGCGCCTGAACTTCTCCTGCATGATGATGTAAGAATCTCCCAGAATCTGAAGATGTGCAGGTTAGCTGAACTGGCCATGTGACAGTCCCCACAGTGTTCAAGGATGTGTTGGTTAGGTGCATTTGTCACGTTTAAACACAAGATAATGGGGTAGGGGAATGGCTCCGATTGGGTTACTTTTTGCAGCGTCGGTGTGGACTTGTTGGGCCAAAGGATCTGTTTCCGCACTGTAGTGATTCTATTTTTAAAAAAGTGCTAATTCTTGCTAAGATGCACCTGCACATAATTAGAAAGACACCGCTTTCCCCCACCCACCCCACCACAATGGCAGTTCTCTGACCCGATGTACTGCATGTGTGTAAGTGGAAAAATGCTGAATTTCATGCAAGATATACACTATAAAAAGAAACATGATTTCGAGAATGTGGAGGACTGATATTGTGAAACTTAATCAGAATCGCCCAATTTAAATGCTGTTCACGCAAGAATAAAGATCGCTTTCAACAGATGTGGGGACCGAAGTTGGAAATTGCTTCTGTTCTACAAAGGATGCACAGTAGATCTTTTTCCCAAATGTCTTGTGCATTTCATGAACAGTGATTTGTCTTTTTTTATGTCAATGAATGGGGAAGATGCAGTCTTTCGAAAGCTTGATTACCACTTGCTTGAGTGCAATTAAAATGTTAGCACTTTGCATCATGTATATCGGATTGAATGGAAAGGAAATACTCCTTGATAATTTGTGACAACTGTTTGCTTCCATTGTGGAGACAATGTTTTTCTTTCAGAAGCAAATCTCATGCAAACGAGAAAACAGCTTTGAAAGCTCAATTCCCTGAAAAGGAATCGAGCGTAAGTCACAGTGGGGAAAGCGCCAATTTCTCACCACGAGACTGCCATGGAATTACAATCGCAGGCATCTGTCAAAGTCAGCTATAGCTTATTGGTTCAACAACTTTCCAATGTCCTTCAACTGCAAGGGACTGCACTAACGTTTGTTTTCATTGTTCCCTAACAAATTGCAGCCTGAGAATCATCGGAGAATGCTTCTCCTGACAAGCACAATTAACTCTGATGATACAAAATAATGTATTTCCAGCCTCACATTTCGTCATCTCCATTCATCTCTTCAGCATCCACATCAGAAAACAAAGTACTCGTTTTCATCTGAAGTTTTTGACTCTTAGTTCCACTCCCTGTCCAAGTCGGTCATCCCCACCACATCTGAATTCAGACATCGAAACATTAAAGCTAGAGCAGGAGTAGGCACTTCAACATTTCTCTGTCATTCTGTACAATCTTGGTTAATCCTCTATCTCTATACCATATTCTTACTTTCTCTTCACGCCCTTTGAAGCCTTTGATATCAAATTAATGTATTCAGGCATATACTGAGTGACCTGGCCTCCAAAACTTTTTGTTAGTAGCGAATTGCAGAGATGGCCTTTCTGAATCAAAAAATGTTTCCTCACGTCAGTCCTAGTTGTTCTACGCACTATGCAAAGTCTGGGAATCCTCGTTCTATACTCTGCAATTAGGGGGAAACATCCAGCTAATCTGTCTATTCCTGTGAGCATGTTATGTATTTCAATCAGATTCAGTTCCATTTTTCTCATCGTTAGGGGATACATAATTAGATGAACCAATCTCTTCTTAAATGATAATACTGCCATTTCCAGTGACATCCTAATGTTTTTGCTGTACTCCCTCTCCACTTTTCAGTTTGAAAATCGATTTGCATCAATTCATATGAATTCACACTGTACTGCATTAGCTTGCTTGCACATGCAATTTTTCTAGACTGCCCTGATACTTCCTTCTATCTTCCTCCCAAGTCACAACAACAATTATTTTGATTTAGCAGCAATATCCTGTTAATCAACGTGTCACCGCGAAAAATAAAGACAGCTTGATTCCATTCTGTTTCTTCTTGCCAACTAATTCACATCCATATTAGAATATTCCACCAAGTTTCAAGTCTTTCGGTTTTCCCAAATAGCCTCTCAATGTCAGACCAGATCAAAAGCATTCTGAGAATCTATGTCATAATCAAAGAATCACTTATATTGACGTTTCCTGCTCCTGAAGACAAGGAAGAAATGGAATGACTTCAATGTGAAGGAACTTCATAGAACGTCCATTTGAGATTGTGGGCGGAGGACAGAACATCATGAACTTAATTTAAAAGCGAAAAAGATTTCAAAATAGAGAGCTCACAGGCCACCATGTCAGAATTATTTGGCAATGACATATATGTTCCTGTTTCTTATTTTCATTGTTGGTCAGCATGGGAGAATCAATAGGAAGCAAATCAACGTCTGCAAAATTTGGAGCTATAAATGGTTTTCCTGTGTGCAAATATGTGGAAATATGGTCAGTCACATCTAAATAAGATAACACTAAAACCTTACGTTTCTGAACGATGATAGAAAATGCTATCATCGGCTTTCTCATGATTAACGGTGCTCCCAATTTGTTCAGCGACTACCTTTCCAGAGTAGGTGACCTATGAACTGCACTGCTCAGTGTTATTGAACACTTTTTTGCATTTATCTTTGGTCCAATTTGGTCTTTAAAACTTCTTCGGTATCATCTTTTTTCACTTCAATATTCTCCTCAACCAATGCCACCAATCATCCTCCTTTCCTTCCTTTCATATCTTTACTGAACACCTTGCACTCCTGGGCAATTAACAATCAAGGGCCTAGATCTCTATTGACTTTTTTAAACCTTCAAACGCACCGTAGCTTGCTAACTGAATCAAATCTTCAATGGGAGTCGGACAGCAAAGAAGACATATGTAAACTAGAGCCTTCACTTTTCGACACGTTCTGAAATCTTGAGAACTGTCGAAGCATTTCGAACAGTTCTTCTCTTTTGAATAACAGCTTGAACTATTCACTGGGCACATGGCTGCTTCTGATGTAGACTCACGTTATTCCTTTGAAGTTGAGAGGGACAAAAGACGGCAATTTATCGAAAAGCTCAGCAAATCTGGCAATATTTTCAATTCTAATGCAAGGTTAACAGCTTAAAAGTCGAACCCGCTTTTGTTTTCCTTGTGCTGTCAGCGCTGCTGTGCATTTCCAGCAGCTGTAGATCATTTTTGTCTGAAGCTAAAGGATGGCCTTTGAGTTTTTTTTTCTGGCATGCATCAACAGCGTTCAGAGCAACCTAACCGAACACTCCTTGCTCCTTCTCTGTGAAGACAGGCACAGAGTGATAATTCAGGCTTTTTTTCTTTGACATTTCTACATTTCAAAATTCTAGATGTTCTCCTGTCTCTGTCTGCAATAGGCGAATATTTGCTTTTCTAATAATTTCCTTTCCATATACGTTATTATTGTTTCCTGGACTATATATTTTTAACTGAGTAATCAGTTCAAAGTTCGCCTAATTTTTATAACTATTATATTGCAGCTTATAAGTAATGGCATGTGTATTAAAACTTTTTTTAAAAAAAATCTGCATAATTATATATTATTCCTAAGATGCTACTTTGGCAGCTGCAGAATTGGCGTAATTCCCCCTAATTAATGACCACATGTATTAAGGCACTCTGGGGCCTCGCAAATTCGTGACAATGGAAGAAATTCCTCATATCCTGAAATGTTAAAGGGAAGGAATCGTGAAATGTGTCGACACATTTCACAGTCTATATGTCGCAGCGTTTCAACCGAGCTCACTAATCTCATTCTCATTCTTTGTCTTCGTCTCTTTATCCACCTTGAATCGCTGTCTGGAATTTTAAAAAAATGTCTCTCTCGGGTAGATCATTGCAATCACAGTTTTTATTTTCACGATTTGACTGTGTAACTGTATGAAATGTGGAGAAGCAAATACCGCCAGTAATTTGCTGTCATTGCATTAAACATCCCTGCCAGATATTTCAAGAACGGAATTACGTGAGAGTAGTTATTATAAGATGAATATTTATGTTCAAATATCTTGTGAAATTTGATTTTAGAACAGCTACCATGTAACATGAACAATGAATAAATTTGATCTATACGACATTAATTCACCATTCTCTCTGGCAACTTGAGAAAGGAGTCATGATCCATCAAAGCGTCAAAGCATGCATCCGCACACAGAATATGCAGCCTTTATCAGGACAGCGGCGATATGCAGAGCATGTAGAAGAGTATAAAACCATCAGCAACCACAGCATAGCATTGCCTGTTTGTCCTTGTGATGCCCGCCTCCCGGATGAATTGAACAATCTCTCTGCATGGTTTGAGACATGAAATGGTGTGGAAGTGAGGAAGACCATCTCCTCTCACTATGACCAGATGTTGAGTCTTATCACGCCTGACGTGAGGAAAACTCTATGCAGAGTCAACCCACATAAGACTTCTGGCCAACATAACATCCCATGCAGAATGCTCACAGGATGCTCTGACGTGCTGGTGGATGTTCTCTTGGACATTTTAACATTTCCCTGAGTTGTGCCATAGTTCCAAAGTGCTTCACGGGCACTACCATCGTCCCTGTGCCGACGAAGCCTTCAGTGTCTTGCCTCAATGACTACTGCCCAATTGCATTAACACTAAATATCATGAATTGTTTCGAAAGGCTACCCACCGCCCCAACTCACCTTCACTGGACACTCTGCAGTTTGCACTACGTTCCAACTGCTCAAGAGATAATGCCATCTCCACCACCCTGCACAAGGGCCTCACCCACCTGGTGAAGAAGGATACCGACATCAGGTTACTCTTCATTGACTTCAGTTCTGCATTCAACAGTATCATGCATCAGCACCTGTTTGGAAAGCTGAGTGTGCTGGGCTTGAATACGTTCCTCTGTAACTGGACCCTGGACCTAATGACTGGGACACCTCAGACAAAATGGATTAGGAACACCATCTTCAAAATCATCACACTGAACACGGGGAAACCCCGGGACTGTGTGCTCAGTTGACTGCTGTTCACCCTGCTTTCACACGATTGGGCATTGATGTCCAACTGAAATTATATTATTAAGTTCACTGTTGACATGAAGGTTGTAGGTCTCAATCATGAAGAGCAAGCATACAGAGAGAAGATGCTCTGGCTAACAGACTAGTGCAGAGCCAACAACCTGTCTGTGAACTTGGACAAAAGGAAAGAGATGGTTGTTGACTTCAGGAGAGCACAGAACGATCACTCTCTGCTGGGTGTCAATGGCTCCCCCGTGGAGATTGTGAAGAACACCAAATTTCTTTGCATCCATCTGGCAGATAATCTCACCTGGTCACTCAACACTGCCTTCATAGTCAAGAAAGCCCAGCAGCATCTCTGTTGTCTGCGTAGGTTAAGGAAAGCCGATCTGACGCTTGCCTCAACACATTCTACGGAAGGTTAATTGAGAATACGCTGACCAGCTGCATCACTGCCTGGTTCGGAATTCCATCGTCTTCAATCATAAGACCTGACAACGGGTAGTGAGGACAGCTGGGACGATCATTGGAATCTTCATCTCACCATTGCAGATATCTTCCCCACAAGCTGCGTCTGCAAGACTAGCAGCATTGTGGACGAGCCCACAGATCTTTGATTCAAATTCCTCACAGTCCTGCCATCTGGCAAAAGTAACCAAAGCATTCAGTCGCTCACAGCCAAACTCTACGAAGGTTTCTTCACATAAGCTATCAGATTTCTTGACACTGGATGATCACATTCTCTTCCATTTGCAGTTGTTGGACGACGTTTCGAATGGCTGCTAAAACAATATTTTATTAATGATCATTCATTGTTACATCGCAATTTGTCCACCATTGTCTCTATTGACTTGTCTTGTCAGGAATTGTTGTGCTGACTTGCATGTTTTGCACATTTTATGCACTTTAAGCTGCCCTGTGTATGACTGTGTGTTCAAATAACAATTTGTTCCTCGAGCAATATTGCCACCTTTCTATTGCATCAGATGTATGTGGTAGAAATGACAAATAATGCTCCTCAACTCTCTCTCTCTACTTTACTCTACTCTCTCGTATCACCCGCAGAGGCCCCAAAGAATTATTGGAACCCCTGGATTTCCTCAAACCTGATTTACTGCATCTGTTGCTCTTGATGTGGTCATCTCCATTTCAGACCCAGCGCAAAGTTGGGGACTCGTTCAGGGAACGTCTATGGGCTGCTGTGCTTTTTCCAGATCGACACTTAATGGCAAGGTTTTGGGAAGTGTGGCTGCACAAAGAGACCTTGGAGTGCAGATTCATGATTCCTTGAAAGTTGAGTTGCATGTTAGATAGGTTTGTGAAGAAGGTGCTTAGTATTCTTACCTTCATTGTTCAGAGCATTGAGGATTTGAATTGAGAGATTATGATGCTATTATACATGACTCTGGTTAGGTGTTTGTTGCCATATTGTGTGCAGTTCTTGTCTCCTTCCTATCCGAAGAATGTTGTGAAACTTGAACTGCTTCACAAACGATTGACAGGAATGCTCCCAGGTATTGAGGATTTGAGCTATAGGAAGAGGCTGAAAAGAGGCTGGGGCTGTTTTCCCTGGAGCATCGAAGACTGAGGGGTGACTTTATTCAGGTTTATAAAATTATGATGGACATGAGTAGGGTAAACTAAATAGGTCTTGTCCCTCGGGTGATGGAATCCAAAACTAAAGAGCATTTGTTTCGAGTTAGAGTTGAAAGCTGTACAATGATCCTAAGGGACAATATTTTCATGCAGAGGGTGGTCCGTGCATGGAAAGGACTGCCAGATGAAGTGGTGGAGGCTGGTACACTAAAATCATTTAAAAGCAACCTGGATGATGCTATGAATAAGAATTGTTTAGCGGGATATCGGCCGAGTGCTGACCAATAGGAATAAATTAGGTTAGGATATCTGGTCTGCATGTGCAAATTGGACCGAGGGGTCTGTTTCCTTGCTCTACATCTGCATGACTCTGTGACTCTATTAATGTAGAATAATCACAAATTGTGGGTCGGACATATTATCTCAGCGTGTCTTTGAATAAATCGTAGAAAATGAAGCATTCGTCGTTTGCAGTTACATGTTTTGCATTGCTTCTTATTTTGCTTCGCTTCTTATTTTGCTGCATTCCCGCCCGAACATTAAAATTTCATGATAGTTCTTTACTTGCGTTCAAACTCACTCATGTTGGAATTTGGTGTCTTTTTTTGTGTCGCGACATATAATTTATTCTTTTCGATGTCTTGGTCAGTTTTGAAATTATTTCTGATTCTTTCCATTCGAACATTGAATTTGAATTAATCACAAAGCTCAGGCTCCAAGATATCCAAAATATGAAGCAGAGACTATACCGCTGTGAGCAGGATTCGAACCTGCGCAGGGTACCCCCATTGGATTTCGAATCCAACGCCTTAACCTCTCGGCCATCACAGCTGCAGACCGAACGCCAAGTTTTATACTAAAACAATCGAATCCATGAAACATATAAGTTGATGAAAGAACAAATCGTCAAGACGCAATGATTTCACCAAATTCTTTGCAGAGACGCAGTGAACGTCACCTTTTCAGGTTGACAGGCTTTCATCACAAAATGGATTCTGACACAGCTGAATTTGCAGGAATGACTATTCGTTGAATTAGAGTCACCAAATTTACATCACACGAAAACAAGTAATTTGCCTCATTGTGTCTGCACTTCCGATTAATATTGACTAAATTGTCCAGCACCTGGTCCCGAAGTGGATATGCCGCTGAGTTTTAATAGACAATAGACAATAGGTGCAGGAGTAGGCCATTCTGCTCTTCAAGCCCGCACCACCATTCATTATGATCATTGCTGATCATCCTCAATCAGTATCCTGTTCCTGCCTCATCCCCATAACCCTTGATTCCACTATCCTTGAGATCTCTATCCAACTCTTTCTTGAAAGTATCCAGAGACTTGGCCTCCACAGCCTTCTGGGGCAGAGCATTCCATACACCCATCACTCTCTGGATGAAGAAGTTTCTCCTCAACTCTGTTCAAAGTAGCCTACCCCTTATTTTTAAAGTGTGTCATCTGGTTCGCGAATCACCCATCAGCGGAAACATGCTTCTTGTCTACAGAGTGGCTAAACCTTTAATAATCTTTTACATCTTAATATTAAGCAAAATATAATACCAGAAATGTCCATGTTAAGTAACTAATCACTGGAGCACATGAGAGAAAATATATATGAATTGAAAGAATGCAAAACCGATTTACAGAAATGGTTCCAGGAATGAAATTCTGACATCAACTAATGAAGTTTTGTGTATAAGATTGACCGAAGATTTGGAGCTGTAGACCATTTTGACGGAATCGATTGCATTCCTTTTGTGGTTGTTCTAGCGTCATCAAGTCATTCAGCAATACGGCAATACAGCAAGGAAAACGACCCGTCGCTTCAACTTGATCATGCTGGACAGATATCCTATATTAATCTGGTCCCATTTGCCAACATTTGGCCCATGTTCCTCTACATCCTTGTCACTGATCTTCCCATCCAGATGCCATTAAATCTTGCAGTTGTACCAGACTCCGCCACATCCTCCACCACATCAGACAGGCATGAAAAAGTTGCCCCTGAGGTCCCTTTTAAATCTTTACCCTGTCAAATAGAATAAGCCTTTTCCTTTGGTTGGTGGAACTAAAAGGCCTATGTTGAGAGTTAGAGCTGAAAGTTGTCCAAGGAACCTGAGAGTGGTGTATGTATGGAAAGAGCTGAGGAGGAATTGGTGGAGGCTGGTAACATTAAATCATTTAAAAGCCACCCGGCACAGGGACGATGGTATTGGCCTTGAAGCACGTTGGAACTATGACACAACTCAGGGAAATGTTATCCAAGATGTCCAAGACAACATCCACCAGCACGGCAGAGCATCATCTGAGCATTCTGCATGTGATGTTAGGTGGACCAGCAGGCTTATGTGGGTTGACTCTACATAGAGTTTTCCTCACGTCAGTCGTGATAAGACTCAAAACCTAGTCATTGGTGGGGGGGAGATGGTCCACATAGCTTCCATATCATTTCATGCCTCAAACCATGAAAATAAGTTGTTCAAATCATCCGGGAGGGTGGATATTACCAGCACAAGCAGGCGATGCTATGCTGTGGCTGTTGATGGTCTTAATACTCTTCTACATGCTCTGCATATTGCCGCTGTCCTGATAAAGTTTGTATATTCTCTGTGCGTATGCAAGCTTTGACTCTTTGATGGACCATGATCACCATCTATAGTTGCCGAAAGGGGTGTTTTGGTGAATATGTGCACGAAAATCATAGCCTCAATTAGCACTTTTAAAATAGAATAATTACAGTGCGGAACCAGGTCCTTCGAACCCACAAGTCCACACCATCGCTGCAAAGAGTAACCCAATCAGACGCATTCCCCAACCCCATTATCCTGTATTTACACGTGACAAATGCACCTAAACTTGAAAACTGTGGGGAATGTCACATGGCCAGTTCCGCTAATCTGCACATCTTCAGATTGTGAGAGATTCTTACACCATCATGGACAAGAAGTTCAGGAGCAAGAAAAAGAATAGTATGAAATGCGTCAATGTGCTATTTTGCACTCACTCCGTCTGAGTTACGACAAACGGCGTGATTGTCATTTTGTTCTTGTAACGGTGACTAAAAGTAGGAAATAATGAACTGAGCTAGCATGCAGAAAGACTTACTTTTCTTGATGTGCGCTCCCAGTTTCTTCAGAATAGAACCTTTTTGCAAGCTGTACTTAGGATTGAAAAATGCAAAAACAAACGTATTCTTTCAATGTCTGCTTCACTCCATGGGCATCTGTCCACAAATTCACTAATTATTTAGTGCAATATTTTAAAGTAATCCTTATTTTCAATGCTGACAATGTCCATTCTGCTGTCACGCTGGTGAGTGGAGGAACCTGTTACAATTTCATCATTTGATTCACCAGTGTTATTGAGGGTGGCGGATCAGCTACAATATAACGCCAGATCCACACGCATCTCATTCAAACTCAATGTCCTCTGAGAAACTAGCGATGTATTATAAACGCTGACCCAGACAGTCACATAATCATCCCATGAATGATATTTTGAAAATCAACAGTGAGACTTAAGGGAATGGAATACACGAGGTGGAAATGTCCTGGAAACAAAAACAACTGAGGCATTCAAGAGGGCATTGGGTAATGATATGGATAGAAATAGTGTGCAAAGGTATGGCGAAAATTCATGAGATATTCATGAGGTAATAATTCTCATTTCACAATCGCTACCAGGCACGTTTCAAAGGAGGTTCACTATAATGGTCCCAGGAATGAAAAGCTTCACACATGAGGAACGTTTGATGACTCTGCGTCTATACCGTATGGAGTTTAGAAGAATGAGGGAGTATCTCCTTCAATAATAAATAATACTGAATGGCCAAGGCAGAATAGATGTTGGATTTTTAGGAGAAACTGGTACCCGAGTGCGTAGCTTTAGGGAAAAGGGAAGACGTTTTTGAACGGAGTGAAGGAGAAACCTTTTCAGACAGAGAGTGGTGAATCAAGGGAATTCATTGCCACAGAAGGCTATAGAAGCCATGTCATTGAGTATATTTAAGACTGAGGCAGGTTAATGAATAATAATGTGAATCAAGGATTACGGGGAGAAGGCAGGAGACTTGGATTGAGAAACTGATCAGACATGATTGAAAGGAGGAGCAGACCCAAGACATATCGAATGTCACCATTTTCCGCCATAACAATGTTGTGATTCTATGAACTGTGTCTTCAGTCCAATCGCTCCTTTATCTCTGTCTGACTACATGCGCTCCGAAGTATAGTTAACTTATGGAAGGGCAGAGATAGATTTATTTGGCAACATTCTGTGACGATTCTTGTGATGCAATCAATGTTACCAGAACTCTGGACCCTTGTCCGCAGGGCAGTTTTTAAGGTTATGAGACGTGGTCTGTATATTTACTGACAAAATGGAAAAAAAAAGTCAAATTAACTTTATCGATAAAAGTGTGTTTTTGGGACCAACGGAAGAGCCCTGTATGAGAGAGAATGTTAGGCAAAACTGAGAACTGCAGATGCTGGAGTCCTGATGAAGGGCTTTTCTGATGCATTCCCGATGAAGGGCCTTTGCCTGAAACGTTGAATTTCCTGCTCCTCGGGTGCTGGCTGACCTGCTGTGCTTTTCTGCACCACTCTGATCGAGAGAGAATGCTGTCAACGGAGCAGGTTCACTCTGAATGAAGTATCTTTGGAGTGTCCGCAGGTAAGTAAGGAAAAGACAGAAGAGAACGAGTGGCCGAGCTATTCTGGAAAGCCTGCTCCACTATTTCCGTTGACCACGGGTACTCGAACACGCCAAAGCCTTGTGCAGGCATAACCACATAATGTTTGAGGCCGTTGTTAATTAGAAAATGAACAAACACAACTTTAAAGGCACTCAAAGACCGAATATTCAAAGCTCACTGCAAAGGAGAATTGCAAGACTTCTTTAAGCTTAGACTAAAATCAAGTAATACTCATTGTGGTCATAAATCACAATGCCTAATTTTTACACATTGTCTACCTGTTTCTAGATTCCTTCATGAGGGAACACAATTTAAATGCCCCATCCTGTTTATCTCTTCAAATATTTTGGAACATTCGATGAGATGACCTGTCATGTTCTGAAACTGTAAAAAAATTAAGGCTAGATTTGCCCAATTGCAATTCACAGGACAAATGCCCATCTATGCTGTCAAGGCTAATGAACATTCGTGGTATTCCCTGTACGACAATAGCATGTTTCCTAAGTTGAGGATTATAAATCCCCAAACTGTACTCCATGTGCGGTCTAACCGCCCTACCATACATTGGAAATTAGACTTCTTTCTCGTGCCCTGAAATCATTCAACTGGAAAGTTGTCATTCTCCAGCTTTCACAACAGATTTCTGTAACTGCTGCTAGACTTCAATGACTTATTAAAAACGACGCCAATGTGCATTTCTACAAGTCTGTACATCAGACTTTCTACATCAAATACTTTTCAAGATGTTACCTGTGAAGAAATAATCTACGCACCTTTCCCACCTGCCAAGTCTGATAAAGTCAATTAGTTATTATTTATTAATTCATGAGGGAAATGGATAGAGTGACCAGACAATGTGAGGGAACCAAAAACTAGAGATCATAGGTTTAAAATTACAGGGTAAAGATTTAAAAGGGAACTAATGGGGCAACCTTTTCACGTGTCTAGAATGAGCTACCAGTGAAAATGATGTAGACTGGCACAACTGCAACATTTAATGATATCTGGATGGGTATACGAGTAAAGAGGTGTTCAAAGTTTGTGAGAAGATTTGTAGCTCGGGTGCTCATTGCTGTGGTTCTGTTCGCCGAGCTGGAAGTTTTTGTTGCAAACGTTTCGTCCCCTGTCTAGGTGACATCCTCAGTGCTTGGGAGCCTCCTGTGAAGCGCTTCTGTGGTGTTTCCTCCGGCATTTATAGTGGCCTGTCCCTGCCGCTTCCAGTTGTCAGTTTCAGCTGTCCACTGTCGTGGCCGGTATATTGGGTCCAGGTCTATGTATTTGTTGATGGAGTTTGTGGATGAGTGCCAGGCTTCTAGGAAATCCCTGGCTGTTCTTTGTTTCGCTTGCCCTATAATGGTAGTGTTGTCCCAGTCAAATTCATGTAGCTTGTCGTCTGCGTGTGTGGCTGTTAGGGATAGCTGGTCGTGTCGTTTCGTGGCTAGTTGATGTTCGTTAGCTGTCTTCCTGTTTGTCCTATATAGTGTTTTGTGCAGTCCTTGCATGGTATTTTGTACAGAGTAAAGAGGGTTTAGAGGGATGGAGGCCAAGTGTGAACAAATGGGACCAGATTAATTTAGGATATCTGTTCAGCATGGTCAAGTTGGACCGAAGGGTGGTTTTCCATGCTGTATTGCCATATGACATGATGACTGCAGAACAACCGAAAAAAGAATGCAAATGACTCCCGTCAAATTGGTTTCCAGTTCCAAATCTTCGGTCAATCTTCCTCTCTTATACTCACAAGTTCTTTACCTGATATCAGAATTTAAGAGTTTCATTTATGCAACCATTCCTGTAAATCGGTTCTGTATTATTTCTAATTCCTTTATCTTTTCTCTAATGTGGTCCAGAGTTTTGGTACTTACCGTGGATGTTTCTGATATCATATTGCGCTGAATATGAAACTCAGCAGCAGATACGCTTCGGGACCAAGTGCTTGACAATTGAGTCAAAGTCGATTGGAAGTGCAGACGCAATGAGGCAAAGGACTTCTTATCGTGTGGTGTCATTTCCGTGAATCTATAACTCAATGAAGAGTTATTCCAACAAGTTCAGCTATGTCAGAATCCAGGTGTCAGACCCACAATTTTCGATTATTCTGCAGTTATACAGTCACAGAGTCATGCTGATGTTGTGCAAGGAAACATACCGCTCAGTCCAATTCGTCCATGCAGACCAGATAACCTAACCTAAACTATTTCCATTTACCAACACTAGGCCTTTTCATTAAACATCATGAATTGTTTCGAGAGGCCCGTGATGAGGTATATTAGGACCCTGCTGGCCACCGCCCCTACCCACCTCCACCCTGCAGTGTGTGCTTCGTTCCAATCGGTCAACAGATGATGCTATCTCCACCACCCAACATCTGACCCTCACCCACCTGTTGAAGAAGAACACCTACATCAGATTGCTGTGCATTAACTTCAGTTCTGCATTCAGCAGTATCATTCGTCAGCACCTGTTTGGAAAGCTGAGTGCATTGCGCTTAAATAAGTTCCTCTGTATATGGACGCTAATGTCTGTGACACCTGAGACAGCCTGGATTGGGAACAGCATCTTCAAAATCATCACACTGAGCACGGGGAAACCCCGGGGCTGTGCGCTCAGTCGATGATGTTCACACTGCTTTCGTACGATTGATCATTGATGTCCAACTGAAATTCTATTATTAACTTCACTGTTGACACGGCGGTAGTGGGTCTCAATCACAGGAATGAAGAGCAAGCATAAAGAGAGAAGATGCTGTGCTAACGGACTTGTGCAGAGCCAACAACCTGGCTATGAACGTGGACAAAACAAAAGAGATGGATGTTGACTTCAGGAGGGCACAGAGCGATAACTCTCTGCTGGATGTCGATGGCTCCCCCGTGGAGATTGTAAAGAGCACCAAATTTCGTTGCATCCATCTGGCAGATAATCTCACCTGGTCACTCAGCATGGCCTTCATAGCCAAGAAAGCCCAGCAGCATCTCTGCTGTCTGCGAAGGTTGAGGAAAGCCTATCTGACACCCCCTATCCTCACCATATTCTAAACAGGGTTAATTAAGAATAGGCTGAGCAGCTGCATCACTGCCTGGTTCGGAATTGCACTGTCTTGAATCATAAGACCTGACAACGGGTAGTGAGGACACCTTAATATGATCGCTAAAATAAGGATGTATTTATACTAGGCTGAGAGAAGGTGAGTCATGGCTCCAAAAACAAATTCGATTACTTACAGTGTGGAAACAGGCCCTTCGGCCCAACAAGTTCACAACAAACCGCCAAAGCGCAACCCACCCAGACCCATCCCTACATGTATCGCTTCACCTAACACTACGGGCAATTTAGCACGGGCAATTCAGATGATCTGCACATTTTTAATCGGAGCACCCGGAGGAAAGCGGAAGAATGTGCAAACTCCACTCAGTCAGTCGCCTGGTGGTGCGGTGTGGCAGTAGTGCTAACCACTGTGCCACCGTGCCGCCTACGAATGTAGCAATAAATTTGCTAAATTTACTATTTACTCGCTTCCACAGCCATATTTCCTTCCTCAGTTACAATTTATTGCTACCTTTGCTTCTGGAATAATGATTCACCTTCTCTCAGTCTAGTATAAATATTTCCCTATTTCTCCCTTTTTTTTAGTTTTGACAAAGGGTCAGTTCGACTCGAAACGTCAGTTCTTTTCTCTCCTTACAGATGCTGCCAGACCTGCTGAGATTTTCCAGCATTTTCTCTTTTGGTTTCAGATTCCAGCATCCGCAGTAATTTGCCTTTATTGAAATCTTCATCTCTCCTCTACAGACATCTTCACCACACGCTGCATCTGTAAGGCCAACAGCATTGTGGACGATCACACAGAACTTTGATCCAAATTCTTCACACTCCTGCCATCTGGCAAAAGTAACCAGAGCATTCAATCACTCACATCCAGACTCTGCAGAAGTTTCTTCACCTAAGCCATCAGACTTCTTGACACTGTATGATCACACTCTCTTCCATTTGCAATTTTTGGATGATGTTTTGAATGGCTGCTCAAATAATATTTTATTAACGATCATTTAATGTTACATTGTAATTTGTCCACCATTGTATCTATTGTCTTGACTTGTCAGGAATAACTGCGCTGTCTTGCATGCACGTTTTATGCACTTTAAGCTGCCCTGTGTATGACTGTACTGTCGTGTAGACGGTTTTCAAATAGCAATTTGGTCATGGAGCAACATTGCCTTCTTTTTATTGTGTCAGATGTATATGGTAGAAATGACAAATAATCTCCTCTACTCGCTCTCTAGTTTACTCTGCTGTCTCTTATCGCCCTCCAAGGGCCCAAAGACTTATTCCAATCTACTAGAGATTTTCCTGGATTTCCTCAAGCCTGATTTACGGCATCTGCTGTTCCTGGTGTGGTCTCCTCCATATCAGAGTGCTGCAGCGCAAAACTGTGGACTCGTTCAGGGAACACCTATTGTCCACTGTGATATTTTTACAGATCTACACTTAATGGCAAGGTTTTTGGAAGTGTTGCTGAACAAAGAGACCGCGGAGTGCAGCTTCATAATTTCTTGAAAGCAGAGTCGCATGTAGATAGGATAGTGAAGAACGTGCTTAATATTCCTCCCTTCATTGGTCAGAGCATTAGTATTGTAGTTGGGAGATCATGATGCGACTATACAGGACACTGGTGAGGTCACTTTTGGAATATTGTGCACAATTCTGGTCTCCTTCCTATCAGAAGCATGTCGCGAAACTTAAACAGGTTGACAAAAGATTGACAGGGACGTTCCCTGGGTTGGAGGATTTGAGTGGTAGAGAGTGGCTGAATAGGTTGGGGCTGGCTGAGGGGTAACTTTATAGAGGTTTATGAAATCATGACGAACATTAATAGGGTAAATAGAATAGATCTTTTCTCTCGGGTGGTGGAGTCCAGAACTAAAATGCATGTGTTTAGGATTAGAGTTGAAGGAGAAAGTGAGGACTGCAGATGCTGGAGATCAGAACTGTAAATGTGTTGCTGGAAAAGCGCAGCAGGGCAGGCAACAACCAAGGAACAGGACAATCGACGTTTCGGGCATTAGCCTGAAATAGGGAGAAGAAGGGTGAAGTACAATCCTGAAGAAGGGCTCATGCCCGAAACGTCGATTCTCCTGCTCGTTGGATGCTGCATGACCTGCTGCGCTTTTCCAGCAACACATTTTCAGATTAGAGTTGAAAGCTGTTCAAGGAATCTAACGGACAACTTTTTCACGCAGAGGGTGGTATATGCATGGAAGGAGCTGCCAGAGGAAGTGGTGGAGTCTGGTACAATTAAATGATTTAAAAGCAACCTGGATGATTTTATGAATAAGAAGTGTTTAGCGGGATATAGGCCGACTGCTGGCAAATGGGAATAGATCAGGTTAGGATATCTGGCCTGCATGGACGAATTGGACCGAGGGGTCTGTCTCCTTGCTCTACATCTGTATGACTCTGTGACAATGCTAATGTGGAATAATCTCAAATTGTGGGTCTGAAATATTATCTCAGCTTGTTGTTCAACAGATCGTAGAAAATGGAGCATTCACCCTTTGCAGTTACATGTTGTACATTGCTTCTTTTTTTGCTTCATTCCCATCCGAACATTCAAATTTCGCGATTATTCTTTACTTGCATTGAAAGTTACTCATGATAGAATTTGATGAGTTTTTTTTCTGTCTCGACGTTTAATTTATTCTTTTCGATGACTTGTTCAGTTTTCAAATTACTTCTGATTCTTGACAGTTCGAAATTGACTGAATTAAACGTGAAGCTCAGACTCCAATATATTCAAAACCATACCCATGAAGCTGCGATTTCCAAAGAAATCAACGCTGCGAGCAGGACTTTAACCTGCGCAGGGAACGCCCACTAGATGACGAATCCAACGCCTTAACCTCTCGGCCATCACAGCTCTGTCAGCTGGAGCCATCTTCATAGTAAAACAACTGAATCCATGAAACATATAAGTTGTTGGAAGAACAAATTGTCAGGATGCAATGAATTTTACCAAATCCTTTGCAGAGACCCAGGCGAACGTCACCTTTTCAGGTTGACAGGCGCTCATCGCAACCTGGATTCTGACACAGCTGAACTTGTGGAAATGACTCTTTGCAGGATTTATTTAGTTACCAAATTTACACCACATGAAAACAAGTCATTTGCCTCATCGGTCCGCATTTCCAATCGATATTGATGAAGTTGTCCAGCACCTGGTCCCAAAGTGAATATGCCGCTGAGTTTTAATATTCAGTGCAATACGATATCAGAAATGTCCATGAAAATTACCTAAACACTGGCGCACATTTGAGAAAATATATAGAAGTTAGAAAGAATGCAGAACCGATTTAAAGAATGGTTCCAGGAATGAAACTCTTAAGTCCAGACATCAGCTAAAGAACTTGTGAGTATAAGACAATAAGATTGAACGAAGATTTGGAGCTGGAAACCGTTTTGACGGAATTCGATTGCATTCTATTTGTGGTTGTTCTCGAGTCATCAAGTCATAGAGCAATACCTCACGGAAAACGAACCTTTGGTCCAACTTGACCATGTTGAGCAGATATCCTAAATTAATCTGTTCTCATTTGCCAACATTTGCCCGATATCCCTCTAAATCCATGTTACTCATATACCATCCAGATGCCATTAAGTCTTGCAGTTGTACCAGTCTCCACCACTTTCTCTGGCAGCTCATTCGAGACAGGCATGAAAAAGATGCCCCTTAGGTTTCTTTTAAATCTTTACCCTCTCATTTTAAGCCTATGCTTCTAGTTTTGTTTTCCCTCACCAGCGGGAAAAATACCTTCTGGACTCTATCTGTGCCCCTCATGATTTAAAAAATAGCAACTATTTGACTTCATCATACTTGCCAGGTGGGAAAGATGTGTAGAATATTTTGTCGAAGGTAACAGCTTGAAAACTGATTGATGTAGAATGTCTGATATGTAGACTTGTAGAAATGCATCTTGGTGTGGTTTTTAATAAGTCATTGATGTTTCGGAGCAGTTAAGAAATCTGCTGTGAACGCTGCAGAATGACAACATTTCCAGCTGAAGGATTTTAGGTGACGAGAAAGAAGTCTTAGTTTCAATGTATGGTTGCCCGATTAGACCGGACTTGGGATACAATCCTCAATTTAGGAAAGATACTATTGCCGTGTAAAGAATACCAAGAATGTTCATTAGGCTTGACACAATAGATGGGCGTTTGTCCTGTGAATTGAAATTGAGGAAATCCGGCCTTAATTTTCTACAGCTTCAAAACATGACAGGTACTCTCAACGAAAGTTGCAAAATTTTTGAAGAGATAAACAGGATAGCCAAGTTAAATTGTGTTTCCTCATTAATGAATCTAGAACAAGTACAATTTTAAAATACGGCATTGTGATTTATGACCACGATGAGGACTATTTGATTTTAGTCTAAGCCTTGAGAAGTTTTGCCGTGGATATTCGGTCTTTGAGTGCCTTTAAGTTGGGTAATGCCTTGCCTGGTAGTGCAGTTAACTCAGTCACATTAGGCGTATTTAATCAGGCCGTGAATAAGAATATGGATGATGATGCGATAGTGTTGGCTTAGATTAGTTCACACTGAGGGCCCAAGGGCCTGTTCTGCATTGTACTGTTCTATGTTCAATATTCTAAACTAAGTCTAGATTCCTCGTTCGATACTCTGCAACCAGAGTGAAAACATCCAGCTGCTCTCTCTCTATTCCTGTTAGAATTTTATGCATTTCAATCAGATTCTGTTCCATTTTTCTAACCTCAAGTGGATACATACCTAGCTGAGCCAGTCTATTCTTAAGTGACAATACTGCCATTTCAAGTGCTCCTGTACTCCCTCTCTGGTAAGTGCATACTCTGTAAGGCGGGGAGATCACAACTGTATGCAAAATTCCAGGTCTAGTTCTATATCTATATTTTCATTGACTGGTTTGCAAAGACACCCAGATCCTAAATGAAAGGCTATGTTTCCCTCCTTTCTGTTTTCACATCAATTTGCATAAATGCATACTTATTCACACTGTACAGCATCACCTTGCTTGCATGTGCAATATTTCCAGAATGCTCTGATGCTTCCATTTACTGTCCTCACTCAAACCCCACTTAGTTTTATTTTGCAGCAATATACTGTTAATCAATGCATCAGCGAGAAAAAATAGACAGTTTGATTCCATTCTGTTTTTGTTTGCCAACTAATTCAAATCCACATCAGAATATTCCCCCAAATTTCAAATCTTTCAATTTTTGCAATTAACTTCTCCATGTGAGGCCTTATCAAAAGCATTGTTAAAATGCATGTCATAATCAGAGAATCATGTGTGATGACATTTCTTGCTCCTGAAGACAAGGAAGGAACAGAATGAATTGAAAGTGAAGGAACATGATAGAATGTCCATATAAAACGAGCATCATATGGAACTTGGAGTATGAGTGAAAATGCCTCAGTGTATACTTGGAAGAAGAAATGAAGACACTAACTTAAATTAAGAGAGAGAAGGAAGTGCCAACGTGTTCAAATTAGCTCATAGATCACTGAGTCAGAATTATTAGGCATTGATAGATGTTCGTGATGGCAGGTTTGATAAACCACTTATTTTTAATGTTGGTCAGCATGGGAGAATCAATAAGCAGCAATTCAACGTCTATAAAATTTGGAGATCTGAATGATTTTGCTGTGTGCAATTATGTGGAAATATGGTCAGTCATATCTAAATAAGATGCTACGATCTCCTTAACAATCCTGAACAAAATGTTGTCATAGGCTTTCTCAGTATGAGCTATGTTCAAAATTTGTTCACCTTTCCAGATCAGCTGGCCTCTCAACTGGTCTGTTCAGTGTCAGTGAACACTTTTTAGTCTCTATCTTTTGCCAGATTTTGTCTTTGAAACTCCTATTTCATCAGTTTGATGTTCTCCTCATCCATAGAATCCCAGTGTCGTAGAGTGTACAGCATGGAAACAGACCATTCGGTCCAAATCGTCCACGCTGACCAGGCATCCCAATCCAATCTAGTCCCACCTGCCAGGTTCTGGCCCATACCCCTCCAATCCCCTCCTTTTCATATATCCATCCAGGTGCCTTTTAAATGTTGCAATTGCACTCCCCTTCACCAGTTCCTCTGGCAGCTCATTCCATACATGTACCAGCCTCTGCGTGAAAACCTTGAGCCTTCGGGTCTCTTTGATATCTTTCCCCTCTCACCCTAAACCTATGCCCTCCAGTTCTGGACTCCACAACACCAGGGAAAAGACTTTGTTTATTTATCCTATCCATGCCCCTCATAATTTCGTAAACCTCTATATCGTCATCCCTCAGCCTCTGACGCTCCAGGGAAAACAACTCTAGCCTATTCAGTCTCTCCCTATAGCTCAAATCCTCCAACCGTAGCAACATCCTTGTAAATCCTTTCTGAACCTTTTCAAGTTTCACTACAGTTTTCCGATAGGAAGGAGATCAGAATTGCATGCAATATCCCAACCGTGGCCTAACTAATTCGATTAGATTACATTACAGTGTGGAAACAGGCCCTTCGGCGCCAACAAGTCCACACCGACCCGCCCAAACGAAACCCACCCATACATTTACCCCTTATATAACACGACGGGCAATTTCGTCTGGCCAATTCACCTGACCCTGCACATCTTTGTGACGGTCGGAGGAAACCGGAGCAAACCCACGCAGACACGGGGAGAACGTGCAAACTCCATACAGTCAGTCGCCTGAGGCGGGAATTGAACCCGGGTCTCTGGCGCTGTGAGGCAGCAGTGCTAACCACTGTGCCACCGTGCCGCCGCAGCCATACAGTCGTAATGTCCCATACAGCCGTAATCTGACCTCCCAACTTCTGTACTCAATACTCTGACCAATAAAAGAAAGCATACCAAACACCTTCTTCATTATCCTATCTTCCTGCCACTCCTCTTTCAAGGAGCTATGTACCTGCACTTCTGGGTTTCTTTGTTCAGCAACACTCCATAGGACCTTTGCATTCAGTGTATAAGTCCGGCTAATATTTGCTTTCTCAAAATCCAGCAGCTCACATTTATCTAAATTCAACTCCATCTGCCACTTCTCAGCCCATTGGTCCAGTTGATCAAGATCCCGTTGTAATCTGAATTAACCTTCTTTGCTGTCCACTATACCTCCAATTTTGGTGTCATCTGCAAACTTACGAACTTTACCTCTTTTGCTCACATCCAAATCATTTATATAAATGATGAAAAGTAGTGAATCCATGACCGATCCTTGTTGCACTCCATTGGTCACAGGCTTCCATTCTGAAAAACAACCCTCCACCACCACCCTCTATCTTCTACCTTTGAGCCAGTTCTGTACCCAAATTGCTCGTACTCCCTGCACGAAGAAAGCTGAGTGACTGTTCGAAGGGGGAACAAGTTTGCTGACAATGCTAGATCAATAATGCAAAACAGACTCCCTGTCAGGCCGGGAGGAAGTGATAAGGTAAGAGAACTATGGTTTACAACAGAAATTGTATGTCTTTCTACGAAGAAGAAGGAGGCTTATTCGTTGATGAGGCAATATGCTTCAGATGAGGCAATGGAGAGTTACAGATAAGTTAGGAAGGATTTAAAGAGAGAGTTAAGAAGAGCAAAGAGAGGACACGAGCAGTTTTAGCAAATAGAATAAAGGTGATCGGTAAAGCAATCGATAGGTATGTGAGGAATAAAAGGCTGTTTAGGGTAGGAATAATGCCAGTCAAAGTCAGAAGTGGGAAGTTGAGTGTGGACCCTGTGGAGATCGGAGAGTTGTTAAACGACCATTTCTCATCGGTTTTCACATAGGAAAAGGAGAATATTGTTGAGGAGAAGAAGGAGGTACGAGATATTAGAGTAGAAAGGATCGAGTTTAGTTACGAACATGTGTTATCAATTCTAGAAGGAGTGAAAGTAGGCAAGTCCACTGGGCCAGAGGGAACAATATTCAAAGAAGTTCTAAGGGTGTCAAGGGCAGGGAATCTACTAGGAGTAGGGCAGTTCGATGTTCACCAATAATTGTGACCCAACAAAAGGTACAATCAAGCTGTTCAGTCGCCAATTACACACTTGCTGGAGTCATACTGTGGAAGGTGACGAGAGAACCAAAAAGAGGAAAAATAAAGCATGTTTGACCTGAACATCACAAATCTGCCTGTTCCAGATATATTTATGCATGAGAGTATCAGCAAAAGTGACCGCCTCACAATCACTGTGGATACAATGTGTTTTCTTTACATTTAGAACACTATCCATCATGTTGCGCACCACTATTACAATGCTAAATGAGACAGATTTTAACAAATCTAGCAACTGAAGACTGGGTATCCTTGATATGCTTTGACAGTCAGAATCACTGGAATCAGACTTCAGCACACTCATTGACCGACATATCCGCCACTAAACCATTACTATTAAGTCAGAAAATCAAAGGTGGTTCACTGGATAATGGAGGAAGGAACGCCAGCAGCAGTGGGAGGCATTTGTATACATGAGGTGGCTACGTGATGAAGCTATGAAACAACAGAAAAACAAATGATGGACAGGGTAAGCGAAACCACAAGCTACAGATCAGATGTAAATTCTGCACTCTGCCACATCCAGTCGTGATTGCTGCTTGACAACTCACTGGAGGAGGATATTTTACAAACAACCCCATCTTCAATCATAGAAGATCTCAGCACATCTGTCCAAAATATAAGTCTGAAACACTCCCAATAATCTACAGCCAGAACAGTCATATAGCTGATCCAAAATGCCCTGCATCACATGCCAGCCTTGGAGCAATTCGATTAGTTACGACAGTTGGATCCTATGCTTTTCTGCAAGTGGACATATGATTTTTTGTGAAATATTATTAAACCTTCTGCCTCTACCGCCCTGACAGGCAAGGTGTTCCAGATTCTCATCACTCTCTATGGGAAAATGATTTTCCTTGCATCTCCTATAAACTTTCCTGTGATTATCTTTTTTTGGACTCTCATTAGGGCATCTGGAGCTTCAAGTTTTCTTCTCCCACATGCAGGGCATTTTGCGAGGTTTCAGCCTTATTGCACAACGAAAGTACCTGCTGCTAAGGTGAAGATAGACCACATTGACCAATTTGTCGCTGGCCCCGTACATTTGTTTTAACTCCTTCCTTCATTCGCCGTCTAAATTTTTATTCTGATTCCATGAAGTTTGCATGTGAAAATCAAACAAACAGCCGAACATTTTGTGTTTTGACGTGTTTTGTACCATATTAATAAAGCAAGCTTGTGTCATTTCCTCTTTAGTATCCCGGCCTGACACATGTGAGACTGGTGCTCAATTCACCGACGAGGGCGTTTTTACTTCGATATACATTCTGATGCACTTTTTTAAAAAATGCCACAGACAGAAATTATAAGGTTAAAAATAAGTGCACTATCCAATCTTGTCAGAGATATATCACGAACAGAGTGCAATTAAAAAGTGCTTTCGTTGTGCCAGATTTAATGTCTGCTCACTGACGGCCTCATAACAGGAAAAAATGTTGACAACGATTTTCATTCGTACCAATCTCACTCTGTCCCTGTGCAAAGCAATCAGTCAGACAACCATCATGCTTTTGCTTCCCTCATATTTATCGCACACAGATTAATGTCACCAGCTGTTCAGTCCTGTGACAATTAAATTCTGCAATATACCATCGGAAAACTTAGTCTTCCCTCACCTCTGATCCGTGGCGAAGTTGCAAGCCAATTTCTTCACTTGCAACTTCATTTTCATTCAATCCCCTCCCTCTTTCCTCCTCCTTCCCTTTTATTGTTGTTGTTTCTTTCACCGACGGGCATTTTTTCAAATTCATTAAGTGCTAAAGGAAGCGAACATATTCAAGAAGACTGCTTGAAAGAAGACTAACATTGGCACCTTAGATGAATGAATGTTCTCTTATTCAATCGCGTCCACTTGAGCTGTACTCATTTTCACTTTCGTATGACTCCCCTCGGGCGTTTTGCTCACGAGCGGAATCGAATTTACAGCATCCTCCCATCTTCCATCTGGAAGGTGATGCCGATGCGGTTTGATATAATTGTTGCTCAGCGACAGGAGAACAATACCATGAGTTGCTTTTCTTGACTTTATTCATCTTTAGAAAAATTGGCTGCAGATTCAACAGGTCTTTTCTGTGTTGTATGATTCTGGCAGGAAATTACTGACCCAAATAAAACCTCGGATCTACGAGTGAGAATCGCCCAAGACAAACTTCGGCACACGCAGCAACAGGTGGCTGCACCGTAGTATTCACACGAGTGCGCTCACACACACACACGCACGCAGACAGTCATGTACATGGACACACACACAATCTCTCTCACACACACGCATACAGCGACCATTTCTCGAACACATACTTTATAGGGTCGTATTCATACTTTATCACAGGGATATTCTGTAATCCCTCACACTGACGCACACACTATCTCAAGCACACACACACGCTGAAGAATGCACACACCCACACTCTCTCCCTCTCTCTCCCTCAAACAAATACTCAATATCGCTCACAAACGCTCTCTCTCATACACACACACACGCATTCCCATAACTGTTTGATGTGAATGTGTATTTGCAGACACATTTTATTTTGCTCAAAAGTACACGATTTGTCGACAGTCAAGGTGGCCTTTAAAAAATCTAATTTGGAAATAAAACCATTCTGACTTCTGATTCAGATACAAGCAGACTTACCTGAAACGTCGATTCTCCTGTTCTTTGAATGCTGCCTGACCTGCTGAGCATTTCTAGCACCACACTCTCGACTCTAAACTACAGCATCTGCAGTCCTCAGTTTCGCCCAAACATGGAACGTGACACCATACCTAAAATGCATTGACTGCCTGAGATATCACCATACATTTGGGTGCAGTTATTTTGGGACAGTGACTTAAAATAAATTCTGGGATTTACATATTAATTAACCGAAACCTGCACTTCCATTGTAATGAATTACAAACTTAATAGCCACTTTGGCGTGGTCGGTGCATTCACTTAAGTCGTATGGCCCTTTTTACCTTATAAGTTTTTTGCCGGATGTATCCTCTCTCACTAACTGCCTGCGGGGGAGGGGGACGGGGCAGGGTGTGGCAACGGGGGCTCCGAAAGCTTGCGGTTTCAAATAAAGCTGCTGGAATCAAAATGGCATCTCCTAGTGCATACAACAACAATAACTTGAATTTACCATTAATCTAGATACTGCAACACATCGGAATTGGATTGCATCAAGTTCCAAACGTATAGACACATGTGGTTAATAGTTTTTTGAACGGATTGCGGTGTGAGTGAATTACTCTACATCATATGTGTATCTGAATTGAGTATCAATATCTTTAGTGATTGAGAGGATCGTCAAAAATAAATAAGAAAAAAATTCTTTCGAATGAAATTTGTTGCAGCAGATCCGAAATCAATGATTGGAAATATTTGCAAGAGTCCTATAACCGTCGAAATTATGAAATGAATTTGCAACATTCCACTAAACTAAATTGTACAGACATATGCATTATGCATTTATCTTTACCAGTCGGTAGCATGTCAATTGATATTAACTGGTGTTCTAGTGGTTAGAATTTGGCGCTTTCTCTGCCACGGCATGGGTTTGATTACCGGTCAGGGAGCAGGAGCGTTTCGTAAATGTATTATTGCATTAAAACATTAAGAGAGAGCAAACGTTTGTCTATTTAACATCAACTTTTTCACAGCTGCCTAATCATACAACTCAATCCATTTGATTACAGGATTGAGCAAATAACATGTAATAGGGTGGAAGATGGAATCATCTATTCACTCGTTTCGATTGACATTTCAGAGATGCATAACCGAAAGCAAAACAAAAGGAAAATCGGAAAAAGGAAAGGGAAAGAAAATAAAAAGAAAGACAAAGTAAGAAAAACATCCAGGAACGTCCAGATTTCCTCCTGTGAATCTTCGGAAGCGTTTAGCTTGATGTAAACTCAGCTACTGGTATTCAAGTTGTGTGAATGGGCATGCAGGGACAGGGTTTTACAGGGAGAAACACATTGAACATTGATACAGAAAGCTGGAGAAGGTAAATCAGCAACCAACTCACATGAGTCGATAAAGTATGGCGGTGGAAAAAGTACAGCATGTCAGGCAGCATCCTGCTGTTATGTTATTTTTAAATCTCGTCCGTCTCATCTTAAAAAATATGTCCTCAAGTCTTTAAATCCCCCATCCTTCAGAAAAGGAAACCATCATTAACTTTATCTACACCTCTTATTATTTTATATTCTCCTATCAGGTCGCATCTCAAGCTCCTACACTCCAGTTAAAAATGTTCCAGCCTATCCAGCCTTTCTATATAGAAGTTGAAGTGTGGTGTTGGAAAAGGACAGCCGGCCAGGCAGTATACGAGGAGCAGGAGAATCGAAGTTTCGAGCATACGCCTTTCTTCAGAAATTCCTGAAGTAGAGTGAATGCTCGGAACATTGATTCTCCTGTTGCTTGGCTAACCACATAATGTCATTGCATCAGCTGCAGTTTGTTAACTGTGCTGTCTTTCTCACCATCAAAATTTCAACTATTTTGAATGATCCAAAAGTATAAGCCTCAAACTCATGACCCTTGCAAACCTCCACCTCACCTTCAACACTTTTTCGAAGCTCCTTTCCCAAAAAGCCACAGTTAAACATTTCCAATCACATTTCTGTCTCTGTTTCAGTACCAAATTAGCTGTATTCAAAATCAGCAGAGCCATTTGATTGGTTCAGTTTCTAAATCTATCTTCGGATTTTGAAATAATTAATCACACCATTTTCTTCCAAAACATCTCCACATCGTTCAGCTGCATGAGACTACCCTTTCAAAAGTGTAATCATGGGAAAAACAGGACCCCTTGAAATCAATGAGGTCGTCTATGTGTGGTGCCACAGGAAACAGCTAAATTCCTAAATGAATACTTTTGGTCAGTACTTATCATGTAGAAAGATATGGCAATTCGTGAATTCTGGGAAACAAATGGTAATGTCAAGAAAAGAGGCCACATTGCAGAACAGGAGTTGCTGGAAGTCATAAATTGTTTCAAGGCGGATAAATTCTTGAACATGATTAGGTGTATCTTACGACAATGTGGGACGCTAACGAAGAAATTCTGGGACCCTGCCAGAGACATATGTATCATTAAAGCCACAGGTGATGTGCTAGAAGAATGCAGGGTGGCTAATGTTGTGTCATTTCTTAAGAAAGCTAGCAAGGAAAACCATGGTACTACAGACTGGTGAACATGTCAGTGGTGGTAAATTATTAGAGGGTATACTTAGAGATTGGTAAAAATTTGGAAAGGTAAGGACAATTATGAATAGTCACTATAGCTTTGTATGACAGAAAACATTTCTCAAACATTTGACTGATTCTTTTGAAGATGTGACAAAATATCGAGATGAAGGCACAACGATAGACTTTGTCTACATGGACTTTACTGAAATCTTTGACAAGATTCCATATGGTAGATTGATTAGTATGGTTAGATCACATAGGATCCAGGGAGAGATAGCCAGTTGGATACAAACCTGATTTGAGGGTAGGAGACAGAGTGAAGATTGTTGTTTAGACTTAAGGCCTGTGACCAGCAGTGTGCGACACGGATCAATGCTGAGTTTGTTCTTGTTCATCAATTATACCATCGATTTTGACATGAATGTTGGAACATGATTCGTAAATTAGTGGATGACACCAAAATTGGAAGTATAGTGGACAAATAAGAATATTATCTCAGAGTACAGTATAATCTTGATTTGCTGGAGCAGTGGGCAGAGAAATGGCATATGAAATTCAATGCATATAAATTTCTGACATTGCATGTTGTTAAGATACACAAGGACAAGACTTGCAGTTAATTTTAGGGCCCTGAGGAGTGTTGTCAAATCAGTCTTACGGGTAATTGGACGTAGTTTCTTTAAAATGGGGATACAGTTAGAAAGGCTGGTGAAGTTGTCACTTGGCATTCATCCCTTCATCAGTTAGAGTTTTCAGTCCAGGAGTTGAGATGTCATGTTTCAGCTGTTAAAGACATTGGTGAGGCAACTTTTAGAGCACTGTAGGAAGGATGTTATTAAATTTGACAGGGTGCAAAAAAAGAAAGATTTACAAGGATATTACTAAGACTAGGAGTTTGAGTTATAAGGAGAGTTCGAAAAGGGTGGGATATTTTCTGTAAGAGCATAGTAGGCCGACAGGTGATCGCATAGAGTTTTATAAAATTGAGGATCATAGGTAAAGTGAATAGACAATGTTTTCCTCCACGGTATAGGACTCCAAACCTACAGGGCATAGATTTATAGTGAGTGGAAAGATTTAAAAGCGACCTAAGGGACAAAGTTTCACACAGATGGTGGTGCGTGTATGGATCAAGGTGTCATTGAAAGTGGTGGAGGCGGTTACAGTTGCAAAAGTTAAAAGACATTTCAACAGCTGCATAGATATGAATGTTTTAGAGGTATAACGGCCAAAGACAATCAAATGGGACTAGTTTTGTTTCGGAAACCTGGTCAGTTCAGACAGCTTCAACAGTAATACCCGTTTCCTTGTTGTATGACTCCACTTGCTGTAAACTCCCTCAACTGTTGTGTCCCATTGTACACTCCATAAACCTAAGGTCATATTGACTTGGCAAAAATCAAGAATTTCCCATACTAAATGGAAATTTGAGCCAGAGAGTAAATGTAAAAAAATCAGTATGGATGCAGTAACCTGTGCACAGCTCATTATCATAGTAGAGTCATGGATGTGTTTAATCAAAGTACTATTAGCAGTATCAACCCCTACTGTCAAATGTCACTACATTGTGTTAATAGCTGGGCTGAATGGGGAAATCATTTGCCATATACAAAATATTTAGGAAATCTTCCACCAATTTTTAAAAAATCTTGATTAAGGATCAGACATTTTCATTTGTTAAAGCTGGAGTCTTAATTCTCAGAAAACTGAATAAGTTTGCACAATTGAGGGATCTTCATAGTTCTGTGGACATCTAATATACGGAAAAGCTTTGCACACAAGTGCTATTTTCCAGCATTGTATCCAAAAGTTTTGAAGGTTAGAAAAGTGAAGACAGAGTCACTTATTTGTTCTGCTAAAATACATAAACTGAGGAAGTACTCATTACTGTATTTAACAAACAAACTGAGGGGCCGTGACAGAGGATGATGAAAAGTTCTTTCATGTTGTGAGAGAGTTGACCATGCAGTTCAAAAACAAGAGGTGTCGCATTTGAAATAGAGATGGAGACAATTATTTTTCTCCAAGAGTTCGCAATAGTTGAAAATTTCTCCTCCAAAGTGTAATGGAGGTCCCAGAAACGAGATCCTTCCCTTACATGAGTCCAAGATTACCAGCAGGATTTTAGAGTTTGAGTTGCAATCAGATCAGCTTGGATCTCATTAAAACGTTGCACAATTTCAAGGGGACAACTGTCCTAAACCATATTTGGGCTCTTACATGTCGTTAAAACAAGTGAATTATTCTATACAAATGAAATCACGGTGTCTTCACAATAACAAACATTTACTTCCATTTTATTTTAATCTTTGTTATTAAATTTACTTTATGATTCAAAAGTCTAAATCCCTTACATAACCGTTGGGTAACTACGTTCCTAGGGTCAAACTATGTGGAATAAAGCATCCCACCTTCATGAATATCCTGGTTTACAGAGAGCTTCCTGTTAATTACACCTGGTCCATGACTCCACATGCTCTGTCTTTTGTCATGAATGTACTATGTTCTAAGTGAATGAAGGCCTTTTAAAAACACAAACATGTTACATTTGCTGCATTACCTTTATCTACTTTTCCAGTTACTCTTCAAAATATTCAGAAAGACTGGGCACTTTCCATTTTGAAATAAGCACTGACATTTTTATTTTACATACTTTTTTATTTTACATACTTTTTTATTGTTTCTTGTAATCAATTCTCTATTTGAATATATATTTCACAGAACTATTATGTAGTTCCTTGTATGTAATTTATTGGATTAGTTTTAGTTCACTTTTTATTAATCAAAAATGCATTTATAATGAATCGGTTTAGCAGAACTAAAAAAGAAAGAGATAGAGAGAGAAGAGAGACAGAAAAGCGAGGGAAACAAAGAGAGAAGAGAGAGAAAAGGGGACACAGTAAAGGAAGTAATAGAGGGAGTTTAAGCTTCAGAAATTGTCACTTAGACAGGCAATCCAGCTGAAAAGGTTGGGGACGAATGCTGCAGGTAAGCTTTGTGAGGGAGACAGTGAGGATAACCATTCACATGATAGCCAAACGCATGTTGAGAACTGTTAAAATATTCCAGCATGACCTATATTTGATGATAAGGATGTGGAAGCCTTTTTCGTCGCGTTTGAAAAGGTGGCGAAACAAATGCGATAGCCAGTGAGAATGTATGTTTTGTTGATCCAAGCAAACTTGCAGTTCGAGCTCATGATGATTTCTCGCTACTATCAGGGTAGGTATATGGGTCGCATGAGAATGTGAAAATAAAACTACCTTTATTGCAGTTGAGCTTGTGCCAGAAGCCTGCAGAAAATGTTTCAGGAATATAAGCAGGTAGCCTACACTGCGCATATTGAGTTTGAAAGGCTCAAACAAAGTCATTTTTATAGATGTCATTGAAAATAGGTCGAAGCTGTGACGCTCTTAGAGAGCCGATTATTTTGGAGGAGTTCAAAAATTCATTTCTTAGAAACCATGTGGAAGAGCAGAAATATTAGCAGCTGAAATAGGTTATGATTATGCGTTTGTTCATAAATTAAAATTTGACTTCCACAATCAGTTTCAACCCGTGATATATACAGTCTGGGAAAAGAGAACTCAAGTGGATAGGGAAAGGTGGAACTCAATGAAGAACACACACCTTGGGATTTTTCATGACTGTGTAGTAACGAGGTTACAATGTCCCCTCTTAATTCTGGAGAGAGCAAAGTGGAGAGATAAGGAAGTTGAAGTGGAACAGACAGTGACCTTGTTTGATCAGCTGGCTGACATACAAACCAGGAGCAGATAGATGACGCAACAGGCAACTAAAGCAGAGATAAGTTAACTGACTAAGAGCAGAAAGGGGAAAATGTAACGCAATTGTGTCAAAGGGCATACACAAGAAAAGAGTCCGAATGTAATTACCTTTAAAAATGACATCTGCTTGAGGAAATGCAGTCGGTCACATATGCAGGCAGATTTGCGAGAGACCACCAGCGGGGCATTTATAAACGAGAAAAAAAAAACTAAAGCTAAAATTCTTTTTTTAAAAAACTGGCCTGGACTGCACATGGATGTAACTGAACGTTCCCAGATATGTTATACATGTCAGCTAATTGGAAAACCAGAGAAAGTAAGAAAACTCGCACCTTTAATACCTATTTGATAAATTGAGGATCCTTTTAAAAAAGTTTTAATCGATTGCGTATGACCCATTGTTAAAGCAAAAGTTGGGAATCATTATTTGATAAAATTAATTGATGAGCCCACTCAATTTCCAGAGGCCGTTCCATTACGTAATGTCACAGCTAAAAAGATTGTAGAGGAGTTGCTCAAATATTCCCCTCGATGCAGCCAACTCACAGTAATACAATGAGATCAAAGATCAAATGTCACATTGAACTTATTCAAGAAGATTATGCTGTTTTTTTTCTCAAAATATTTTACTGGACCTTAGGGATTGATCTCTCATTTGAGAGACAGAAACGACTGGTGGTGATTTAACTGGAGAGCCACCAGGCCTAGGTGAGTGGAGAAGTTGAGAAAGAGAGCCAATCTTGCTAACCTGACATCTTTGATGGGAATTGCACCAAAGCTGTTAGCGTCACACTGCTCTGTAAATGAAAAAAATCAGCCAGCTGAGCTAAATCAGCTCTGAGAAAGTTGCATACAGTTTAGGAATAAATCAATTCAAATCTACTGCGTACCAACAGAATCACAATAGAATGCTTGGCACGTGGGTCTCAGACATTAAAGACCATACTGTAAGCTTCAAGTCAAGTCGATCAAGATGTTTGTTATAAATTATTCTGATTGTGCTATTTACAATTAGTGATCCACCGAATGAATTGACGAAACTCAGTCAAATTGACTTAGTTTTCGAACGAAATCAGAGCATCACTAAAATTGTTTAAGTCGAAATTAGTAATCAGAATTCAGAGACCACATATTTGGACCATACGTCAAATTTTTGAGAAAGATTACATAGAGCACCAGAATTGGCTACATAGCATTTAAAAGTTACAGTCAACATAATAAAATAGGAGACAGACAAGAAATCAAAAACTGGCAACTTTAGTGTCAAAAAGAAATTGTTAGTATTACTTCCATGGTTAAGCCAACGTTAAAAAAAGCAAGTTTTAGTGAACCTTATCAAGTCGAAAGGAACCTGAGTGAGGTGAACTGTTTGATAAGGACTCCAAATAGAAAGAACTTTCACAGTGTGTCACGTAAGTATGACAAAAAGATATTTTGTCATGCAAGGAAAGTCAAAAGAGACCGTATTATTTGTTACAACACAAAGCAAAGAACCAAGTAAAGAGGATTCTGAATTGGGCACGCCTCAACTTAATTGGAAATTGTCATAAATTGGCATACATTATTGAATAAACCGCCACCAGAAAATTGAAATGAAGTGAAAGAGGTATTAACGTCACGTGTGGAGATATATGGAAATAAGCTGCGATATAGTAACATAATTGTTCATAATATAATTATTCATAATGTAATATATAACATAATTATTCATAATATAGGAGATGCTGCTCCGATTAAGCAACACTCTTATGAGCATAACTCTCTAAAGTTTGGACAGGTCCAAAAGGAGATTGAAAGCATGCTCTAACACATCTTAATCAAAGTGATTTACATTAACTGGAGATCACCCATTGTAATCGTGGCAAAACCATATAGTGGTCAGCGGTTATGTGTGGATTATTATAAGATCATAGCACTTACAATGACTAATGCAAATCGAATGCCACTTTATGAAGACTGAATTGAGAAGGTGGGACAAACAATTTATATTTCTAATTTGGGCAAGCTCAGATGATGTGATCAGGGCTCTTTGTGAAAAAGAGGGAAGGCAAGTTCTGTGTTTGACATCCTGGGTGGACTGTATTAGTTTACAACCTTGTGGGATTGCCAAATTCTGTGGTGTATATTGATGAAGTGATGATATTTAGGCACACATGGAAGTAACATTTAGACATCCATCAGACATATTCAATTGATGTCAGGAGAAGGCGTATTGATAACCCTGGCGAAAAGGGCATTTGCCAAAGCCCATGCATCCTTTCTGAGCCATATTAATGGATATTGACGACTGGCCCCGACGGGATGCAAAAACAAAGATAATTGGTAAGATTCCCATACAATGGACAAAAAGCACACGATGACGAGTCTTGTCAAGAAGTGGATTTCCATGAAAATCCTAATTTTAGCCGTGCGGCTGTTCAACTGACTGAATTGCAAAAGAAAGGCAAGAAGATTCTGTGGCCTTCAGACTGTCAGAAATCATTTGATAGCCTGAAAGCTGTGCTAATAACTGCTCCAGTAATAATCACACCCAATTATGCAAATTGACTTGATGCAAGTTGTGTGGATTTCAGTGCGCCACTGTTGCAGGAAGACAACGAGAAAATAAGAAAAAGGCCTATCTGTATTTCTCTACGAAACTGAACAATCAGCAGCAGAAATATTCGACAGTTGAGATAGATACTTTCAGCTTGGTTTGGGCATGAAAGTATTTATATGTTTATATTACCAGTAACGCATATGACACAACCATATGATGCACTAATCAGAAACCATTGAAGTCTGTCGAGAAGTTAAAGGATAATTTGTACAGACTTGTTAGATGGAACTTTTTGTTACAGCCATTCAACTTCATAAGTTTGCGTGTGTCAGGACTAGAAAATGCGATTGCCGGCGCAATCGAGAAACTGGGGCTTTTTTTTGGCAGGAATAAAATTGACTGAAACAAAAAGCCATCGTTTGGAAATGCATGTTTGGAAATTTGCTGTCAATGTAACGTACATGTACGCTATTGGGTACTAACAGGTAAGATTAACTTTTTTTAAAATCAAGCAATCTTTGGAACTTGCCTTCCCTCTTCTTGACAAATAGACCTGATAGTATCCGCTGACCCTGCCCAAATTAGAGATATAATTTTTTTGTCCCACCTTCTCAAAACAGTCTTCATAAAGTGGCATTGGATATGCATTAGTCTTTGTAAGTGCTATGATTTTATGATAATCTACACATAAGTGCTGACTACCGTTTTTTTTCCCTTAAAGAGAAGAAGGTGTGATGTTACTCCTGCTTTAATACGGTTATGTTGTCCTTGGTTTTATTTTCAGAGACGTTGTAAAAGCAGCGATCCCAAAAATAATGGCTTGGGTGCTTTTTAGAGCCAACTTATTAAAAGTAAGCTTTCAAGTTTTACAAATAAGCACTTGTTTTTCGGGTGGCTAGTTCTCTCAGCTCAGTTTTTCTTTGGTTTATTCTGGCTCTTCAGTGAAGGGGGTTCTGTAGTTGTGTACCCTGGACCCTAAAGAAGCAAGTCCATGCTGACCCTGTCTCTCTCTGACATCTCAAATATAAAAGCATGTGTTTGACGTTCCATTTTGTGCCAAGGTGTGTTTATGGTGGTTGTTCCAAGTATTGAAACCGTAAAATGAACTTGGAATAATCTATTGGATTTTCAGGTAGTTTAAATTAGTCTGTATTATCTTCTTCTTGGCGTTTCATTCGCTAATCTTGTCGCATATTCTGCTTTGCATAAAACTAAATAACACCCCTCCTGAAATATCCGAGTTACACATGCTTAAAACAAATAACAAAAGAAAGGTTTGGACAACATTTTGGAAATGTTTTGAGGATGTATAGCCTAGTCTATAACATGCTCCGAACATAACCATGACAGTGTGGCTAAATTCTGTCCTAATAGCATTTAAAATTTTACTGATGACGCTAATGTTACAGCTTGGATATCAAACAAAGAGGAGACACTGTACAGGAACGAGAAAGCGTTTTCAGCGAAATGGCCTAAAGACAAAATTCTCTCTTTCAACATCAGCAAAACATTGGAGTTGGTCAAAGACTTTAGGAAGTGGAGGACGCGGCTTACCCCTCTCTCCATCAATAGTACTGAAGTCTAGGTGCTTGGAAATAGCAATTGATGGTCATCAAGTAACTCACTTTGTCAGTCACTGTGAGTGCTGTGGTCAAGTAAAGACAACAGCGACCCTCCTTCCACAGGATGGTAAGGACATTCAGTGTATACATAAAGACTTCAACAGGTTTTATAGATGCAACGTAGAATGCAGAACTATTTGGTATGACAAATTTTCTTCCCAAGACAACAAGAAAGTACAGAGAATCGTGGACTCAGCTCAGTCCATTACACAAAGCAAAGTTCTGTCTATTGACTTCAACTATACTCCTTGCTGTCCGGAAAGGAAGCCGACATGTCAATGACCATTCCCACTCCGGGTAGACTCTCATCCACTATTTTCCATCGGGGAAAATATTGAGCATAAATACCGTAAGAAATTTAGGCGCTGGAAATCAGAAGCAAAGACATAAACTGCTGGAAATGATCGGTAGATCAGTCAGCATCTGCGGAAAGTAGTCAGAATTATCTTTTCGGGTCCACTCTTCATGAGAACTAATGGCAGAGTACAGACAGTACGGCAGAAATTTAACACGGAGATGCTCGAGATTAATAATATCTCGGTTACTACCGGAGCTACGAGAAAATGAGGGCCGAAATAGTGGGATAGAGCAAAGAAATGCATAGCTGTGGAGCTGGTGTAAGGGAGAAAGGTACACATTTTTGGATCATTGGTAGCTCTTTGGGGGTCAAAGTGACCTGTAGAAGAAGGACAGATTGCATCTAAATTGGAAGGGGACTAATATACGGGAAGGGAGGATTGCTGGAGCTGCTCGGGTGGATTAAAACTAGTCAGGTTGGAGGTGGAATCGAGGAAGATATTGAGGAAACAGATCAATCTGAGACTGGTACAGTTGGGAACAAAGGTGAGTCAAAGAGTCAGGGCACGCAGGGACAAAGCAGAAAGCAAGGTAGGGCTGATGAATTAAACTGCATTTATTTCAATGCAAGAGGCCTAACAGGGAAGGCAGGTGAACACTGGGCATGGTAAGGAACATGGGACTGGGATATCATAGAAATTACAGAAACATGTCTCAGTGATGGACAGGACTGGCAGCTTAAAGTTCCAGCTTATAAATGATAAAGAGCAGACAGAGAGGGAGGCGAGAGTGGAGGGGAACTCGCGTTTTTGATAAGAGATAGCATTACAGCTGTACTGAGGGAAGATATTTCTGGAAATCCATCCTGGGAAGTTATTTGGGTGGAATTGAGAAATAGGAAAGTGATGATCATCTTATTGGGATTGTGTTATACTCCCCCTGATAATCACAGTGAAATGGAGAAACACATTTGTAAGGAGACCTCTGTTATTGGTAGGAGTAATAGGGTGGTTATGGTCGGGGATTTTAACTTTCCAAACATAGACTGGAACTGCCATACTGTTAAGGGTTGAGATGGTGAGGAATTTGTTATATGTGTACAAGAAAATTTTCTGATTTATTGTGTGGGTATACCACTCATGAAGATGCAATCCTTGACATAGCCTTGGTAAGTAAGGCAGGGCAGGTGATTGAGGTGTCGGTGGGGGTGGGGTTGGACACGTTGCGGCCAGCGACTATAATTCCACCGGTTTTAAAATAGTACTAGAAAACGACAGACCAGAACAAAAAGTTGAATTTCTAAATTGGAGAAAGTGAGGACTGAAGATGATGCAGATCAGAGTTTAAATGTGTGTGGCTGGAAAAGGGCAGCAGGTCAGACAGCATCAAAGCAGCAGGAGAATCGAAGTTTCGGGCAAAAGCCATTTTTCAGGAATGAGGATGGTGTGCCAAGCAGGCTAAGATAAAAGGTAGGGAGGAGGGACTTGGGGGAGGGGCGTTGGGAATGCGATAGGTGGAAGGAGGTTCAGGTGAGGGTGATATGCCGGAGAAGGGGTGGGGGCGGAGAGGTCTAGAAGAAGATTGCAGGTCAAAAGGCGTTGCTGAGTCTGAGGGTTGGGACTGAGATAAGGTGGGGGGGGGGGGAATGAGGAAGCTGGAGAAATCTACATTCATTGCGGAACGCTGATAGGGATAGGGAGGGAAATATATCCTTGGTGGCGGGGTCTGTTTGGAGGTGGCGGAAATGACGAAGGATGATCCGATGTAGCTGCAGGTTGGTGGGGTGGTAGGTGAGGTCCTGACCTGGTGGCGATTGGAGGGGCGGGGATCAAGGGCGGAGAAGTGGGAAGTGAAGGAGATGCGGTGGAGAGTATTGTCAACCACGTCTGAGGGGAAATTGTGGTCTTTGAAGAAGGAGGCCATCTGGGTTGTTCAGTATTGGAATTGGTCCTCCTGGGAGCAGATGCGGCGAAGGCGAAGGAATTGGGAATATGGGATGGCGTTTTTACAGGCGGCAGGGTGGGAGGATGTGTAATCTAGTTCGCTGTGTGAGTCAGTCGGTTTATAGTAAACGTCCGTGTTGAGTCGGTCGTCCGAGATAGAAATGGAGAGGTCTAGGAAGGGGAGGGAGGAGACTGAGACGGTCCAGGTAAAATTGAGGTCGGATGGAAGGTTTTAGTAAAGTGGATAAACTGTTCAGCCTCCTCGTGGGAGCACGAGGTAGCACTGACACAGTCATCGATGTAGCGGAGGAAAAGGTGGTGCCAGTGTAGCTGTGGAAGATGGAATGTTCCGCATATCCAACGAAGAGGATATAGCTGGGGCCCATGCGCATGCCCATGGTTACTCCTTTGGTTTGGAGGAAGTGGGAAGATTGGAAAGAGAAGTTGGTCAGAGTGAGGACCAGTTCAGTCAGTCGAAGGAGGGTGTCAGTGGAAGGGTACTGGTTGGTTCTGCGGGAAAGGAAGAAGTGGAGGGCTTTGAGGCCTTTATAACGGGGGATGAAGGTATATAGGGACTGGATGTCCATGGTGAATTTAAGGCGTTGGGGGCGAAAATCATGGGTGGAGGGCGTGGGTGGTGTCCCGATCATAGGTGGGGAGTTTTTGGACGAAGTGGGACGGGACCGTGCCAAGGTACGCAGAAATGAGTTCGGTGGGGCAGGAGAAGGCTGAGACAATGGGTCGGCCAGGGCAGTCAGGTTTGTGGATTTTGGGCAGGAGGTAGAAACGGGCGGTGCGGGGTTGTGGGACTGAGGTTGGAGGCGGTGGATGGAAGATCCCCTGAGGTGATGAGATTATGGATGGTCTGGGAGATGATGGTTTGGTGGTGGGAGGTGGGGTCATGTTCAAGGGGGCAGTAGGAGGAGGTGTCCGCGAGCGTATGTTTAGCTCGGTGTGCCAAACTACCACCATGCCTTCCTAGTCTGCTGGTTTGATGGTAGGTTGGGGTTGGAGCGGAGGGAGTGAAGGGCTGCACGTTGCGAGGGTGAGAGGTTGGAGTGGGTGAGAGGGGTGGACAGGTTGAGGTGGTCAATGTCGCGGAGGCAGTTGGCTATGAAGAGGTCGAATGTGGATAAGAGTGTGGGGTGTCCAGGTGGATTGCGTGTGTTGAACGCGGGAGAAGGCGTCGTCAGAGGGTGAGCGGGAATCCTGGTTGAAGAGGTAGGTGCGGAGGCGAAGGCGGTGGAAGAATTGTTCAATGTCTCGCCGTGTGTTTAATTCGTTAATCCGGGAGCGTAGGGAAATTGGACAATGGCCAATTTTGACGGAATTAGACAATAACATTCAAAACGTGATTGTGTGCAAATGTTTACAGGCAAAGAGACATCTGGAAAATGGGAAGCCTTCATAAATGAGATAATGAAAGTCCAGAGACAGTATATTACAGTTAGGGTGAAAGGAAAGGCTGGTAGATATAGGGAACACTGGATGACAAAAAGAATATGAGGGTTTGCTTAAGAAAAAGGAGGAATCAAGTGTTAGGTATAGACAAGCAAGACTGAGTGAATCCTTAAAAGAGAATAAAGTCAGTCGGAGTAATCTTTAGTGGGAAATCAGGAGGGCAAAAAAGCGACACGAAACAGCTTTGGCAAATCGAGTTAAGGAAAATCCAAAGAGATTTTATTAATACTTTAAGAACAGCTGAGTACACAGGGAGAGAACAGGGCCACTCAAAGATCGGCAAGGAGATAATAAACGAGTATTTTGCATCAGTGTTTATTATGGAAAAGGACAGGGAAGATGTAAGCAAATAGATGGTGACATCTTGAAAAGTTACCATATTACAGAGGAGGAAGTTCTGGATGTCTTGAAATGAATAGAAGTGCATATATCCCCAAGACATGGTCATGTGTACCCTAAATCTCAGTGGGAAGTTAGGGAAGTGATTGCTGGGCCTTTTGCTGAGAAATTTATATCATCGAAAGTCACAGGTGAGGTGCCGCAAGACTGGAGTTTAGCTAACGTTGTGCCACTGTTTAAGAAAGGTGGTAAGGGCAATCCAGGGTAGTATAGACCAATGAGCAGGACGTCATGGTGGGCAAGTTGTTGGAGGGAATCCTGAGTGATGATGTGCGAATGAATTTGGAAAGGCAAGTACTGATGAGGGTTAGTGAACACGACATTGTGCGTGGGAAATCATGTTTCCCAAAGTTGATTGAGTTTTTTTTGAAGTAGTAACAAAGAGGATTGATGAGGGCAGAGCTGTAAACGTGATCTGTATGGACTTCAGTAAGCTGTTCGACACGTTTCCCCATGGGAAACTCATAAGTAAAGTTAGATCTCATGGAATACATGGAGAACTAGCCCTTTGATACAGAACTGGCTCAAAGGTAGAGGACAGAGAGTGGTGGTGGAGATTTGTATTTCAAACTATAGGCCTGTGATCAGTGGCGAACCACAAGGATCGGTGAAGTGTCTACAACTCTTCATATTTATAAAACAAATGTTTTGAATATGATCATAAAAGGTATAGTTAGTAAGATTGCAGATGCCACCAAAATTGGAGGTGTAGTGGACAGCGATCGAGGTTACCTCAGATTAAAATGGGATTTGATCAGATGAGACAAGGGGCTGAGAAGTGGTAAACCGAGTTTAATTTAGATAAATGTGAGGTGCTGCATTTTGGGAAACCAAATCTTCGCAGGATTTATACACTTCATGGTAAGGTTCTCGGGAGTGTTGCTGAACAAAGAGACCTTGGAGTGCACGTTCATAGCTCTTTGAAGGTAGATTCGCGGGTCAATAGGATAGTGAAGATTTCCTTTATTGGTCAGAGTATTAAGTACAGGAGTTGAGAGGTCATGTTGCTGCTGTGCTGGGCATTGGTTAGGTCAATTTTGGAATATTGCGTGCAATTCTGGTCTCCTTCCTATCCAAACGATGTTGTTAAGCTCGAAAGGGATCCGAAAAGGATTTACAATACGTTGCCAGGGGCATTGGAGGTTTTGAGCTATAGGGAGAGGCTGAACAGGCTGGGGCTGTTTTCACTGGAGGGTCGGAGGTTGAGGGGTGACCTTACAAACGTTTATAAAATCATGAAGAGCATGGATAGGATAAATAGACAAAGTCATCGCCCTGAGATGGGGGAGTCCAAAACTGGAAGGCCGAGGTTTAGGGTGAGAGGAGAAAGATATAAAAAAGACCAAAGGGAAAACATTTTCAGTCAGAGGATGATACGTGTGTGGAATGACCTGTCAGAAGAGATAGTGGAGACGAGAACAATTGCAAAATTTAAAAGGCATCTGGATTGGTACATGAATAGGAAGGGTTTGAAGGGATATGGGCTGTTTGTTGACAGGTGGGAGCAGAATGGGTTGCGACATCTGGTCGGCATGGACAAGTTGGACTGATGGATCTGTTTCCGTCCTATACAGCTATTTGACTCAATATGCACAGGTCCTGAAAGTTGCCACCCAGGCTGATCATGCTGTTAAGAAGGCAGACGCTGTGCTAGGTTGTTTTGGGGCGAGGGATTGAGTCAGGGAGCCATAATGTCATGCTGCAAACATACAAAACGATAATGGAGACGCACTTGCAATATTGCATACAGTTCTGGTCGTCCCATTGCAGGAAGGATGTGGAAGCATTGGAAAACGTGCAGAGGATTTTTTCCAAGATGTTGCCTGGTCTGGAGGGAGGGTCTTATGTGGAAAGACTTGGGTCTGTTTTCATTGAAAAGAAGAAGGTTAATAGCGAATTTGATCGAGACATACAAGATGATCAGAAGATTTGTTAGGAATAGACACTGAAAGTCTTTTTCGTAGGATGATGACGCCAGCTTGTACGGGATGGGAAGAAACTACTAATTGAGGAGTGATTGATTTAAGGCAGATGTCAGAGACAGGTTTTTAACTCAGATCGTGATAAGGGCATGGAATGAAATGCCTGACAAAACCGTTAACTCAGCTACATTACGGAGATTTAAACAATCCTTGAATGAGCACATGGATTATGGGATAGTGTAGTGGGATGGGCTTAGATTATTTCACAGGTCGGCGCAACACCGACCTGTATTGCTCTATCTTCTATCTTCTAATCATCCAGTCCCCAGGTGAGATGCAGATAAGGTCTTTGAAATTCAATAAACCAGAAGAACTGCGTGTTTGTAAATCAGAAACACAAACAGAAATTGCTGGAAAAGATCAGTAAATGTTGTATCATTTGTGCAGATAAATCAGAGTTAATGTCTGGGGTCGGGTGACCCGACGTTGTAGGAACCATTGATTTAATGGAAGCTGTGAGCAAAGTATTTAATGGTTCAATTGATCTATATTTTGCACAGTGGTGTCATGTTTGGTCGATTTGAAGAGGTCTCCTTGCAATTCCATATGGAAAACTCAATAAATGATGGATATACTTTTAATGTTCCTTCAGTGTTTTAGAAATCAGTGCAGATGTTATTTACATAGTTGTCATCTTTATGACTGGTTTTATTATTTTGTTTCAATATTATTTCCCAATGTTATGATTATTAAACACAGCTTAAAGTCTATCAGGGAGAGGAGGGATCTTCTCATGAGTACGATGTTTAAAGGCAAAAATGATTCAGCGACACTGAAAAGATGACTTCATAGTTAATAGTTGCACCAGCCTTATATTTTCTGTTGTTTGTAAATGTTTCATGTTATCTTTTGCGGAACGTAAAAATGTTCTCATAAAATGTAATTTCAATCAATTTTCTCGTAACAGCTATTACTCTTACTCTTATCTTGCACTCTCCCTCTATATTCTTATATTAGTACCCATAAATCCGTCAATATTCGACTGGAACGTATTTACCTTTGAGTTTGCAGTGACGTCGAGAGTACCAGACGGCAAAATAGTCAGTTTGCACTCAGTGAAGTATTTCCTCCTCGTCTTTGATCAAAAAGATTTACAATTTTATTCTGCAATTGTTTACCATTGTCCAGATCTCACTACAAAGATAGCTATACTATTAAATATTCTCTTTCAATTATTTCAAGAAACAGTTTTGAGTCTCTTTATGATCTGTTCTGATATTCCAATGCTAAAATGATTCCACAGAACTGTTGACTGAAACCTGAGTGATTTATGATATAGATATCAGTTTTTTTGTGCAACCACAGAAATAAAGTAACTGTTGACACTCGCTAAGGGCAACAGAAGTAGCAATATGAGAAGACGTCATCCATGTTCCATATGCTCATTGTGGTCTCGAGTTGACATTGATGTTGATACAGTCAACAATTATTTAATTTTATTTGGGTTATTTTTAGGATGAGAACTCAGGGTTGTTCTGTGGAAGTGTAGCATTCTAGCCACAGAAATAAGGAATATTTGGGCTGGTTAAGAAAAGACATTACAGTGCCTGATTTGTCAAAAAGCACATGAATGATAAATAAATCAATTCATTCCTTTGGCATTGTTCAATCAGTCAGTTTTGGACTTAGTGTGAACATGTTGCTACGTTGAGGGAACCTAATATTCGTGTAGATTTGTTTCTGATGAGAAAGAATGCATTGCGTGATGGAGTGCACACAGTGTGGCAGCAGATCATGCGCCCCGTCGAGTATTTCACTCAATCCATGCATTTAACATGTTTAATGCATGTTGCCTGCAAATCGTTGAACGATGAGACGAATCTGTAGCATTTGGAGAAAATCGACTAAACGCGAGGAGCATGTGCAAACAGCCAGTCAGACAAGGGTGAAATCCTGTGGTTTCTGGAGAGGTTAGTCAAAATTGCTAAATGCTGAGTTAGCATGCTGCGTCTGCTGACTATAAATATTGATTCGCACTTGAAGGGATTTTCGGTGAAGAGTATATAAGTCACATAACAACATGAAGACAGCCACATAAAATCCATTACCATTTCCCAGTATTTGCTACATAGTAAAATTAAAATGTCCAAGGACTCCCACAATTGACCACAATGTTTACCAACTAATTTTAGCTTTCACAGCACATGGTAATTTATTTCGATTGGTTTCTGATGTTAACAGCTTCCAGTAGGTTGCAGCAACGTACGTATCATTGAGATTGTGTTCTTCAAAATTTTAATGGAGATCGCATTGGGAACATAACGAGGGAAAAGGCCAATTTCTGTTATGCAGTTTTAGAAGCTGCAAAGCGTCTAACAAAAGAGAGTTTACAAACAGCGAAAAAGTTGAGTACTCTTTCTGCATATATTTAGATCATTCTCTTTCTTTAATTGTTTAATTCGATAACTCATTGAGAAGTCAAATATTTAACTGGAATGGAGCAAATCACCCCTGTGTTATGGTACAATTAACTTGGAAACGTGGCATCAAACTCAAACGTCATTTTGTTTACCTGCAAAAGTGAATTTTAAATAATCCAAACATCACCTGCTTTCTTCAGTGCACAGATCACTGTATCAAATACCCAAGGAAGGCAAAAGTAAAAATGAGTGAATGACGGCATTGACTGGGCACATGTTGATATCAATATAGGAATTTGCATTTTGAATAACGGCAGATCGATATTAGTTACAGATGAGTCGGGATTTTTTTTTTTAGAAAATGAAAATACTGTCCGTCCAAAGCACCAAATGATTTCATGTTTTAATAAAGGAAGCAACAACAAGAACGAAGTGCCAAGAGAGTCATTTGATGTTTGCTAGAAGATTTTTCTCTCTCACTTTGTGGGAAGAATGCGTCGCAGGCTGGCAGGAATGTATTGCCCATCTATAGTTGCTCTTGCGAAGCTGGTGGCCAGCTGATTTCTTGATGTGACGCTGCCAATTGCTGTAGTATGGTGCACAATGCCATTGGGGAATGAATTCCAAGATTTTGATTATGCGACAATAGTGATACATTTCCAAGTCAGGATGTTGAGGGTTTTGGAGGTGAACCTGGAGGAGGTGCTATTCCAATGTATCTTCTGTTTTTGCCCTTCTAGATGAACTTAGTCATGAGTTTGGAAGATGCGATATGAAGGATCTTTGGCAAACTTCAGCAATCTATCTTATAAATAGTACACACGGCTGCTATCAAGAAACAGAGGTGCAGGGAATGTATGTTACCAATTATAGTCCCCAGGTTGTTGATAGTATGCGATTCAGTGATGGTAAAACAATTGAGTGCCACGTGTTGCTGGTAAGATTGCGTCATTCTGGTGTTGGTCATTACCTGGCATTTAGTGACATGAAAATGGCAAGACACTTGTGAACTCAAACGTGGATATGTCCAGATTATGTTACGTTTGAGTATAGACTGCCTCAAAACTGAATAATGACGAATGGAGCTGAACATTATGCAATTATTAGCGAAATTGCCCACTTTTCAACTTCTGATGTTGAATTGTTACAAAAATGCCCGAGCGCTGACCAGCAACAATAATTACGATCCACCGATATGTCAGGCATGATTCCAACCACCGGAGTGTTTCCCTGGATGAGTAATCAATCTAATTTTGCTGGTCTACTTAAACTCAGACCTTGTCGAATGCAGCCTCAATGTCGAACTCAATTACTTTCTGTAATTCAGCTCTTTTGTCCATATTTGAAGCAATACTGTAATGAGGATAGAAGCTGAGTGGCTCTGCTGGAACCCATACTGGGGGTCACTGAGCAGTTGCCTGCTGAGAGGGTGTTGCCTGTTAGCACTGTTGATGACCTTTCTTTTACTGTAGTAAAGAGCGAAAGTCAACTGCTGGGCTGGAATTTGGCCGAATTGGATTCGTTGTTTTTTTTAATGTGAAGGAAAAACGTGTAGGATTCCCCACATTCTCGTGAAGAAGTCCATTTGTAACTACACTGGAATAGCTTGGGTATTGGAGCTACAAAGTCTTGTACACAAATCTTCAGTGCTATTGCTGAACTGTTATCAAGGTTTGTATTCTCTGCAGTATGCAGTCTCTCCAACTGTTCCTTGAGATCTCGTGGAGTGAATCGACTTGACTGAAAAACTATATTTGTTATTACGGGGATACAGTGGGAGGCCGAAATGGCTCATCCATTCAGTACTTCTTTTGAAGATTGCTGCGAATGATACAGTCAAATCTTTTGCACTGAAGTGCTGCGCGTTTCCATTATTGAAGATGAGTTTATTTGTGGAGGGTCGTGCTCCAGTAAATTGTTTATACGTCAAATACCACTCACGACTGGATGATGTGGAACTACAGAACTTATATCTGATCTGTTGTTTTTTGGATCACTTGCCGATATCTGTTACTTGCTGCTTATGTTTTTTTTTGGGCATACAAGTAGCCTCACTAAGTTGAAACTTCATTTTCACGTGGGCATTGTGCTGCTCCTAAAGTGTAGTCCTCCATTCTTCATTGAAACAGGAATGACCTCCGATTTTGATGGTTGAGTGTGGTACATGCCCGGCCATGAGGTTTCAGATTGTGCTGTCAAACAATTCGATTGTTATTGGAAGCCCACAACACCTCATAGATGCCCAGGCTTGATGTTCCAATTCTGTTTGGAGTCTTAAAGCACGTGACTGACAACATGATGGAATATTTTCCGAATATGAAGGCGCAGCTTGACCTCCCAAAAGCACAATGCGTTATTCACTCTTACTGAAACTGTCATGGATAGATGCATCCGCTATTGGCAGATTGGGAAGATGAGGTCAGGTATTTTATTTTTACCTAGTGTTGCTTAACTCACCATCTGCCTCAGCACCAGTCTTGCAGCTGTATATTTTTGGATACGAACAGCTAGATCCACAGGGCCGCTGCCAAGCCACTGTTTGTGGTGCACATTGAAACCTCCCACACAGTCGACATTGTATGTTCTTTCCACTATCAGTGCTTCCTCTAAGTGTTGTCCGACATGGAAGAGTACCAATTCGTCGTTTAAAGGACAGCATTTTGTAAGCATCAGACTTATTCCTTGTGCATGTTACCTTCAATAAATGATAGTTTATGTGGTCTAGTTTCAATGTTTTGGCTCCCACGGCACCTCCCCCCAGATGATTTGTCTATTTTGTGCTATGTCTGCCAGATCCGTCCGACCAATGAGACAGGACACATCCAGGGATGGTGATCGTTATATTTGTGACATTGTCTATAAGGCACGATTGTGTGAGCATGACGATATCAAGTTGTTGCTCGATTGGTCTGTGGGACAGCGGTACCAATTTCTGAACTCTAACTCAAATGTTAGTATGGAGGACTTTGCAGGTTTGTTTCTGCTGTTGTCTTATGCAATGCCTCCTCAGATGCCAGATGATCAGTCTGGTTTCATTGCAGTCAGACCCGTTGTGATTGGTACATCTGACTAGCTTGTTAGGCCATTTCAGAAGTCAATTCATAATTAACCACGTTTCTCTAGATCTGCCTTACATGCAGATCAGACCACGTAAACCTGGCATTTTTCCTTCCCTGGACATGATTGAACCATATGTGATTTTTTGACGTGGGCATCATTTGCTTCTTAACTCCATATTGCTATTTACTTGCCATCTGATATGAATGCTATTGAAACTGAGTCCCCACATACGCTAAATGTCTGAACTAATAGACTAACAGTATTACCACGAGGTCATCCCCTCCCCATGCAATTACATTTAATTTAAATCTCTGATTTCATGCACAGATTGAGGATGATTATCTCTGTTTGAAGTTTAGAAAACCTACGATTAAAATATAAGAAAAAAATCAGTGCAGAACACATCACGCGTGAGAATAAAAGTCATGTTACTTATTCACAAAAAAATATTGCAAGTTCAGGAAACAAGGCCTATCAACAGAACAGTTTAGTATACGTCCTTGGAAATTGAATCTTTTACTGGAATCTGCAATTAATTGAATTGGCGAACAGTCATGCATATATTTCGTTCTGATGGTCATGTGTACCACAGTTTATATTTCCTTCAAATATGAGGAATGATTCATTATCCTGAAAGTTGAGATGTTTTGAAAATGTTGTAGTTTTACTGGAACCGAATCGAATAATATCATGAGGCATGTGAACATGTTGTTTTCCGTTTCATTGTGTTCTTTTCAGTATCGTGCAAATATGTTGCTGACACTAACTGCAATTTTAACAATTTATTGGAAAAAAATTGCACTCAAGTTCATATCTGTAATTTAAGGCACCTTATAGTAGCATAACCTGTGATTGTAATAATTATGGGTCTCGTACAAGAAACACAGTTCCTTATTCATTTCAAACAATGAAAACGTTTGCATTTATTTTGCCATCGACTTCTAATTTTAATGAAGCATATTAACACTTTTATGTAATACTATTTCTTCAAAGCATTGACAGTAAATATTTCATTCAAATCATTCATTCTCTCTCAATAAGAATAACTGCCTCCTTTTAGTTTTCAAGCTTATCACATTTCATAACGTGAATCTGATCATAACATCACGACATTGTCTTATTAATGTTGTTTGTAAAGCCTCACAGAACCTTACTTAGTGTATTATTTTGGAAAAAATAGTGTGCATAAAATTAAAAAAACAAGATTGTGATTTCAGATCCAACACAACATGAATGCATTATGTTGCTGTTGAAGTGCTTGCAATGATGACAGCAACAAAATTGCGATTTATTTAACTTATATATTTGGCTGTCATTTTTCTTTTCAACTATATCTATGCTCCTTCCACATGTCATTGCTTCAATTGATCTATTATATTGTTTGCTCGTCTCTATTTGCGGACTTTAATAGTTGATCAAATGTTGGATTTATGACATCATTTCAAAATAATCGCAGATTAAAAAGAAATCCATGTATGTTCTCAGAGGTATAAAAGCCTGCACAATGAGCATTTGCATCAGATAGGTGAAAATACTGTTCATTGTGAAGAAGTGTCAATGAATTTCTGACACGAGTTTGTCTTCCAGTTTGATATCACGCAGTTTCAACTATGATTCTGCCTGGCGTCTTGCATGGATACACTAAAAGCAATTAATAAAAATCATCGACATATTGTGGATGAGTTACTAACATGCTTTCAGTGGAGGAAGTGGAAATTTGTCCATCAATATAATGGAAGCGAGAAAGCCAACATTTCATTTACTGGGTCAATGATGTACTTTCAATGTTCGTTGTAATTTTAGCAATCAAGGACGTGTCATTGATTTCTTTTTCAGATAAATATGTATTGTCAGAAATGCGACCACGACTGATAAATTACAGAATTTGTAAATTGTAAAACACTTTCTTATTGATCTTTTTTTTTAATTGAACACATTTTTGCATGACTGAATGAAACACAAGTCGTTCTTGCCACGTGGGGATTCCATATCTATAAATACGATCAACTTGTGCAAGATACAAACAAAAGGCTTCAGTTCGAAGTAACATGAGGCAGTCGGTAATTATAGAAATAGAACGTTTCTACTATCCTATACTGGCAATTGTTGGTGTTCCTGGTAAGTTGCTCATGATCAATTCTTATTCATAATTATTTCTGTTAAAACTGAATCATTACTACTATTATCCGTGATTTCATTTGTTTATATTGGTCTGTTTATTGGCCAGGCAAATGATAAGATCATCAATCAAATCATAAGAATATTCCATGTAGTGAATATTTTCTAAACGGAATATTTTGTCAGGCAGTGCAAGTTGTTTTGATAAATGAAGTTAAGCTTTATTTAATACCCTTTCTGGAGAGCCATCTATTTTCAGAAATAAACTGTGAGCATTTCCTATTGTTTGTCAACAATATTGGTATCATTACGAATACGAGTCAACTTGTCTGAAACAACTGAACTAATTCTGGTATAAGGACTTGTATTCTATGAAACACCATTGCAGCTCAACTTTGTTGCTGGCTCATCTGGCTTGACATTTAACATTTTCTTTGCAAAAACTGATGCATTTTAAAACGCAAATCGGTCCAACCGTTTCTCTATCCAGATGATATATCCTTGAAAAGATCTGTTTTAGTTTCGTTTATCATTTACTTTTGTAAACAGAATTGCATTTCGCACATAGTGCTTTTTCCTATTGACCATTGGGATTCCAACTAAAATTCTGTTTGCAAATTTATGCCACTCGTTTTCATTTCATCGACAGATTAGTATTCACTTACAATGTATCTAGGATAATGATGACGTCATGACCAATCATGTAGCGACCTTTCAATAATTACATAAAATAAGCTAACCATGTTTACTGTTTTGCTATAAGGATAATGTTTCGTTCCTGATATCAATTTAAGATTTAGCTTTACCACAGTTTGTAAAGCTGTTCCAAGCCTTTTCTGATATTGAAATGAGTGATCGCCAGAGTATCTGAAATATTTTCTCGCCATGTCTCTGACTAGTTTTTCCACACTATTTCTTTATTATAATTTCTTCCATGTGGCAATTTACCCCAGAATGCTTTTCTCCCTGAATGACCTGTGTGCCGACGTTTCCAAGTGCAAACATTCATCTGTTATGTTTGATTTTTATTTTACGAGGATACTTAACTTTATTTATCCCAACAACTTTACAGTTTATGATCTATTATTTCGGTGTTCATTTTCATTTGAAATGTCGAATGTTCCTTCAGGTATTAACTGCTTCGAGTTGCAAAATAATGTATATCCTTTTCGAATTTGAGACATAGTTCCATTTGAATTTTGCATGTTTGGAAAACCGCTTTTGCTACAACGACCTTTCTATTGTGCAAATTTTCTCAAGCATAGCATTCAAACACAAACACATATTATAAAATCCTCAGCCTATGTCAAATCTAACACAAAGCTCTAAAACTTTCGTTTTAATTCTGGTGGATTTTTAAAAAATTAGTCATCGTAATTTCATATTCCAGGCAATGAAATCGGAATTCGAGCTGAAAATAATTAATTTCATTATGATATTAATTTACACGTGAGAAAAATTGAAGTGCTGCACAAATTTACCATCAAAACTAACGTCGAGTAATGAATTCTCATTCTCTTACTGTAAAAATGTATAGTTTAATTACTATTCTCTGTTTTGCAGCGAACGTGGTGACACTTCTGATACTATCTCGTGGACAGTGTGAACTTTCAAAATGCATCACTCAATACCTTCTTGCCATGGCGGCAGCGGATCTCCTTTTCCTGATATTTGATGTAGTACTTTATGAGATTATTGATTCATACTTTCCATTCTCAATATTCAGTTATACTGGAGCATGCCGTCTTATTCTCGCCTTTAATTTTGCATCAGTTCACTGCTCTGTGTGGCTAACCGTGGCATTCACCTTCGACAGGTTTGTGGCGATCTGTTGTCAGGATCTACGCACAAAATATTGCACATCAAAAGCGGCATTTGTGGTCATTACAGCCATTTGTCTTTTGGGCAGTTTACAAAGTGTTCCTTTTTATTTTATATATAGACCCCGCGATATAGTTAATAATATTCCGTGGTCCTGTACTGTAAAAGCCAGCTTTTATACCTTACCTGTATGGATTGCATTTTTCTGGTGGGAAACAATTTTCACCCCATTTCTTCCATTTAGTTTGACACTTCTGCTGAATGTACTGACGATCAAACACATTGTGCAAGCTAATCGTGTCAGAAAAGGATTTCTCAGAACAAACAGTGCAAAGAAAGATAAAGATTCAGAGATAGTGAATCGAAGAAAATCAATTGTTTTATTGTTAGCCATATCAGGAAATTTTATAATTTTATGGTTTGTAAATTTTGTGTCATATGTTTATGTGCAATTTACCGACGCACGATTTTTAGAAGCAAATCTCAATGATTCATTTCCTATTCTTGAGCAAAGTGGATATATACTTCGGACTATGAGTTGTTGTACTAACACTTTCATCTATGCTGTTGCACAGCGTAAATTTCGAGAGGAGTTCAAAAATCTCATTAAATATCCCTTGTCTGTGATAGCAAAATTTATTTCAGTAAGTAAATCGAATTCGATAACGTAAATCACTTTATAAAAAATATAATAATGACCTTTATAAAATTGGTTTGTAAATGTTCTTGTAAACATAGAAAATCACATGCCTCATCGATATTCACATAAAATGACGCATGAACACTAAAAAGTCAAACGTGCATAAAATTACATTGAAGTGAAACATAGATGTAATTGAATGCCTGTCATCAACAGAAATTAAAGGACCACGTGTACATATGCTGCCAATTATATTATTCGAAACGTTGCAGAAATAGGTCACTTCTTTGCAGCCGACATGGTGAAACTTGCGTGTCATTCCTGTAGGCCTTTTGAAATTTTCGAATTCATCATGCAAATGAAACGTAAAAGATGCGTCCAGTTAAGAATTTCACACTCAAAAGAACAGTTTTATGCTCATTGCTCGCCCTCTATTGTCTTATTGACTTTCGAACAAAGATCGAGATATAACAAATTAGGAATGAAACAAGACCGTGTAACTTGAAGGAACGAGCTAAAAAAAGTAAAAGGAAAAGAGCTAATGCGAGAAGAACCATAAAACTCTTTTCGGGAAAAGCTACAGTGTTGCATGTGCAAGGTCATTGTTAAGTGTTTTTTCGCATGGAATGAATGCTGGCTAAAATAATAAGTTGATGTTTCTACCTTCGTCATAATCAATTTGAAGGAGTGGGAAGGAAAGTGAATCTGATAATGGACAACCTAGAAATCCCATCGCAAATCCTTCTGTCATTGGGTCATTAGTGATGCACATTTGCAGATGAACATCATTATCTTGCTGACGTCCTTTAGCTTGCTGAAAATATTTTTGGTTTCAATATTTGTTAGAATGGTTCCATTTCGTGTGCTTAGGAGATTTTGATGTGACTTTTGCATGTAATCTTTCGCCTTATCTAAGAACTTATCAGCAATGTACTGACAACTTATTTTCTGCTAGCCTTGTGACTGAAAATTCTCAAACCCAAGAGTGCTAATTACAAAACGTTAGAATTTATACAGGGACGCATAATTAATTATAATGCAGCATTATCAACGGATACGAGGGAAATTTAACAGTGTACTGCAATAACAAAATTATGCATCATGATATGGTGAAGTAGTGCTCCACGTGGAGTAAAGCATACTTTATTTTTCATTTTATTTCCAGAATGATGCAAATTCTATTAAGGCTTGTAAGGTAATATTCATTTGACTAGTATTCAGATTTGGCGGTCTATCATAAGATGACAAGTTGAACAGATCTTGCTTGCATCAGCTGATTGTAGAAAAATAAGGAATGAACTGATTGAAACTTTTAAACGGTCTTGACAAGTTAACTTGGGCGAAAATGTTTGTTTTCATATAATAAGCTGCAATGCTGTGTCACTGTTTCATTGCCAGTACTCACAAATTCAATTTAAAGATTTCTCCCTCTCTCTTTCTCTCTCTCTCTCTCTCTCTTTTTCCCTCTCCACCCCCCCCCCACCCCCCCCGCCCCCCGTGACGCTTACCCTCCCACTAGTTCTGCGAGTGTTGTTGGGCTTTGCAACTCTAATTCGTTTTTTTTTCCTTTTGATGCAAGCACAGCCTCTAAATATAATTTAAGGCAAATGTAGATTTCACGTAGTGAAGTAAAGAGATGAAAGTAGGGAAGCTGAGCGTTGAAGATTTATTAATTTTAGCTTGATCAACCGAGAAATAATTGAATGTTATGGTACACGCACGGATCTAAGTCTCCAACCCATTGTCTGACGATACACTTATATGTTCATCCATAAGTCCCTAAATATCACCCATCCCCACCCATACCAAAATTTCACCAAAATCCTCCTGTTCACCTGACTATGTCAGGCAATGAATTAAATGCAATGTGAATTCAATGCCTAACAGCAGCTTGCTATTTTAACAAGTAATACGACTTTGAGACTTAATAGTGCAACTATTGTAACGATGCTTTACAACCACCAGAAAGGGAGGGAACATTAGAGTTCTCAAATTGGGTCCTCCATGAACGTGACCATTCAAGTTCTGTCTGTTACAAAACCATTACCTATGCAATCAAGAACGTTGCCCAAGATTCCGAATTATGTTAGATACAATCACCTGTGTGCCAACTTTACCAAAATCCGTCTCTGTGCAACTCAACAAAACACTACTTGGATGAAATAAACCTCACTGATAATCATTCTCTATCTCAAAACTACACTCAAACTAATTGCGTTCTCAACTCAATGCCAGTACCCCCAAAATGAAACAATTATTTGTCAAACGACTCAATAACCTCTGACATAAAAATATGAATCTTCCTGCCACTCGATTATACCCCATTAAAGAAAGAAATACATTTTTCCCTTCAAATACGTCTGACCACCTTTACACATTGCATTAGAACATATTTAAAACTCGCACTGATTGGTTTCATCAACTTTTTAAAAAATAATCACTTGTTCACCACTCGTTACATCTGCGTACTACACGTTTCGAATAGACATCTATCAAACACATCATTCATCAATGCTGTCTGCCAAAGTCATATATACTTTTGTTTCCAACCAGACACCTAACTGCCTCTATTGCATAGAATAGTATTTCATTCTTTTTTCGTCATCCATCTGCTCAGTCATTTATTCATCGACCTCATTCATGAACTGATACAGACACTTCACAATTTACCTGACTGCACCTCTCAAAATAGCTGGTGCCATTGCCTTTTCTTCCTTCAACTTAACTGAATTCATTGAATTTATGAAAGTGGCGTTGAGCTGTTCAGTTATCCATTCATTTGTTTAATAACAAAATTGAATAGTTAATTTGATTTTTAAAACAAGCAGCAAACATACATTACCACTGCCTTTCTGTCTATACTATTGTGCTGAACAACTGCGACAACGAGCTCCAAATCATTTTGCTGAGCACAAAGAAATATCTTCCTGGCTGATGTGGCCATTGGCTTGGAAAAATTAAAAGCATTGTGCTTCGTTGATCTGTTAGAATACGTTGAAAAAATACATTATTTCTTGATTATTACCAGAGATAAACCCACATTAGCAATGGTTTGAGCAAAATATTTTATTACACACCTGACTCGATAGTTGAGGTGTGTTTTTATTGATATAACATTTGCCACTGAATATTAACGTTCCCAAATTTGTTAGCCGTCATTTCAAATGGATCAAAAGCAGTGAATAGCACTTATTTGTTTAGACGTTTAGTCCAAAGAGTATTGGATGGTTTTGTTCGAATTGGGCGAGTGAACTTCATGAGAACTTCTACTTCAAGATATAAAACTGTCTTTGCAACAGGTCTGTTCATTGAATAAAAACGAAACAGAAGTGCTGGAAAATTTGTGCTGTTTGACGTCAACTAAGTTAATTATCTGCTTTCAAAGTTAGTCCAAATACTTGTTTTGATAAGTCCAAGGTTTTTTTTTTCAAAACAAGTGCAGACAGATTATTCTGATATCAATCTGAGGATGTATTGCTTTATTTGTTTATTATTTCACTCATTCGTGCGACTCGTACGCCATTGGTTAAGTCTGCATTTAAGAGTAAATCTTATTTGGACTTCAGAAGGTGATAATGAGCAACCCCTCAGGCAGGTGCAGTCGATGAGCTGTGCATATTCCGAAACCGCAGACCCGATGATTTTTTTTTCCCAATGACACTGAAGAAAACAGGGATATCTTTCGAATTCAAGATTTTGAAAGATTTGGGAACACGCTTATAAGTGAAGAATCAATGTGTAAATTACAAGCATTCTGTAGATGTCGTTCACGGCGTTGGCAATGTCTATCTGCGCTCTAAATAGACATCCCATCGAGCAATAGCCATCTGGATATCAGACGAGATTTGAGAAAGTGTCATACGTCATATAGCTGATACACACTTTTGCATTGGCGGTATAGTGACACTCACTGTAAATTGGCGGTATAGTGACACTCACTGTAAAGTTACATCTCACTGTAAATTGTTGCTATAAATTCTGTGTTACGATTCAGCCCTCTACTATCACCTGATGACCTTGAGTCGCTCCGAAAACTAGTGTGCTTATAATTAAATCTGATGGACTATAGCCTGGTGTTGTGTGATTTTTAACTCTATTCAAAATTAACTGAACTTGGTGCAACACTTTGCGGTGTATAAAAACAGCTTTTGAGTAGACTCATATGACACATTCTGCGGCATTTTGTTTTTGTTTAAATTTCTGATTAAATAAGTCATCTCTCTCAATTACCGTTCATTTGACAGTGAGCTCTAAATCTTTAAGGGTTTTCTTGCATTGGAAACAGCAAAAACCTTTACCGCTCACATAAAAATGTCAATGTTTGTTTTGTTGTCTCCTTGCTGTTTCATCACATACTGTGTTACTTTTAAATGCTGTCTATTCAACACAACCATGTCTTTTTTTTAATCTTGCCCTCAACTTCAACACGTAATCCAATTTCATGGTCTCTGCACTCTGACTCCTCGATTGCTGCTTTAATTCTTTCAACTGTCCACTCAACTCAGGCTCAAAAATTAAGTATAATCGACTGAATTCAGTTGATTAATTCGGTGCAACCCTCATTCCAAGAACAAAAAAATGGAATCTCTATGTCCCACACATCTGGATAGTCTTGACAATAAGCTATCAACGTGGTCTTTAAAGTTTTATACCACCTTCATAATGCTTGCTGTGATTCTGGCTGGTAAGTACCGAAAGTGAATTGTTTTCTTGTAGTTTTTGCATAATTTCCTTCAATATTTCTGACGTAAATTTTGACACTTTTTTTGCGTCTGTGTGTAGTCCATAACTCTGAAACATAACTGAGTAACCTTTCTTCAGTCGTTTTAGCCGTGATTCTGTGTAGTAGAGCCGCTTCTGGAATATAGTGGATGCATCGATTATATTCAGCAAACACTATTCCCACTTATTATTTTCACAAGGTGTCCCATCCAATAAATTAAGACAATGTATGAAAGGTGCTGGTTTTAACACTGAATGACGTTTCTGATTTAACTGAAATTTGCGATTTGCCTGAAAAATAATCAACCGCATCCTAATGCAATTTTGACAAATGAAAAAAAAAGTTTTCGGATTTTGTATTGAGCTTTCCCTTATTTCCAAATTTCCTCCTGTTGATAACTTACGTGTTTCCCGAACACCTCCTTTCTTTCAACTACCAGTAGTCCAACAGGATGGAACTCTGCTCATTTCATATACCGCTGAATACGTGATGGTCAATATTTCTTCATCAATACGTCGTTTTTATCATCGTGCCCTTCTGGCAACTCAGGTTCTTTCTTTGAGTCTTGCCAGAATACGCCAGTTCCATGATTTGCCACTGGATCTTCCACGATAGTAGCATCACTCCCCTCTGTGATGCAGCTATATTTTTAACCCAGATAAACTGCATTTCTGGTGTCAAGAAAGTCTCCGATGACCACTTCAGTAAATTTCACCATCTCCCCAAACACACTTTATATAGTTAGAAACTACACTTCTCACCATGACTTTCACATAATATCACCTCTTCAGTCACTACTCCTTCTTAATTTTGTACGTCCTCCACTCTCGCCATCAACGCTTGAAATCCTGGTATTGGGCATGATCCCTGGCGCTGTGAGGGAACAGTGCTAACTACTGAGCCACCATGCTGCCACGGTGATCCCCCTAGTATATAAGATTACACCTTAAACAGAAGAGTAGGTACTTTACAGAGATCTTACACGTTTGTCATTACGAAGTCCTGAGCACCTTCAGCATCTTTTGCACTTTAGTTTCCTAACTGACTTCAGTAAAATTCTCTGACTTATCTTTTCTTTCCAAATTCCCTCGACCCAGTGCTTTATTTCCAGAATACAAAAACAATGTCTTAGGTTGGTCTACTTTATTGCGGTGAAAACTACTGAGCTGCCTTACTTATATTGCTCCCTCATAGGTTTCTTTTTTACGCTGTGGTTAATTATCTTCATTGTCTTCAATCCGTCCTCCTTTTCTCGGACCATCTGAAGAGATCTCTTTTCCAAAACCTCTATACCTCAACTAATGATTTTGAAAACAAACTTTGATTTATGATGCAATTCATAAATGTCTATCATGTCTGCTGCTAATAGTCTCGCCCAAACTCTCTGTTCATCTGCATACGATCTCAGTACTTCAAGAAATAAACTTTTGAACCCGTCCAAAGTAATCACCTCTGACATCATCATATGTTTCATCCATTTTCAATGTCGTTATGCACCTATCAAAATAAATTTGTTTGATCACTGCAAACTCTGCGTATGTTTGACGAGTTTCCCTCCTTGTATTCCAAAACTGTTGTCTGTAGGATTCTAGTATGTGCTCATATATATTTAAGATTGTGTCTTTCTCCTAATTACATTCCGTAGATACCTCCTCTGAACATGATATAAAACCTCCCTGGCAGTACGTTACAAACTCCCTTCCTTTCAGAAATGCCCAACTGCATACCATGCAGTCCATTTGCTTTGCCACTTTCGCAAGCAAAATGGAAAAACAAAGCCTCTACGTGCTTCTCGTCGGAAATGGGCAATGTTTGAACATACTTAAACCAATCTACAACAGGCTGCGATGAATTGGCCTCTGTCACTGTCCTCGTCACTGCATTTAGTTTTCAGCTCCATCTCCTTCATTTCAAGTCAACTTCGAGCTTTCTGTTCCAACCTCTGAAGTTTTCTGTCCCATTCCTTTTTTTCTTTCTCCCTTTTCTGTCTCCGTTTCTTCATTGCTTCTCTGCTTTTCCCTTTGGTCTTCTCATTTTTCCACTGCTTTTAATTGCAATTCATGCTGTTTCGTTCCGTTCTCACATTAAAATTGCTTCATCTGCACTTGAATTTTAGCTACTTGCAAAAGATTATGATCGCATTCTTGGCAAATGTAAATGCTGTGCAGTTACCACAATTCCTGATAGACACATCTTGCTTACCATTTTCAAAAGCTTACCCTTGTGCACTTTCTGTGACATTACAGAAATGACTTATTACAGAACCAGTAACCACTTAATGGCTGAAAGTGTGGTAATTGCAAAAGCTAAACGCTGTTTAAAGCAACTGAATGCAACACCCGAAATTTAAAATAAAACTCAATACTCACTGCCTTTGAGTTAAACAATCCTAAACCCAACTTCTAGTCAGGCATTTTGATGCAGTTAGGTGCCCCTAATTTGTTATGGACCAGACATAACAAACATTGCAAAGCTAGGCTCGTTCGTTTTTTTTTGGTATTTTGATTTCAAATGTTGGGCTTTGCGTCCCATATGCAATTTGATTCGACAAATGGCTTGTCAAGAAGAAAAGTACACTTTATTTATACACTGTATTTGAAATGCAATAACAATGAAGAAATTGGATACTCCTCACTATAGTAGAAAAACTAACCGAATAATACATAATTTAACTACTAAGCAGTAACTGTTCTCATACAATAACATCCTGTAAATTCAGTGAAATAAATTGTATCACATGCAATTGTCCAGTCCGGGAGGAAAACAAATTCAAACAGAAAACTCCCAGAGACCATAGCAGGAAGAAATGTACTGCAGCTTCTAAAGAAAATTCAAGATCTCAGTTGCTGCTACTGCAATACCAGAAGCAGCCTGGTATAAACTAAAACAGACCTTGCTTTCCAGCAGCTGAACTCAACGAATCCAAGCTGCTTCTGCTATTACAATATTAAACAAAAATAAATCAACGCCTCATAGCTGTTTACATTTTTGAGTTTTGTCTTCAGACCTTCCTCCGTGAAAAAAGGCCAAAATTCATCTCTTAAAGCCACATTATCGTCAGACTAATAAAAGTATATTGATTCGTAAAAACGCCATATATATAACTAAAAGAAAAGTTTCCAGCCAGCAAACTTTTTGTTTTCACAACTTACAGGAAGATGAAACAATAGGTTTGCATTATAAACACCTCGCAAATGGAAGCATGTGTAACACAGCGAAACATTTTGCTTTATACTTTACCAATACAAAACAAAATTAAAGGTAGCACCACACTGGTGCAGAGTCTAAATAGCATCACTTGAACGGCCATTGATGCTTTTATTTTGCTCAAATATTTACTTTTTACCAGCTTTTCTAGAAGCATATGCATGCTAAACAAATGCTTGTTCATCGATCATTTAATGCAAGGACTGTTCACAATTCATTTATTCCTTTGTTTGCAACTGATCTCCTCACAATTGTAATTCTTTACGATGGACGCTGCAAACTCTCCAAACGCATCACTCATTACCTGCAGGCTATGGCTGCAGCTAATTTATCTCCTTTGTTTTCTACTGTAAACGGAAAATGCGAGGACTGCAGATGTTGGAGATCAGAGTAGAAAATTGTGGAGCTGAAAAAACAGAGTAGGTCGTTGAACTGCTGGGGAGCAGGAGAATCGATGATTTGCGCATAAGGCCTTCATCAAGAATATGGAGGCGGGACAGGCAGGATGGCTGAGAGATAACTTGGAGAGGTATGTGACTGTGGGAAGGTAGATGGGAAGGCGATAGTTAGCTGTAGGTGGGGATGATGATAATAGGTCGGAGCAGAGGGTGGATTGGAGAGGTGGGAAGCAAGTTGGGCAGGTGGAACAGTTCAAGAAGGCGGTGCCAAGTTGGATCTGAAACGAGATGGTGGGAGCAATGATGAGGAAACTGGAGAAATCAACATTGATGCCGTGTGGTTGGAGAATACCAAGGTGGAAGGGGGCGCTTTGTTCCTCCAGTCTTTGGCTGGCTAGGGTTTAATGGCGGTGGAGGCCGATGACTTGCATTTTCTTGGTGGACTGGGAGGCCGTCGGGTGGTGGAATTGTTTGGTTCCTGCGTTCTTGAGATGTTCTTCAAAATTTTCAAAGCGTTGGCATCCTGCCCCCCTGGTAGAGAGGGGACCACATCGAGAGCAACAGACACCATAGATGAGGTGTTTTCATGCGCAGGAGAGTCTCTGCCGGTTGTGGAGAGATGATTGAGGGCCTTGGATGGAGCTGATCGACAGGTATATGCCTATACTTTACATGTCTTGCATCGGTAAGGGAGGGTGGTGGAGTTGCAGGGCTTATTAGTGGGGGTCGTGGAACTAACGAGGAACTCACAGAGGGATTGATCGCTGTACGATGTTGATAGGGGTGGAGAAAGAAATATATCTCTGATGATGTGATCTGACTCTAGGTGGAAGAGATGGCAGAGGATGATGCGCTGTATTCGGAGATTGGTGGAGTGGAAGGTGAGGAACAGAGGAGTTTTGTCCTAGTTTTTGTTTGGGGAGGTGTGATTCAATGGCAGAGACGTGAGAGGGAGGACTTAATTGAATGTAGCCCCGAGGAACTCTACCTAAATTGGGGTCAACGTAAACCATAGTGAAGCCTCAGTTTTGGTTGTTGCTGTTCCCATTCATCATATCCATTTCTATGAGTTTTTCAGTAGATTGCCAATATAGACATTTTCAAATCATTCTGTCCAGTGATGATATCACACACGCCCAGAGCAGGTGGGATTAAATCCAGACTCCTGCCTTAGATTTAACGGTGCTATCATTGTGTACAAAGTTCTTCGAGTTTCACATTGTTGACTTCCGTAATCCACCTTTTCAGGGACGTTATGACACACCTCGGGATCAGGTGGGACTTGAGCCCACGGCGCCTGTCTCAAAGGTGGGGACACTATCACTGCGCCATTTTGATCTTTCCCTCGTAGCTGCAGCAACAAATGCAACTCTTCAGATATTGTCGTGTATTATGACATATCGTATAATCTAAGAAATATGGAAATTTGGCGTACACTTGCAATGTAATGAGCATTTCTAATAAGACAGAAGTCTACCATTACCCCCATAGCATTCATTTGGGTTACAATGTCTGAATCCCCAATACGAAAACATAAATACTACTCATGATAATTAATGAATTGCACGTGACACATAAACAATGCAGCTGCAAAAAGACGTCAGGTACTAGGAATACTGCTGGAAGTAACCGAGCTCATCACTCCTCGAAGTCTGTCTACCTTCAGCAAACATTATGTTGGGAGGTTCATGGAGTATTCCTGACTTGCTCGAACAGCTGCAGTAACATTGAACAAGATCACCAGCATCTAACATAAAGCAGCTCACGTACCTGGCACCAAATCCACAAATATTCAGTCACTCTGACATCAATGCTCAGCACAGTCAACATGTGCAAGCTAAAAGACACATTGCTGAAGTTCACCGAAGTTCTGCAGATAGAAACTTCCAAACAAACAACACCTCCCACTGAGAAAGACGGGTCAGCAGTACATGGAGACATTACCTTCTGCAAGTTGCCCTCCAAGCCACTCAGCATCCATAGGTAGGTAAACGTAACTTACACATCAGTAACACGAGGTGAAAAAATGCTGGAACTCTGTCTCTCACTACACCATACATGCACCAACAAGAATTGCACTGAAGTGGTTTAAGAAGGCAGCTCACCAATACCAACACCAAGGGGAACTAGTGATGCAACGTCGATTATGTCTCAGCAAGAGTTACCAGTATCCCATGAACGACTAACATAAACGAATATCTATATAATGGCATAAAACAAGGAATCATTGAAAGATGTGAAGATGGGGAATTGCAACAGCAGCAAGTTGGGTTCAATATACTTTCTCCACTTTGAAAAGAAAAAAAATATATTTGAAAGTCGAATAGATATCTTTTGTCTATTGTCGCTCACAATCTCCCTCCAATAGCGGATGCCTATTTTTTCCGGAGACGCTTCCCCAAATAAAACTACATAAAAAAAAACCCAAGTAAAAGATGCTTTTTATTATGAAACGAATCTTCTCAAGGGACACTGCATTGCCTATGCAGAATGACATTATGTATACTCATCGATGAAACACCTTTAAAACTTACCGTTCATGGGACCATGTTAAGAAGGAACAAGAATATATCTCTTGGCACTTTCAAACTGTTCCAACTTTCACTAAGTCAATGATTGATCTAATTTTAATCTCAGCGTCATCAATAGTTTGCCATCCCCTTCGTAATCAATAATATCTACGTCAGCCTTTAAAAATACTTAGGAATTCTCACGCACTACTTATAGAGAAATGGGATTATAAACAATGACAAACATCTGCAGGAAAAATAAAATGTTCCCTCATCTCTTTCAGATTGTGGACACCTTATTTTAAAATGATTACCACATGATCTGGATTCTGCCACGAAAGAAATCACTCTTTCGTCATGCAAATATCTAAGCCCTCTCATAATTTTATTTGTTTGAATTAATTCATCTGTAAGTTGTCTAAATCCCAGTACGTATGGATCTCTCCTGCCTACCCTTTCCTCAGAAGGCAATCTGTTCACCCCAGACACTAGCAGACGTTGTGTGCATTGCTTCCGACGGTTTTCTCTTCTGGTGGAAGTGCAGTGAATGATACTGCAGAGAGTACTTCACCTACAGTCTCAGTGATACTCTGTTTAACTGAAACACAGCCTCCCGAGGTAAGATAGTGCGTTCATAGAATCATACACATAAAAATACCTCTCAGCCACTGACTCTGTGTCAATCGACCTGCAGTAAAGCAACTTCAAAAAATTTGGTCGATCGCATTTGGTATTATGACAGTTCAAGTGGACATTTACCATGCTTTTTAAGTTTGTGAGAGCTCCCACTTTTACTGCCACCCGGGGAGTTCATTCTAATATTTCACTAAGTGATTAAAAAAAAGGATCAAATTCTCCCAGCTCCTATTTTTATATCATAGCCCTGTGTTAGTGACTCTTCAAATGATAATAGCTGTTTACCATCCACCCTGTCCACACCCCTCATATTCATATATACCTCAATTTCATGCACCGTCCCTAACACTATGTCGTTAAAAAATTTCAAAGCCATCTAACATTTCGATATGTTTGAAATGCTCCAACTGGAATGTTGTGTGACGCCATAGTCATACCAGACCACAGGATCTGCACTCTCAATAGAGAGAGAAGGGACTGGCCGTGATTCAACCGGAAGGCCACTCGAAATCTGGTGAGGGAAGAGGTTGAGAAGGAAAGTCCTTCATGTAATCTCAAACCTGTGATGGAATAGAAACTTATCTGTTGGCATTTCAATCCAGTAAACTGGCATACTGGTAAATGTCCTCTGCAACCCTAACAATGCAACTGTACAATGACGTTGTATGGACAGTAGGTTAAAATTAATGTCGTTCTTTAGTTGGGGATCAACTAAGGCCATTAGACTGCTTAGAAAAAAAAATGTGCAGGCGGGAGTTATAAAGACACACTGCCTTTTCTTCTTACACTGCAGTGAGCGCCAGTGGGCTTGTTTTGTTTGCACAACAGAATCTGAATAGATTGGCTTATGGAGGAGTCTTGGCCATTTACCTGAATGCACTACTCAATGATAAAGAAATATTGCATCTTCCACAAAAGCAGGACTCACTGGCGACCATCTGCACCACTAATATTGACGCAGCATGTTCCCCAAAACACGAAATAGTTCATGAAAACATCATCAATGTTTTACGTATGCAAGCTCTTATACAAATATATGGAGGAAAAAAAGTGCTTTCTATCGCACAAGTGAGGACCAGGAGATCATTTCCAACTATCGGATAACATGGGTTTTGTCTTTGTGTTTGATACTTCAAATGAGGTTCGGTATCTATGAGATTCCAGCACACAGTCAAAGCAGGAAATGATTTCTGTGATGAAGACGAATGAAGATCCCGCGAGCACTTGCCTCAGAGCAAAGGATTTCACAGATTCACAGATGGAAGTATTTAAAACAAAACTAATGGAGTACCCATAGTCGTGCTCAAGAATATCATCGATGCTTAAATTGAGTTAAAAGACATTCGCTGGACAATAGATATGAGAGACACTCAAGTTGTAAACACAAACTGAAAATATGTGCTTTTAACCTTCAAAGTAAGAACTACAAGCGCAGGAAGTTTAACATCCTTGTCTTTGTGCAGGATAATGTTGTGTGAAAAAGCCATGTTCCATATAATTACAAATGCATTGGCACTCAAAACGGCAACAGAATTAGTTTACGTAAATGGTGCAGAAAGACACAGAGTGGGAGCAGTGAGAGGCTTTGCTGCAGACGGCAGTGGCTACATTGTTTAAGAGTGTAAAATGCCTGAGCAAAAGTAGGACATTTCACCCATCGAGCTTGTGCCATCATTCTACGAGATCAAGTTTAATCTTCATCCTCGTGTCTTTTTTCTCTATAGTCTGTTGTTCCCTCAGTACTTTTCTTTCTAGATCCCGCCAGTACACAAGCTTCTATAATCTGCAATATTGTCCTGTCCCACCCTCAACCATTAGTTACTATATCATAGTGTGACATGTCACTGAACATACGAAATTTATCCATCTTGAACATAGAACAGGACAGCACAGAACAGGCCCTTCAGCCCACGATGTTGTGCCGACCATCGATCCTCATGTATGCACCCTCAAATTTCTGTGACCATATGCATGTCAGGCAGTCCATTAAATGTACCCAATGACCTTGCTTCCACAACTGCAGCTGGAAGTTGTGCTGTCACAACTCTGTGTAAAGAACCATGCTCTGACATCTCCTCTATACCTTCCTCCAACCAGCTTAAAACTATGACCCCTCGTGTTATCTATTTCTGCCCTGGGAAATAGTCTCTGGCTACCGACTCTATCCATGCTTCTCATTATCTTGTATACCTCAATTAGGACCCCTCTCTTCCTTTTCTCCAATGAAATAAAGTCCGAGCTCAGTCAACCTGTCTTCGTAAGATAAGCCGTCCAGTTCAGGCAGAATCCCAGTAAACCTCCTCTGAATACTCTCCAAAGCATCCACATTTAATCAAGCCATGCTCTTCCAGATAGTCATAAATCCTATCCCTCAGAATCTTTTCTAACACCTTGCAGACAACAGACGTGAGACTTACTGGTCTGTAACTGCCGGGTATTTCCCTATTTCCTTTCTTGAAGAGAGGAGTTACATTTGCCTCTCTCTAGTCCTCAGGTACGACTCCAGTGGAGAGTGAGGATGCAAAGATCTTTACAAATGGCGAAGCATTCGCATTTCTCGTTTCCCAAAGCAGCCGGCGACAATTCTTGTTCGGGCCTGGCGACTTGTCAATCTTAATGTTTGGCAAAATTTTAAGCACATCAGTTTCCTTTATCTGTATCTATTCCAGCATGCACACCTGCTCTTCAAAGGTTTCATTCACTACAAAGTTCGTTTCTTTCATAAAGACAGAAGCAAAATCTCATTTAGGACTTCCCCTACCTCCTCAGACTCCACATACAAGTTCCCTATGCTATCCCTGACCGGCCCTACACTTCCTTTGACCATTCTCTTATTCCTCACATAAGTGTAAAATGCCTTTGTGTTCTTCCTAATCCGTTCTGCCAAGCCTTTCCCGTGCCCACTCCTGGCTCTCCCCAGACTATTTTTGAGCTCCTTCCTCGCCTGCCTGGAATCCTCGAGAGCTGAGCTTGACCCTAGCTTCCTCCACTTTATATAAGCTACCTTCTTCATTTTGACGAGAAGCTCCACCACTTCCGTCTTCCAAGGTTCCTTTATCTTACCCCTTCTTGACTGCCTCAGTGGGACATATTTATTCATCACTCGCAACAACTGTTCCTTAAACAGGCTCCACAAGTCTATAGTGCCTTTACCATGGAACAATTGCTCCCAGTCCATGCTTCCTAACTCATGTCTATCGCATCATACTTTCCTCTTCCCCAATTAAATATCCTCCCATTTTGCGTAGTCCTCTTCTTCTCAATAGCTATGTAGAATGCGAGGCAGTTGTGGTCTATATCACCAAAATGCTCTCTCACCACATGTTCTGATACCTGCCCCAGCTCGTTTCCGAGCACCAAGTCTAGAATGGCCTCTCCCCTCGTCGGCCTGTCAACGTACTGAGTTAGGAATCCCTCCTGAACACACCTTACTAAAACAGCTCCATTCATATCTTCTGCTCGAAGGAGGTTCCAATCAATATTGGGAAATTTAAAGACCCCATTACAACAACCCTACTACGTGCACACTTTTCCAAAATCTGCCGACCTATGCTTTCTTCAATCTCCCCGCTGCTATTGGCTCGCCTGTAGTAAACCCCTAACGAGGTGACTGCTCCCTTGCTGTTCCTAATTTCGACTCATACTGACTCGGTAGGCAGATCTTCCTCAACAATGGAAGCTTCTGTCGCTGTGATATCCTCTCTGATTAGTAGTGCTACACCCCCTTCCCCTTTCCTCCCTCCCTCTTCTGGTCATCGTCACTTTCTCCGCTGCTCCCCCTCCTTTTGTGAAAGAGAAAACACCGCTGCCCGCTACCGGTAAGTATTTTTTTTAAAAAACTGCCTTACATTTGCTGCAGTCTTCCGGGTTCGTCTTACCTCCGCTGCTGCTCGCACTCAAAATGGCCGTTGGCGGCGAAGTGTGAGTATTTATACTCACAGCTTTTCTTCCCGGCTGTCCCTCTGGTCCTCGTCACTTCCTCGGCTGCTCCTGCTCAATCTGTGAAAAAGAAAACACCGCTGCCCGCTACCGTTAATTAATTTCTTTAAAAAACTGCCTTACCCTGCTGCAGTCTTCCGGGTTCATCTTAATGTCCGCTGCTGCTCACACTCAAAATTCTTCCATTCATTTAAATTAAATGTCCTTCAGTTTCACCGTGCTCGATCGTGCTTTAACTGTGCCTTAAGAGTTGTTTCTCTTCTCTTCTTGACACTCCATCACCCTCTATTGTACGTCTACTTCCGGATCCTATCTCTATATCAAATTATTTTACAATTGCCCCACCAATAGTATCAGGAACTCTTCCCGTCTCCCAGCAACTCTCAGGAACAACAACACATCTGTTTCGTCTCCTGCAGGTTTGATGCAGTGCACCAGGTTAGTGCACATTCCATCTTCCCAATCACAGACTCAGTGATCCAGAATCCGAAAGACCTTTTATCTTACATCAGCTCTTCAGGTATTCATTTGTCTAATCCATTTGATTATTTCTTTAGCCAATGGTAAGTTTCACATCGCGTAATCTGAAGAGTACAACAATGAGGCACCGTTATTCAATCTAGTTTAAAATTTCTTATTACAGGACATCATCCTCATTGTATCTGTGTCTTGATATCTTTATGAAACGAAATATCTGACTGTTTGTGCTGCCCAATCAGGATGCTCTCGAGCTGTTCGTTGACATCTTTGACCATGGCCCCTTAACATGAACACACCACATTTTTGTCACGTTCACGGATACAAGACAAAACAACAGAATGTACTGCACACTATTGTGGCCCTTTCTTTATTAGTCGTTATCAATTTCTGCAGGGCAAATACGTACTGGCCGAACTCCGAGAGGAATTCTCATCTTGCTGATTTCAACGACAGCAAACCTTTATTGATTGTGATACGCCACAGATCTTTCCAGACTAACTCTTATTCTGACTGATGATGAACTATTCCTTCTCTGAACACACTTTCGTAATTCGTCGGGTGATCATTGAGAAAGAAAATAACGTGCTATTCAGGGATTTGCGTCCACCCATCACTTTAGCGGAAGCGCTAACTTTGAAAACATTAGGAAATCTTGTAGATTTGTCAATCCGGAATTCCGAGCACATTCAAGACGTCTCATTCCCTACAGATCATGCAACGAACAGTCCTGACCTTCCCCATCATACTCAATATAAACTTCTGCTAAATATAAAAGAAGTACGGAAATATGGTAAGTATTTAAAAGAAAGCATACAGAAACAAAACAAAGTGATCGAACAGTCAGCTCATTATATGTGGCTGATTTGATTTGCAACCGTGGGCGGCACGGTGGCACAGTGGCACAGTGGTTAGCACTGCTGCCTCACAGCGCCAGAGACCCAGGTTCAATTCCCACCTCAGGCGACTGACTGTGTGGAGTTTGCACGTTCTCCCCGTGTCTGCGTGGGTTTCCTCCGGGTGCTCCAGTTTCCTCCCACAGTCCAAAAGATGTGCAGGTTAGGTGAATTGGCCATGCTAAATTGCCCGTAGTGTTAGATAAGGGGTAAATGTAGGGGTATGGGTGGGTTACGCTTTGGCGGGTCGGTGTGGACTTGTTGGGCTGAAGGACCTGTTTCCACACTGTAAGTAATCTAATCTAATTTAAATCTAATTTAAAACCTCCTGTTCGAATTCAGATGAGCCTTAGTGCGCTGACGATTCTTCCAATTGGCTCAGTCTGTAACTCAAAACTCGAAATTTTTATTCAGAAATTTTGCTGTCGCTGTTCATGTTCATGTTTGCATGTGGCTGCTCCCTCCGATGCTCTCACTGTCTGGATGAGGACCTTCACACTCATATTGTTATTTAGTACGTTTCCTGACGCTATTCACCTCCATGCTATGTTTACGACAGTCCGACTGCTCATCTGATGAACTCTGTATCTGACTGCCCAGCATGGGCTCCTGTCCACACATTCGTGATGCTGTTTACAGATCTGAAGGTCCACACCGATGCTGTTCCTTTTTGCAATATTTCTTTCTACTTATGTCTTGCCTAATTAATCCTGTACTTGAATATCCTGATTTATCCTATTCGCCCAGCACTGCAGTGCTCTGTTGACCAATCTCGCTCCACACGTTTTTAAAATACACATTCAGAAAACCAGTTCAAGTACATGATGGGCCAAATTACCTCCATCTGTATCATCCTCTGATTCAGTGCAATTTAAGATCCAAATCACTGCCTGTCTGACTGGGAGGAAGCAAAAGGGAGACAATGACTAAACTGAGCCAGCTCACCAGATGCAGTAGAAATTCACGAAAACTCAACTGGATGCTCAACCCATCTGCAGAGTTTCTCCGACATTTTCTGTATTTGGCCCAGAGTTTCTTCTTGTCCTGTTTTCTCATCTTTTCCGCTTGGCTCTGACAGAGTGTGACAAAGGGACAGGCTTAAATTGCTTTCTCTTGCGTCTAATTCCTGTGACTGTGCTGAGAAAGCAAATTCATGAAGAATCACACAGGAGGTCCAGTGTAACTTGCAGTCCGTTTCAGTACTCCTGTCTCCACTTTTCCCCGCTAGTTCTGAGATTGAAGATGTTTAAATAAAAGAACTTCAGATGCTATAATCCAGACAAAAAAAAACAAATTGCCTGAAAACTTCAGCAGGTCGAGAAGAATCTATGGAGAGAAATCAGAGTAAATGTTTCAGGTCAAGTGCTCTTTCCTCAACACCATTGAAAGATGTTTGCCAACCAGAGGATTGAGGAATATGAAACAAATGAAGGAGGATGAAACTGGATCGATAATCAGCCATGACCCGATTGAATCGTGGAAAAGTCTAATATCCATTGCGTTTGCTCTTGATGTCATTTTGCCTGCAGGGTCAGTGCAGACTGAATGTCATGAATGGCTTATTTCTGTACTATAGGCAATCTACGGCGTCACCCACAGCTCTTGTGACCTCGCAACGACCGCTGCACCCTCAACGTGCCAGGTCCAGAATTATAGAATCCCCAGGGAGCAGAAAGAGACCATTCAGCCCATCGATTCTGTACAGAACCTCAGAAGAGCATCCTGCTCAGACCTATCCATTCCGCAAACCCTACACTTTAAATCTACACTTCCCATGGCTAATTCCCCTAGACAGCACATCCCTGTATATTATGGAGCAACTTAATATTGCCAGTCTGATTTAAACTACGTATATTTGGACTGTGGAAGGAAACACGTGCATCCAGTTGGAATCCAAGTGGAAACGGAGACAACGAGCAAACGTCTGGGCCCAGTCCGCTCCACGGTTGCCAGCCAGCACCACACTCTGGAGGACTCACCGACGATCTAGAAAATACTGCCAACACTATCATTTCGTGCCCGAGAGCTGGTCTGCTTGTCACGTGTTGCCGCTCAGTAACAATGATGTGAATGTGCCGGTGTTGGACTGGGATGGAAAAAGTTAAAAATAACTCAATACCAGATTATCACCAACAGGATGGACTTTAACATCGGGTTATATGATTTTTAGCTTACACACAAGGCAGCGTTCACAGTGTCTCCACAGTTCACAACCGCGATGAAGTGAAAAGCGAGTCACATATTTGCTGGTTTTCTCCCGGGCAAGAGCAAACTGTCAATAAACGGAACTTCCATCACTTTTCACTGCCTTTGCAGAACTCACTTCAAATGCAAAGTCAGCGTTATTCAGAAATATAAGCAGAAATCACTAAATAAAAGAAAAATCTGATACCTAAAAATTCAAAATCACAGGTAAAGTCCAGCGATTGAATATAGCAAAATTACGAATTGCTCTTTATCAATGCTTGTATGCATTACCTCCAACACCCAGAATATTGGAAAATGGAGCAGCAAGGGCGGTGGAGGGAATGATCTTAGGAACACAGGTAGATAGTTCATGTATATTACAGAAATAGAAATAAGTACCTGTGGACAAAGAGGGATGAAATTTAGTGTGTATTTATTTTTCGTCCATTTACACCAGTATTTAGTGAGCCAATGACTTGGAAACCAAAGTACCTCTCAGTTCACGGAAATAATTAATCCCTTTTCCATATGAACCATTCGGAAATGCAAGAATACATCTCTGCAGCTGATGGGACTTGAATCCACGCCTTCTGTTAACGACATAACCACGTTGCCACAAAAAGCACCTGAATTTCAAATGGGGCATATATGGACTAGTCGGGAAACAGGGCTTAAATATTTAAATCAACCTGTTCACATATATTATGGAGCAATTGAGATTGGAATTTATGACTGGCCCAAAGGTAGAAGACAGAGGGTTGTGGTGGAGGGTTGTTTTTCAGACTGGAGGCCTGTGACCAGTGGAGTGCCACAGAGATCGGTGCTGGGCCCTCTATTTTTTGCCATTTACATAAATGATTTGGATGCGAGCATAAGAGGTACAGTTAGTAAGTTTGCAGATGACACCAAAATTGGAGGTGAAGTGGACAGCGAAGAGTGTTACCTCAGATTACAACAGGATCTGGAACAAATGGGCCAATGGACTGAGATGTGGCAGATGCAGTTTAATTTAGATAAATGCAAGGTGCTGCATTTTGGGAAAGCAAATTTTAGCAGGATTTATACACTTAATGGTAAGGTCCTGGTGGGTGTTGCTGAACAAAGAGACCTTGGAGTGCAGGTTCATAGCTCCTTGAAAATGGAGTCGCTGGTGGAGAGGATAGTGAAGAAGGCGTTTGGTATGTTTTCCTTTATTGTTCAGAGTATTGAGTGCAGGAGTTGGGAGGTCATGTTACGGCTATACAGAACATTGGTTACGCCACTATTGGAGTATTGCGTGCAATTCTGGTCTCCTTCCTATCAAAAAAATGTGAAACTTGAAAGAGTTCAGAAAATGTTTACAAGGATGTTGCCAGGGTTGGAGGATTTGGACTATAGGGAAAGGCTGAACAGGCTGGGGCTGTTTTCCCTGGAGCGTTGGAGGCTGAGAGGAGACCTCATAGAACTTTACAAAATTATGAAGGGCATGGATAAGATAAATGGGCAAAGTTTTTTCCTGTGTTGGGAAATCCAGAACTAGAAACATTCATAGATTTAGGGTGAGAGGGGAAAGATATAAGAAAGTGGTGGAGACTGGTATAATTGCAACTTTTAAAAACCATTTAGATGGGTATATGAATAGAAAAGATTTGTAGTGATATGGGCTGGGTGCGGACATGTGGGACTAGGTTCGGTTGGGATAACTGGTCAGCATGGACAGGTTGGACAGAAGGGTCTGTTTCCATGCTGTACATCTCTATGACTCTATGATTCTATGACTCTGTGAATTTAGACCCAGTGACAGTAGGGTCCGTAAACTATTGGTTTCATAAACTGGCTTGGACATGTTGTGGTATACTTCTGTGGAAGGCAAGACATCAACATGGACTTATAAGTCAGTCATCGAGACATGATCACAGTGACACAAGAATCTCTATAACTGCCCATATTCTCTCTTAATTGTTATGCTTCTGCTGTTCCCTCTCCCTCTCATTCCATGTCCTCTATGTTTACAAACTAAATCCTTTCTCTGGATCCCGTTGTCTCCATGCCAGGTATCAAACATACGTTGATTCTAACCCCATTTTCCAAAAGTTGACCGCTCGCCCGGTGTGCAAATTTGTTTCAAATGTTCATCTCATTAGTTCTTAGGGGTTTTGCATATTCCTGCCTCGAATGCCATTTTACTTCGTGAGTTCCACATATCCACAACACTGAGTGAAAATATATTTCCTCGAAAATGAAATGTCCTGGTCCTTTTCGTAAAGGTGCACTCCATAGTTATTGAACCCCACCATTGAAGCAAACAATTTCTCCCGATCTATCCTGTCTAGATCGATCAGGACTTTGAATACCTCAATCACACACACTCTTAGCCTTCCCTGTTCCACGTAAAGCTATCCTAGAAGACAGTCTCTCTCGAGCTGAATCATTCCAATCGAGACAATATCCCCTCACAGCTGCTCTACACTCTTTCCAGTGCATTCACAAACTTCCTAAAGCATGGTGACCAGAATTGCGCACAGCACTCCCGCTTTCGCCTCAAAAACGTTATATGCCGCTGAATAATAATAATAATAATCATAATATTCTGCTCGCTGTTTCATTCAATGCTTTGACTCATAAAGGCATGTATATCATATGCCTTCTTAACTGCATTAACCAATAATGTAGTTGTCTCGCTGCTTACAAGCATCTGTAAACATGAATACTAAAACCACTGAAATTCTCTGTATTTCGTGGAGTCCTAACATTCAATAGGTACTTCCTTGCCTTGTTCGTCCTCACAAAATATGATCACCCCATTGTTTCCATATTTCAAATCCTTTTGCCATTGTTCAGCCCAACTGAACAAATTGTTTATACAGTATTATGTTTTAGGTGAAGACTCTCTTCCTGACTATTTAACATTTTATTTTAAAACATGCAGAACTAATGTGGAAAATTATGAAAAAAACAAATATAAATTAATCAGAGAGCTGAGGCACCTAAACAAGTTCTGGGTAAAATGACGTCTGTGCAAGACAAAATGGGTTTCCGCTGAACAGAGTTGGGCCTGGGTTTCTCACAGGGCAGGTACAGTACTGTTGAGAGATTTTCAAATTAACTCAGTGTATTTGTGGGATTCAAAAAACAAACATTAAAGAGAATATCAAGGTTCAGTCGTTCAGCGATTAGGTGATGTCTTAATGGTATTAATCTGGAGACCGAGGTCATGTTGCTGAGACCTGGCTTCACCTCCAATTCAGTGGAATTTGCAAGAAACATCAATATGAATTTCGTATTTCAATGGTAACGGTTGGTGATAATGGGAGAGAAATAAAATCTTATCTTCTCTGGTCATTATGTGATCGTTATCTGCTCTCAATTCTACTAACCACGAAAAATTGAAAAAAGGGAATGAAAATAGCCCCCTGGCATCAGGATCAACAGCAACTCTGGGTCAGGCAACGGTGAAGGAACCAACAAGAGGAACAAACATATTTGACTTAATTCTTACCATCTTGTCTGCTTGAATTGCTATTTATAATCATGCAGTTTTTGTAGGGATGATGTCTTGCCTTCACACTGATAATAACTTAAATCATGTTTGCTTGGTCGGAATCCAAATCTAAGTGGGAAATACGCATGAACTTAAGGTCTGAAGCAGAACAGATACAGTTTTAAGGCAATTCAATTCACTCAATGGGATACCAAGAAACAATTGCAGGTACAGGATACTGCAAAGTCTATGGTCCCTTATTCACCATTAATACTGAAGAGTTGTGCTACAGTCTTTGCCACATCCCTGCCTAAAGAGTACCAGTACAGCTACAACACTGGCATCTATTGACATGTGTGAAATTGCTCAGTTGTGCTCTGTACACAAACCATAGGACAAATTTAACAATGTAACATACTACCCGATCAGTGTACTCTGAGTCATCATTAAATTGATGGAAGTTGTTATGAGTTGTGCATTCAAGCGGCATCTGCTCAGCAATAATCTGTTCACTGACTCCCAGTTTGGGTTCTGCAAGGGCCACTGAGCTCCTGGCCTTGCTTCAAACATAGACAAGAAAGCATAATTTCAAAGGTGAGCTGACAGTGACAGCCTTGACATCAAGGCCAGAGTCGACCAAGTTTGGCATCAAGGAGCCTTAGGGAAAGAGCAGTCATTGGGAATCAGAAAAACCTCTGTACTAAGTGGAGTCATACATGACCACATAGAAGGGAAGAACACTTTGGAGGTCAGTCGCCTCAGCTCCAGAACATTTCTGCAGTATTCTTTACGAGAGTGGCCCAGGACCAATGCTGGTTTACTCCTTCTTCAGTGACACTCGCTCCATCACAGGGTTAGAAGTGAGGATGTTCACTGGAGATTGCACAATGTTCAGCAACATTCACAACCCCTCGGATATTGAATAGTTTATGTCCACATGCAGCATAACCTGGATAACAACCAGACTTTGGCTGGTAAGTGGCAAGCAACATTCATGCTGCGAATGCCAGGCAATAACAATGTCCAGTTTGAGACAATTTAACTAATGATTCTCAGCATACAATTATGTTGGCATTGATGAATCCCGTACTATCAACTTCCTGGAAGTTATCATTGATAAGAGATTGAATGGGTCTCGCAATATAAATACATATACTCAAACAAAAACATGCAGGAGTCTGGTAAATTGCTGCAAGTAACTCACTGTATAAATCCCCAAAGCCTGACCACAATTTACAAGTGACGAGTGTGATGGAACACTCCCCACTTGCCGGAATGAGTGCAGTTCCAACAACTCACAAGAAGCTTGAAACCAGCCCACATGATTAGCACCACATCCACAAAAATCCATTCGTTTACAAACCATCTACAAAATGCATTTCCGAAATTCTCTAAAGAACATGAGTTATTTCCATACCCACAGCCAATACCCTACAGAATGTCAAGGGCAGTAGCGACATGGGAATACCACAACTTGGAAGTACGACTCCAAGCCTACCAGCACCCTGACTTAGGAATATATCACTGTTCCTTTGGTATTAGTGTGTCAAAATCCTGGACTTTCTTCCCGCATGGCACCGTATGTCCACTTCCAACAGATGGATTGCAACAGTTCAGAAAGTGAACTTACAATCGCCTTCTAAAGGGAAATAAGAATAGGCAATAGTCATTGGATGCACCAATGACACTCCCAGGTACCATCAATGTTTTATTTCTTGCGGAAAGAGACTGACATTAGAGTAGAGGGGAAATAATTATGTTTAAATTATGATTATGTCCTATATTTGGCTCAATACCGATAGTCCATTATTTAATATTCTTCGATGCAGTGGTTTGAAACATCCCCGTGGCTTGACAGGCGATTTCAGAGGGCATTTAAAAAATCAAGCACAGTGCTATATGACGGAATTCACATTATTCACGTCAGACAATGACGGCAATTTTCTTGAAGAAAATAAGTGAAATATCGTCACGAAGATTATGTTTTTTTCGATTAAGGACTCCGAATGAAGCCACATTCAACTTTCAAACACAGACAAATCGAAATAGATTTGCAGCGAGCAAGCCCTGAAAAAAAAAATTAATAACCAGCGCATGGAAAAATCAATTAAAACATGACAAATCCAATTCACATCGATACATTGCGTTCAGTATAAATTGCATTGAGTCAACTCGACCAGCATGTCACCCTGTTGATCGAATGGTTAGGATTCGGCATTCACACTGTCACAGCCTGGGCTCGATTGCCGGATGGTAAAGTCTCTTTGAGGAGATATCAACACGAAGTTGTTTATAAGTCATGTTGGTGCGATCATGTAAACAGATTAGATTACTTACCAGTGTGGAAACAGGCCCTTCTGCACAACAAGTCCACACTGACCCGAAGAAGTGCAACCCACCCAGACCCATTCCCCTACATTTAACCATTCACCCAACACTAAGGCAATTTAGCATGGCCAATTCACCGAACTTGCACATTTTTGGGCTGTGGAAGGAAACCAAAGCACCCGGAGGAAACCCACTCAGACACTGGGAGAATGCGCAAACTCCACACAGTCAGTCACCTGACGCGGGAATTGAACTCGGGTCTCTGGTAGTGCTAACCACTGGAACATTTGGAGTAACAGCTTTGATATGTAGTCTTCTGCACACTTCCTAATCTACACTATACTGGTAGGGGCATACTTATTTAGCTTGGGTGCTGCACGTCAATTCCGTCGATCAAAATTTGTTTATCATTGAAATATTCTTTATTTTCTCCGTAGTTTTGGTCACTTCTTCTTTACAGTTGAGTTGTCATTTAATTCATGAACAGTCAAAGTAAAATGATGCCATTAATTTATACGTGCTAATTTTAGAATAGATTTTGCTGAAACAGAAATCGCCATTAAGCAATATCTCTAAACTAACTTCCAGTAATATGGAGAGAGTGCTTGTGACACTGGGGATATCGCTGAACAATTACTGAACAAGCTGATTTAGAGTCAGAGCAATGTACAGCATGGAAACAGCCTCTTCGGTCCAACCCGTCCATGCCGACCAAGTATCCCAACCCAGTCTAGTTACACCTGCCAGCACCCGGCACATATTCCTCTAAACCCTTCATATTCATATACCAATCCAAATGCCTTTTAAATGTAGCAATTGTACCATCCTCCACCACTTCCTCTGGCATGTTCATTCCATTTCCAAAAGTTAACATAGGAAATTGTGTTTTCTTTTAAGAGAAATCTAAAAATACAGACCTAGTTTAACAGCAATTACCATCACATTTTTGTGATATAAAAAAAAACACACATGGTTCATTCATATCCTTTCTCAAACTAAATCAGAGTCGGAATTAGACCTGCAGCAATAACTTTAACTCCAAAAATCCAGGTTGGTATGGCCAGGGATGGCTACATCATATGTGCTTTTTTTTTTGAAAAATGAATGTTCTTATTGACAAGCAAAGTCGTAACAGTTTCGAGTGTTCTTCCACTGTTGTACCATTTAATAAGACACTTAGCCATATCCCCTTTCAGACACCCTTGAACCCCTCTAAGGGAGAACACTGCTATCAAAGCGCCTTGCATAAGTAAATAAAGACTCATTGAATCGAAAATCTATATATACAAAAACTACTCTATCATAACTATAAACACTATTACTACCAAAAAAACTACAAAGAAAACCAACTATAGAACTTTGAATGGGAGACTCTTCCCCCTGCCCATAGGGGGCACGCACTCAACCCGTCCCCTTCTTCACAGCTCCTTCAAACCTGGACTGCGCCCCAGCTTTAGGTCAGGAAATAAAAGCAAGCAGATGATCCTTCAATCAACAGAAAAATAGGCAAAGTCAGGATGAGCACTCTTCCAATCAATGGCTTCTTGTCACCCTACTTTTGACGAGAAGAGAAGCAGAACAAACAAATCAAAAGGGGGAGAGACAACAAAGAATATCCATAACATTTCCAATCTGATAATACAGTTATTCAAAAAAAAGTAACAACTTAATACAAAGTCTTTCCCCCCGTTTCCAAAAAGGAAATTATTCGGGAGAAAGAAAGGAAGATAAAAAAGAAGGGAAAACTGGGAAAGATAGAAAAAGAGAACAAACATTAGCCATATTCATCAGGCCATCCGACTGTTCTAAAGTGTCCACAAAGTTTTTAGCCTGATCAGCCTAGTCAAATGTATTATCTGAGTCCTCGTTGCTGAAACGAAGCACTGTTGGGTATCTCATGGAGTACTGCATGCCCAGGTTTCTCAGACACTACTTAACTTCATCGAAGGACTTCCTCTTTCGAATTACAGCTGCTGAAAAACCCTGGAAAAACATGATTTTTGACCCCTTGTACAGCAATGCCTGCGGATCTTTTCTCAGGGATTCTGGAAGCTTCTATAAGTTTTTGCTTGTCCTTATATGAATGGAAGTGCACGAGGACCGAAGGGGGCACTGCACTGGGCCTGACCTCTGCACTGTAACCCGATACGCCCTTTCAATCTGAAGCTTGCTGGACTCGATGTGAAGGCCCAAAAACTTACGCAGCCAGCTTTCAAAGAAGCTGACTGGCTTCTCATCTTCGTCGCCTTTGGCAGCCCGACAATTCGGAGTTTTATCATCCGACCTCGATTTTAGAGGTCGTCGATATGGTGTCACAAGGCACGCAACTCTCGCTCCAGCACCTGGATCCGACTGGATGAAGATTCTATCGCAGCTTCCGAGGCCTCAGTTCGACCCTCCAACTCCTCCAGCCTCTGCCAGAGGTCCTGGACTTCCTGCTTATGCCTCTGCAGCATGGAGGCGATAGGTTGGACCTGGGTGCGAATCTCCCCATGGATTTCCTCAATCGCAACCGCAACGTTCAAGGTAAGTCTCTCCATGAAGTCTCTGGTATGCGGGGTGCTGCAGGGAAGTGTCCTCCCTGCTGCTGTTTGCTTGCTCCTTTTCCCTTTGGCTTCCTTCCCACTCGCAAATATTAACAAATATGTGTTCTGTAAGGTTTCAAACTAATAACTTCACCACATAGGTTGGCCAGGAATGGCAAAAAACATCGGTATGCCTTGGCTGTTAGGCAGAGCTGCCCACAGCAGTTCTGCAGAATCGCCGCCATCTTGCCGAGTCCACTTACATCTCTTAACACTTTCAAGGACTGATCGACACTCACTCGAAAAAAATATCCCTTCCAACACATTCTTTCAGGGTCATCTACTCCATTGCTGCCTATTCAGCATTACTTACCTTCTCCAAGTGAATAGTGCCGTGCTTCTCTGAACTAAAATAAGTTTGCCCCTTTCCTTCCACGTTACATTGCTGATACGTTCCCAGCATTAATAGAATAATTTTCAACTAAACGTCCAGTCTATTTGTTGGCAGTGTTATTTTTCCAATCATGCCTGCAATATTGAAGCCAACCATTAATTTCTGAAAGAAGTAGCAAGTGAGTTGAAACTACAAACCATTGATCAAGCGTGGGGTTTGTCCATTCAAAGTTTTTTTTGAGAACTCGTGTTCTATTAGCTTCGAATAGAATCTCTCCGAACTTGTGAATTATGTAATTTTCAGAATGTCAGTTTTTTGAAGACTTCTGATGACATCATGCTGACTGTACCACATGCTTCAATCTCCTACTATTCAACTATAGTATCTGCACTCCCCCTTCTCATTTGTGAAGATGAAGATAATTTATTCTTTCAGAACTCTAAATGTATCCAACTCATCTTCACAACTGTATTCTTGTACTCATTTGTCTGAGCTGAAAATGTGTTGCTGGAAAAGCGCAGCAGGTCAGGCAGCATCCAAGGATCAGGAGAATCGACGTTTCGGGCATGAGCCCTTCTACAGAATTCCTGAAGAAGGGCTCATGCCCGAAATGTCGATTCTCCTGCTCCTTGGATGTTGCGTGACCTGCTGCGCATTTCCAGCAACACAGTTTCAGCTCTGATCTCCAGCATCTGCAGTCCTCACTTACTCCTCATTTGTCCCATCCTAACTCTGTTTCCCTGTCATCTTCTTAATTTCCCAATGAAGTATCTTAAATTTCTCTGTCGTCAAACCAGCGAACACATTTTCTTTAATTCCTTTTTTTTTTAACTCTAATTGCCATTTCCCTCCCTTTTTCATCTTTCTATGGTATTAGATTTCTTGACCGCAGTAAGTACATCCATGTTTCCTTGCTTATATAACCAACATCTTCTGGATAATTAGAATGCGATAGATTTGGTGGTGTAGTTCATTGTTTATGGTCATGTAAACATAAGCCCAGATAGTTTTATTCACTCCACTTTTGACAGTTCATCTTTAGATTCATAAAATTGACTGCTCCATTTTTTGAAAAAAAAAATTCATTGTACAAGAAATATATTTCTTTCTGACAATTATGACAAGCCGAAGGAAGCTATCACTTAATGAAAATTCACCAATATAAACAAACAATATACAAGCCTAGGAATTCAGATATATTGATGAAAATGGAAGGCGTTCCAAAGACATAATTTTACACATTACTTCCGCACAAATAATAAAAGAAAGTCAGCATCAAGTGAAGTAGACATCATTTCACTTAATAACTCGAAGACCAGACAACAAACTTGCTATACACAAGTATCCTCTAATGCTTACTGTTTTGAACACAACTGGAAGAGTAGCACTCACAAGCACGATGCAATTTTCATTAAATGAGATTTTGCTTTGCAAGCTAAGCAAAGCAAGGACAATTCTGTAGAATCTCAGCAGGCGTGGGGGCATTTGTGACAAGCATGTGGAGGCAATGGTCTCTTGATATTATTGTTCGGCTGTTAATCCAGAGATGGAAGTAATGTTCGAGGACCCTGGGTTGAATCCCACGACGGTAGATAGCGAATTTAAATTCAATAGAAATCTGTCTAATCTCTTCAAATTAAAAGAAAAAACAGTGACTAGGAAACCATTGCCGATTATCACGCTAAACGCTTTGCACTTCACTGTTTCCTGTAGAACTGCCATCCTTACCTGGTCTGGGCTGCATCTGACTCGAGACCAAGCTGTTAACTGGCCTCTGGGCAATGGATACTGAACGAGCTCTTTACAGCCACATTTCTTTCAATGAACATATTTATGTTAAAATACTTTAAGACCACTCTTTAATAGCTGCAATTGACTGGAGTTGACAAATCCGTCATTTGGGTCTAGAAATGAATTTACAGTTGAATATCACAGCCAGACTGCTGGAGACCATATAGAGATATTGTAAAAGATAAGACTTTATACGAAAAAAAACTGATTGGAAATTTACTCGCGTTTCTCTAAGCAGCCTGTTCTGAACATGCAAGAATTTCAATGAGGGTGTTTTGAAAAACTAAGTTAAGCCACAATACCAGTTTGTCATTTCTAAAAAAGTAGAATGAAAAGCCTGCTCCTGGAATATTCTGATTTATTTTGGCAATTGTAAATTAGAAATGTAAGGAATGAAGTAGATTTAAAATGTAAATTAAATTCCATGTGTAAATGCCTGTTGGTAGTCAAAACAATATAAAGCGATAAATGGTGTAAACATTACCTCTCGAAGACTAGCACGACAGGAGGACGCAGAGGAAGGTTGTGAAACTGAAGTTTGTAGGAAAGAACAATTGTAGTTTTGAGAGCAGATCTAGATAATTTCATCAAACTATTCAATGACCAAGCGAAGAGTCACAAAGACAGAAAGAAAATAAAGAGTGAAAATGTGTTCATATTTCTGAGGTATTTGTGTCACTGAGTGCGTTTGGTAGAACTGTAAATTAATTAAACTTCATCCTCTTCAGGGCAAATATAATATATGTTGGCTTATTAAGGAAAATAATATTAACAATAGAAAATGTTTGGAATAGATCCAGTAAAGATTTATTTAAAATTAACTCTCGCTTAAAACTCACTTATAACATGAGAGTAGCAGTGGTTGTGATTGCAAATGCAAGTCAGAGAGATTGTTCTCGAAAGCTGACATGAGATGATTCTAATCAGTCAGCTGTGTCACAAAACTGCGGCATCTTTATATTAGATTTGATTTAAAAGACTATAAAACAAATGTTGGAAGTAAATATTCTTTTGACTCTTCTGTAATAATGTTAGTCGAGCCGTTCTTCGGCAGGTCAACATTTATTGCATGTTCCCAGTTGCCCTTGAGAAGATGACAGTTATCTGTCTTATCTGTCTTCTTGAATTGCTGCAGTTTTCTTCCTGTGAGTTGGCCTAAATGCCACTGGGTGTGTGTGGGGCGGTGGAGGGGGGGGTAGAATTCCAGTATTTTAAACCACCCGAAAGTGAAAGAACGACGACACTTATCCTTGTCAGCTGAGTGGCATGAAGGCCAACATGAAGATGGTGTTATTTCCGTAGACGTCCTACTGTTGCCATCTAACTGGAAACTGTTTGCTGTTCGAAAGGTGCTGGCTGAGGATACTTGCTGAACATTTGCATTGCATCTTGTAGATTGTACACACTGCTGCGAATGAGCACTGGTGTTTGAGCGAGTGGTTGTAATTCAAAACAACCAGACTGCTTTGTCCTTAATGGTGTCAAACTTCTTGAGATTTACTTGGATGATACAGATGCAGGCAAGTGGGGAGTATTCCTTCACACTACTGACATGTGCCTTGTCAATTGTGCACAGGCTTTCAGGGTTCATGAGATGAACTACAAGCAACAGTATGCCTAGCCACTAACCTACTCTTATAACCATCGCTTTGTTTTGTGTGGTACGTGCAGTTAGGCGGTACGTCTGATCAATGATAACTCGAAGAATGTTGTTCGTGGGGGATTCAGTAATGTAACACAATTGAATGTCAAGTGGTTGTGTCTAGCTCGTCTCTTGCTTGTGACGATCACAGCCGGGTATTCGTGTGAAGCCAACGTCCCTTGGCATTTTACAAAACAAGCCTGAGTATTCTCCGATCTTCATGCATTTAGACGTGGCCTAATTCGGTTTCAGTGGTGTCGGTAACAATACAAAGTGCATTGTTCAGTGATTGGCGTGTTTTGGACCAGGGCTCAACACCTCAAAATGTTTCAAGGAGCTCGCCTGGAAGCTAACATTTTATTATTTTTAAAACAGATGGAGTGGCTTTTCCAGGTGTGAATCAGCTCGTAAAGACAATCAGCTTTAAGCATAGCGAAGCAAAAATGATTTATACACTGCAGTTGAAACACGAACAAAGGAAAGTGAAATTTAGAATAATTTAAACATTCGATAATTGAACTGACCCCATGCAGCAGCTAATTATCTTTTGTAATAGAGTAACATTCTATAAACATCCCTTAACAAAATGCTAACTTCAAGCACTGTTTCTTACAAGCAGAAGGGAAAAAAAATCAAATAGAGATTTCAGAAAAAAAGTCAAACGAATTCTTAACTGAAACTTGCAAGCTTCTTGGATTAATATATTTTGTGACAGATGCAACTAAAAAAAGAACTCGAAGGAACCTGAATTGGCAACTCCCCCTTTTCAGGTGAACTAGACTTTTGGGCAAATCAGCCTTTATGACTTCGCTTCAAACATAAACGAGGAGAAAACCTTTTTTTAAAAGTGATAGCATCTTCACACACCACATCCACCTCAAAAGAAATGAACGAACAATAAAAAAGATGTCTTTATTTTATGTACCTTAGTCTCCTTCGACATTCATTTTTAGTCACTTTCCTTCCTCTTCCAAACAATTCCGTTTTTCTTCATCCAAGTCTCGACAATGCGTGAACAATTATGTTTTATCATCCTGCAACGTGTATAATTCTAAGTTTGAAAAGCTGCAGTAATAATCTCCATCTAAACATTCTGGAAATTTGTCTTCAAATTTCTCCAAAAAAGAAATGAGGTATGATCAGTATATAGGGTTATATATATTCTCAGCCATATTACTGGCAAAATAAATGTGGAAATGTTAGCGGCAACACAAGCCTCAAGACCTCCTCAATTGTAGAATATGTTTGATTGGAATGTGTAATTTCCTGGAAAAGGATTCGAAATGTTTTTATTTTATCTTTCCATCGTCTTCTTGCAGATGTACAGCATTAGTACTCACATCACTTGCATGGATAGCCACCTTGAAATGCTTAGTGAAATTAGGTGTGTTTAATACTGGGATAGCTTTCAGAATGAGGAATGCCTTCTGACATTCCTCCATTCACTGAAATTGTCTGCATATCTTCAGGAAGTCAGAGAGTGAAGCAATTAGAATGCTAATTATTGCACGAATTTCTGATAATGACCACTGAATTCCGGGAATGGTAGCAAATTTCTCTTCATCAGTGTTTACGAAAAATCCCAAATAACCTTTGTTTTACCATTCCCCGGGCCACTTTGCCCATACCGGTTACATGGCCTAAGAACATGATTTGGGCTTTTCCGAATTCACTGTTAGCCAGGTTTATCACTAAACTTGACTCCCGACGTCAATCAAGTACATTCAATAAATTCAGGAAATGTTCCTTCCGTTTGTGACAAAATAATACCAAGTCGTCAATATATACTACAGAATTGAGTAATTGATAAGTGAATTTATTGGTGGGTCTTTGAAATATGGCTGGAGCAGTTTTCTTACCAAATGGTATAGCTTTAAATCAGTGTCCTTCGGGGTGTTACAAAAGCCAATTTTGTCTTTGCTCTTTCGGAAAAAGGTACTTACCAGTATCTTTTGAGTAAGTCCAACTTCGAAATATCAGTTGCTTGTATCTCCTTCTCAATATACTCTTCCAAGTATGAAATCAGATATGAATCCGACTTTGTAACATCATTCAATTTACGATCACCTCCATGTAATCGTTAGGTATCATGTGGGTTTGTCACGTAGCTGCAATTCACTGCGACTACATTGTATTCGAGTATGCATTCAATATCTTTGCGAACTTCTGTCCACTTCAGAATGTTAAGTCTGAAATGATATCATTTAATTAGATTAGTACGTACTGTTTATGCCAACGTTTCTCCCCTGCAATAGCAATAACTTTTCAAGACATCTGGATTTTCCTAAGCAAGGTTACTCAATAATTTATTCCAAGTTTTCACCACTTCATGATTGATCAGCATAATTTTGAGTAACGCCCAATTCAGAATAATCTAAATGTGTCCCTTTCCTTTGTATTGAAACCAGTAACAAATTTCCTTTTCTTTTTGATTTCGTTGTCTATGAAAATACCTCTTCTACATGTTTACATGAAATGCTCTGCGAGATATCTTTCTTCCTGGCAGCCTTATCAAATAGTTCATCTCACTCAATACCGTTTAGACCGGCGAAGTACCACTATATTTGCTTTCTAAGGTTCGCCTATCACGCAAGCAACACGAACACTTTGCAAGCTTTTGACATCTTTCCACTTCCAATTTCATCATAACTTTTGATATTTGCAAATGCTTTCTAGCTAAATACCTCACTCGATTTAAGGAATCCCTAATATTTTCCACATTGTCAAAACATGTGGTCTCTGCATTATGACTCACAAAGTTCTCGCTCATGAATTTCAGCCTTCCTCTAACCTCAAAATCAGAACTAATACAAATGGACAAAATTTGGCCTATTTATTTGGTGAATCCGTAATGGATAAACATCTAAATGGTACCCTTTTACCTCAGTCGTCTGGTTACTCTTGTTTACAAGCGACTTCACGTGGATTCTTAAATGTGATGCCATCTTTCTAAAGGCTATTGCGATTCTGGATGAATTCCAGTTAATTTAAGTTACTTTATTCCGATGTCATCCTTAACTTCTCTGAATATGTTTGTTGGAATACTTGACGCTTAATATCATGGTATTTCCGTAGGTAGTCGGAATTACATGAGAAAATTGAGTAACTCTTTCACAATCCTTTCAGAAAGAATTTTGGGTCATGGAGAGACCATTTCACAGTCCAACAGGTTTACTGTGAACTACGGACCGTTGAAGCGATGCTCCTTTGTTAGGAAATCGAGTTGGCCAATCCATTTTTGTCAACTATTATTGATTCCCACGTGTTTTCTTTTTTAGGTAAGTGATCAATGCAATCAATTATGACCATTGCAAGAGATTCCTTGCAAGCAGGTTTTGTTATTAAGGTTGCAAATTTTAAACCTGCCTGAGGTTTTCCAATTGCCTGACATATCGAATAAATTTCATGAACATCATTTTGCACTTCTGGCGAGAAGAAAATTTATTGCAATTTAGCTTGAGATTTTCTTCAGCCTAAACACCTCTTATGGCAATTCATGTCCTACCCTCAAAGTGATCCGACTAAAACTCAATGATAGAATAACTCAATGAACCTCTGCTTATTTTTCATCTACTGAATATGTGATGGTCTCTATTTACTCATCAAGGCACCACATTCCAGATAGCAACATTCAGGACTATATGTCAATTATTTTTCAATGTCCGCTTTTTGATACAAATGGTTGAGTTTTTCATCTTTGTGTTGTAATTCAGTCAAATTATCTGAGCTAAAAATATTCACTTTGTCCTTTCGTTTCGATTCTCCACTATTTAATCAAACATCGTTTCTGGTAATACTCTTTCCTCCTCCTTTTCTGTACTCTTTGGCTGTGCCTCCACTTTGAATTGGTGCCTTTTTACCTTGTTATCACATATTCAGGAAAAAATCCATGGATGTATAATCTGTAATACATCAGTTTCCTGATTCTCCACCGACTCTTCAATCACAGGACACATCACTGCTACCCCTGATATAACTGTATCGTTACCAAGGTGAAATTGTAGTCGTGTGAGTCGAGAGTTTGTCCATTATCACGATTTCTCCACTTTTCAAAGGACACTCTATGCTGGCTCTATATATTGAGATACTTCCCGTCTTGCGCTGAATTTCACATTCGAAAAGATTTTCTTTTCTGTCAATAGTCCTTTTGAGTTACACATTCCGCCATCTCCCAACATCAAAGTTTGGCATGATCCCATATCTCTCAAAACTGTGACTTATTTATCTGCTGTAGCTGGATTAAACAAATAAACATGACCTTTCCAACGAACTTGTATCAGAAGTTCTGGCACGTCCTGCTCTACCATACTTTGACCCGGTTGTACACTGCACTGCAGATTGTTGTTTTTTAGCCTCCACTGTGCTTTCTTTCCAACTTAAATGAATTGTTCACTGGATTCTCCTGTTTTCGTACAACAGTCTTCACAATGTTCTTTCTAGACTAACAGCAATGTGACTTCCTGTCGTCTACTTTATTGAAGTGAAACCAACAGAAAAATTTAGCTTTTCTTTCCCTTTATCGATTTTTTTTTCCCCCTTTGTGGTAAGCTAACTTTATTGTCGTCAATGAGATGTACATTGCCCTTACCAAGTGAATATTTCTCTTGTCTACAGTTTCTATCCGTCATGGATTGAAACTGATGTCGGAAGCCAAACGTTGATTTATGAACCAATTCATTATCATCGACCATTTCAGCTGCTCAAACCTATTGTTTTAACTCGCTGTTTTTCCATAGGAGTTCTCATGATCTCAGGACGGGAATTTTTGAACTCTTCCAAAATAATTGTGTCTCTTTGGGCATCCTATATATTATATATATATATATATATATATATATATATATATATATATATATATATATATATATATATATATATATATATATCTTTATTTCACTTTCCAACCTGTTAAAACTACTTTATTTGATCCTTTAAAAGACGATGTACATTTAACTGGGGTCCCTCATGCGATTCCTAAATCGTTGTCTATTCATTTCTAACACAAGTTGATGTGCACTTAAGATGTGTTTCTTCACCTCCTCAAACACCTAAGGTACGTCCTCTCGTACTGATGCAAATACTTCACTAGATCTACCCACAAAATTTGTTTCGATCAGCAAAACCCCCTTGGTCACTGGCCACTTCATTTGTTTAGCCGCTGTCTCAAATAAAATGAAAAAAAAACTTCCATGTCATTTTCATGAAAGTTCAGCAATGCTGGGATATATTTAAATAGATCCCAACCAGGCCTTTAACTATGATATGTTTGCTGATAATCTGTATCACCCTGACTAAGCTGAGCTTCAACCTGCACCTCCAGCTTTTTAAAACGACTTTCCCGCCTGATTGCCAAGTTTGAAATTTCAAACTCTCTCTCTTTCCCTCTTTTATAATATGTGTGTCTTCCTTTCCTCTCTCCTTCCTTTCTTTTTCTCTCACATTTTACCCTATTGTCTGCGAGTGTCTTTGCCGCTTTCTCTTCCTTGTCTGCTTTTAATTGTAATTCAAACTGTTTCAGTTCCCCTCCATGCTCAAGCTTCTTCTTTTGTAAATGAATTCTAAAAATTTCCTATGATACCAATGGCATGTTCAGCATATTTAAATGTTGAGCTATTTATGTACTTGTAACTTATTTTCTCGTGGACGAAGAGCACGACAATTGCAGCTTCCCTGCAATTTCAAACAGACTTCGCTTGTACGTCATTTGTTAAATCCCCACCGTCACTTCTTTCACCTGCAGAAAACGCTTAGTGACTGAAAGAGTCATGAATTAACAAAACACTGTTCAGAACAACTTAATTCAAAACCCGGAACAAAAGGAACATACCACTAGGCCCCTTTGCCTCCACCAAACTGAAATCGAAATTGGATTTTTAGAATCAATCCCGGAAGCGCCTCAATCGGTTTAGGACTAGGTCTGACCACTCACAATATTTTAATGTTGCTGAGACCTGAACCTTTTCTTAATTTAATGGCAGATGTGAAGTGGTTGTTCCACGTGTGATGCAAATCACCAGAACATAAGTTAATAAACACTACAGGTGAAGCACAAACAAAATAAAACAGAATTCAGATTTTTTAACAATCTGAAAACTTCACAAAATCGATACAACTACTATTAATAATTAACTGTTCGAATACAGTAGCATCCGATAAACATTCTTTGCTAAAATGTAAACTCATACACAAATTTACACACGCAGGACAGAACCACTTCCAAAGAGAGATTGCAGAAAAAATTCAGAGGAATTCTTTCCAGAATTTTTCAACTCCCCTGAGATCACACATCTTTTGATTGCAAGAGCTAAAGCAAGCGAGAAACAAAAAACCCCGAACTAGGACAACTGTTGAATGAAAAAAATTGTTTCGTTCACATCCTTTCTGAAATTAAATCAGAATCCTAAGCAGACATTTGCAAATTTGACATGCAGCAATATGTTTGACTCTTAAACGTCAAGTTGGCATAGCTAGCGATATCCACATCAGGTTTTTTTTGGAAAATGAACGTTCTTATTCACGAATGACGTCACGCCAGTTCGCATTGTTCTTCAACTGTGACTGATGATGTCATACAAACAATTATAACGAGTAAACCAAGTACCATTCAGTAAAAGCTGCGAATATCTACTTTTCAGCGTGGACAAATGTACCATGTTTCAATTCCCATAGCATTGCATTTGCATTTACCAGCACACTACTAAGTTAAATTAGAATCACTAATTAATGTGGTGAAGGCACTTTGTCATTAGGCAATATGCTTAAATTTTCCAACGGTGATGCACTTCTTGTGTCAGCATATTGAATTTTAAAACATTTTTGCATGAGTCTAGACATAATGCGGATGTAACAATAAAGTTTATCAAATTGTTGCTTCTCTTTGGGGCATTCAAATCCAACCAAAGATGCTATTGGTAAAGTTATTTAATGCAATTAAGTGTGCATGTTATTGTAGCTCGAAACTGTTTTACCATACATTTCTGATCATCCCTAAATATATAATGGGAACGTGCACAACCAAGTGTATTTATGTGGCAATTTTGTGTGGCAAGGATTTATCCAGATTGATCAACAAAAACGAACACACCACTGTAACTTGCTTCTAAAATGTGAGTATCTGTCAACCATGCACGAATACGTGTTGCTAACCTAATAGTCCATAGCAATATGAAACTGCTAAATATGGAAAGCAATAAAACCATGGAATTATGTCGCCTCTGCATTTCAGGATCGTTGTAATTTTTGGCAATTTCTCTATCCTCGAATTAATCTTCTCGCTCTATTTGACGGTGAGATATGTCTGATACCTAACGTATTGAGCAGTAAAGTTACAGCATATAGGAAAAAATAGCCTGGGAATCGTGCTCAAACACAAAAGTACCACCTATATTGGGAAGATAGAAACACTTGAAATTTGAGGACCATTTGATATTCCAAATTATTTCTACAGGTCCAGTATTTTTTTAAAAAAGAATGCACTGTTACTGCTCCATACGCAGCCAAATACGATGATGACAAAATCAATTTTTGCGGTACAATAACTTCTGTGTACTTTCTGACAATGTATAATTATACATCGATCTTGAGGCGAACCAGGCAGTGCAATTTTCGGAAATGAAACATAAGTCACCGTTAAAAAGAGTACATTGAATCATTGTTGGAAAATAAATATGGAAAATAAGAATCTTTAAATTTAAAGTGTATTCTAGCCAATATATAAGAGTTACGTCAACTGCAGCCATAGGGGAGTTTGCAGTATATGCGGGAAATAATTATAATAATGAGCAGATCTGTTACAAAGAAGTGAATACTTCAATTTACAGCTCTCCTTGCATAAAAGACCGATCAACAAGCATTTAGTTTACACGCGAATGCTTTTTGAAGAACTGGTAATGAAGTAAACATGTGAGCAAAATAAAAACATCTATGGTAGCTCCTGTGAGGCTGTTTCGATTTATCATCATTTGTGGTCCTACCATTAATATTGTTTCAAAGTGGATAATTTTAAAAGTGAGATGTTTTCTTTGTTATTTTTATTTCCATATGTCTGGTGATTAAAACGTATACCCATTATTTCATCTTCCTTAATTTGACAAAAAACGTTTGCTAGCTGTAAACTTATTTTTTTATGTGACAAAGTTAAATAGAAAAAAATATATCATATCGACAAACAAGCTCTCAATTTTCATCAGTGTGACAACATTGTGCCATGAAGAAATGCATTATCTCCTTTTTTATGTTCAGTGAAACCTCGATTATCTGAATGAGATGGTCAGGCAATATTTTGTTCAGATAACCAATTATTCGTTTAAAAGATTAAATGCCTTTCCTCTGGGGCTTGGCGGTTTTTACGTCTGCTCTCCATTCAGGACAATGAGACAGCAGCACACCACATGCGGGCCCCTGCCTTCTCTTGTCCAACACCATTCCCCGCCCGCTCACAACCCTGTCCAACCCTGCCGGGTGCCGGCACATCAAACCCGTCCAACCCCGACCCCCACCAGACCTCTGAACCCCGTCCAAAACCCCACCGCAGGCCCCCAGCACTTCCCGCCCAAACCCATCCAACCCCGCTCCCCTGTCAAAAATCATCCCATTTTGCCCCCCGCCCCAGTGCGTACCCGCGTCCACTGCCGCCCCTCTACAGGACAGCCAGACTGGAGACCAACAAGAAGACTGTTGATGCTGCCTTTGTGTGGTCAGTCTACAAATAGCACGCACACGCAAAACTTCCTACTGCAACGTTTTGGCAAGTTCCACCTTTAACCTGTACCGGACAACGTTGGGGAGATTGAAGAAGGGATATTCAGGGTATGAGTCTGTGTAGAACTGCAGGGAACGTTTGGGGAGAGCGCGGGCAGGACGTCAGTTTTTTGGAGATGATGCCTGTTTAGTTATTGTAAACAAAAGACGCGATCTGTGTTGGAATTAAGTCTTTGACGTAATGTTGCTACCAGGACTTGGAGATCTGCTTCGGATAATCTGATATCCAGATGGTTGATATTCGGATAAACGAAGTCTCCCTGTAGAGAAATGTCTTCAGACACAGGTTCTGAGTTAACTAATCTAACTCAAAAATGGAAACAACTTGTAAGACCTTGATTTGTTATTGATGGTGGAATACCAGAAGCAGCCTATATCGGTGGGGTTCAGCAGCCACTAAACAACGTTTTTTTTTCTTAGTTTTAATGTTTCAGTACCATTTGTTGAGGTCTTGAATCTGGGTTAGAATCTGGGTGCATTTCTCCCTGATATGGTATCGCAGAGTTTTCAGTTTGAATGTGTTTTCCTCCTGGACTGGATAATCCCATCTGGGGTATAATGTAATTACTGAATTTACCTTTGCCGAGAGCATGTTAACAGTGTGTTACTGTGTTAGAACAGCTTCACTTTAGTAATTTAATTATTTGCTACTCTATTAAGTTTTCCAATATAGTGAAGTTATTCCGATTTCCTGGGCTTTTTCTTTTGCATTTCAACGATAGTTTATTAATAAAGTGTGCTTTGCTTCAGGACGGGTGTTTTGGCGAATCGGATTGCATATGGGACACAACGTTTTGACTTGAAAATAGGAAAGGAACAACTTGGGACTGAGCAATCTTCACAATGCTTTTGAGCACTGTTTGCTCTGATCCATAGCAAATTAGAAACAATTGTCTCTGAGTATACGTTTGGTTTAGGATTGTTAGACTCAAAGGTAGTGAGTGGTGAGTTTGCTTTTGTTTGATACATAATTAAGTTAAGCGCACAGTATTTATATTTTACAGCAATGTCATTGTAATCTTTTGGAAGTGGCTTAAGCTTAATTCCAAATGATACAGCATCAATTTGAAAAGCGAATGTAACAGTATGAATTGCGGTCTGAAGCAGTGGATAAATGATAAGACAAAAGTGACGGACAGTGAAGAAATGCATAAATGGACACAGCTAATGAAAAAAAGAGAGAAAAATAGGAGAGAGAACTTCAAAGGTTGGGACTGAACACTTGAAGTCGACTTAAAATGGAGAACATAGAACTGAAAAATTGATGTTGTGATGACGACAGTTATGGATATCAATGCAACGCACCCTGTTGTGAATGAGTATAATATGTCCAAGTATTGGCCCAAGTTTGACGAGAAGTACGAAGTAGCCTTTTTCATTTGATTGAGAAAATGAGTAAACGAATGAAGTGTATGGTATGCACGCGGGTGTTGCTGATCCAGACAATTTTAAACAATTCACAATCACGTGGTGAATTTCAATCTGTAATGCCTTTTGAAGTCAAGGGAAGGGAAACGTTATCGATTGCTATCTGGCCATGCATGATGAAAGTTTGCCATTCCACTCTTACAGAAAGTTGGCATTCAATTTTTAAGTTCACGTAAATCGCTTTATTCAATGCACTATTACATGCAAAGGATGGCTGATCATCTTTTTTTCAGGTCATCTGTGAAATTACTCTGCGAAATTGTATAAACAAATATTTTTTTGCGCAGCAGCTCAATGTTTGATTCATATATTGCATTTTTTGAGAATGGTAAACGTGTCATTGTAATTTGCTTCTAAAAGTGTTGCATCTGCAAATTTTAAATATATGTATGATACAAATGGCATACACCGTCAAAGTATAAAATTACCGAATATGGCCTTCAACAAAATTATTGATTTTTTTCAGATTTTCATTTCTGTGATCATTTTCTCTGCTGTTGTCAGTTCTCGGTCCCGTTCTCGGTATATTGACCTAATTGTTAATCCAATAGCTCTCGACTACCCTTTCCTGATTGTGCTGAAACCGTGATTACTTTATTGATTCAAACGTCAGGTCTGTGTTGCCATTGTACATAGTTGATTAAACAGACTGGCATGAACTTCGTGAAAATGAATTCCACAGATCATATACAACAGAGAAAATTTCTGTCGTAAATGTGTGACACTGTTTCGCCGACTATGCCCTCTGGACGTAACGTCTGAAACCAGTGAAAATATCTACGTACACCGAACCAATCAAGAGCCCAACATTTTGAATGCTTTAATAATATTTCTTCCTATTATTTGAAAATCCAACGAAACAAACTCAAAACAATCAATATCCTGTCACAAGAAAATTGATCCACATGAAAAAAACCAGCTGGAAGTTCACTAGTCTGCCTTAAATGTAAAAATATAATTTCTGAAGCAAGTACATCAAAACTGTCAACTGACTTCAATTGCCGACGATTGTTTTGTATTGATTTAGATAAAATGCGCTATTCCATATCTTTCATTGAAAAAAAAAGCCGATAATTTGTCCTTCCTATTTGATACTCAGCTTTGAAGCTACATTTTGAACAGCACAATGCAGAAATACATTGATCACAAAAGGATTGTAAATATGTTTGAAGTAAAGCAGACATCAGAATGATATTGGCATGTCGGTTGACATTTAAGAAAAAAAGTCGATCCTGAATAATGTCAATATTATGCACACAAATGATAAGGTCCTGTTTCTATGGGGATAAAATAGAACAACATTCATGCACTTGCATTACTGACTCTTCTTTTTTAATTCACTTCGAATATGGTAAAGCATGGAGGTTTCTATAAATTTGAAGAACACATGTCCTGAAAACAGCACAAACTTTTTACCTGCCAGAAAGCGTTGAACAGACTTAAACTCTACAGATGTTTCACCTGTTGGAGATTAAATTTTATTCCTTTGAGGCATGCTTCTGAAAGACACCCACCCCCGACCCCCGCACAATTGCACGTGCGAGAAACTCAAGACAGAAAATAAAGGTATTTTTATGAGAATTCCAAAGACAACATGAGAACGTACTTAGCCAATCAATTGAGAATGAATCACTGTTCATGTGTTTTAAATAACTCGTATGCCTCGCATCTAATCACTGCACAGATGTTAAACAAAGAAATCGAGAGATCCAGGGTGTCTGGGGTTAACGAAGGAAAAGTGAACCAAAGGCACAACGATATCACCGTTTTTAATGAGATCTCATTGGAGCAGTCTTGCTGGCCATTTGTCTCAAGCGGGATGTGATCAACTCGGAAGTCGGTGGAATAAAAAAACTGTTAGTGCAACTGTAACCTGAACAAAGGTATGTTACAGGGGAATCACACTGACAGCAGAAATTCCATTAAAGCCATGATGACATCTGGCAATCAAATAAGGTACGGAGGTGCCACACTTATAAAGGGCCACTGTCGTTCAAGGTATCATGAGCATTTCACAGCAAAGGACACGGTTTACAGGCATTTCATTTCGGAGGAACGACCGTGATGCAATTCCCATTTCATTTTCTAAAAATGATTCTTGGACCTGGAAACTGGACGAGCCAGCAGTATTTTACAATAATAAACCTTCTGCAGAAGCGACGCTTCAATTTGCAGACTCTCCTCAGAAGACTTAATATCAACGTATTGAACTTGGACAAAGATCTCCCCTGAGTAACATCATAGATGTTCCTCGTTACTGCTTGACAACAGTGCGTAGGACCAGAGTGTGTTGGGTGAGGTATGTCTTATTGTACTGACTGGAAAACATTCATTATTTTATGCGATCATCAGACGTCATCACACACAATAGCCCGTTTTGAAATACTTGCAGTATCTAACAATGTAAAACTATGCAAATAATGATCGTGATTGCAAGACAATATCAAAACAAACATTGCAGGGAATTTTTGCCAACCTACTCTCCAGAATGAACACAAGTGTAAGGCTACATCATCACTGCGTGCAGAACCGTTAGAGATTAAATGAATCAGACGTCTAATGCACAAATGAGGCACAGATATGCTTTAGTTCCTCACACTGAGAAGACTTCATGAAAGAAACGAAGAGCAACTGTCATGGAGAACGTAACCCAGAAGCTCAGGGGCGAAGGCCACTGCGATCCAATCATCATTTTCACCTTGGTTCATGCATAGAAAGAAGAATTGAATTCGAGAGGTAAGATGGAATGCAATGTCATTTATGTCAAGGGTACAATTAATCGAAAATGGAATCAAGGAAACATCACAGAAAATTGATTGACTTTTTATCTGGAGCAAAAGTGAGGACGGCAGATCCTGGAAACTAGAGTTCAGATCATACTGGTGCTGGAAAAGCACAGCAGGTCAGGCAGCATCCGATGAGTAGGAAAATCGAAGTTTCGGGCAAAAGCCATTTAAAACGTCGATTTCCCAACTTTTCGGTTTCTGCTTGAGCTTCAATTTCTCGAAACTTTCAACAGGTTATGATCAAGGTATATAAATCTCTCCGATAAATTATTGGTAATATAATCATTGAAATGTAACGCTAACAACAAGCCCAAAGTCTCCTGCTCAACTGTCGAATATTTCTGCTGCTGCATGTTCATTTTTTCTGGAGAAATGTTCAAACGGTCTTTGCATTCTTTTAGTCATCTTTCTGTAAGTATATAGCACATATACCGACATCACTTGCATCGATGGCCACTTTGAATGGCATTATACAGTTATGAATGGCTAAAACTGGGGCTTTGGTTAACATAACTTACAGGCTGTCAAATGCCTTCTAACAGTGCGCTGTCCACTTAAAGGTCGAGGCTTTCTTGAGTAATTCAGTGATTGGAGCAGCCACAATGCTAATATTTCTCACGAACCCATTCAATCCCAAGAATCATCGTACTGTGATTTCGGTTGAAGATATGCCAAACTGTTCAATTACCTTTGTTTTGGAATTCCGTAGGGCCACCTTCCCATGTCAAGTGAAATGATACAGGAAGATGACTTATGCTTAGGCAAATTCACTTTTGCCAGGTTTATCATTGAGCCTGACTCCTCAGGATGATAGAATGCTTTGGATAAATGATGCAAAATATTCCTTCCATGCATGACAGAAAATCATCCAGGTCATCAAAGTATACCACACAACTTTTAATCGAGAAATGACATTAATGGTTAGTTTTTGAAATGTGGCTACCACATTTTTCGTGCCAAATTCCATGACTTTAAATGGATAAAATGCATTTGGTGTTACAAAAGCCAAATTTTTCAATGCTCTTCAGGACAAACTTATTTGCTTGTGTCGTCTGAGCATGTCCAATGCAGAAGTATAAATTGTTTGCCCCACCTGTTCAAATCAAATAAACACCACTCTTTGTAATTGCATTAACTTTGCGATAATCCGCAAATACCAGTCATGTACCATGTGTAACTCACCGCAAATATGTCACCTTGAAACATGCGTTCAATCTCCTTTTGTGACTGTGCAAACCTTTGAGTGTTACATTAATGAGGATACTGTTTAATCAGAACAACATTTTCTGTGTCTATATCATGCATGATTAGATTAGTACTTCCCAAAGTATTTTCACATGTCTCCTAATGTGCTAGCAATAAATGTTTCAAGTCATTTCGATTTTCCTCGGGGAGTTAACTCAATAATTTATCCCCTTTTTGACGACTTCCTGAATGTCTGATTTAATTTGAGGCATGTCCAACTCAGAATCCTCCAAATTTGGTTGTTGACTTTGTGTTGTACTCAGGAACACAGTCTCCTATGAATTTTCCTCCCTGATATAATAACTTTTGAGCATATTCGCATGAGGCAAACTGTGAGATACCATTCTATTTGGAATCCTTATCAAATTGTTCACCTCACTCAATGCCATGTCGTCTTGATAAGTTCCACTAAACCTTGCTTTTAAAGATACACCTATGACTGGAATTACCACGAACATTTTTATCTCCGATAGCAAAATTGCTAGTTTTTGATTTATTGTCTGCCTCGGGTTACATTGTTTACTGTCGTACTTCTAAATATTTTCTAGCGAGCTTCACAGTTCTAGTTAACCGTTCTCTAAAATTTGACACAAAGTCAAAATATGTGGTTTATTAATTCTGACTTTCCAGTTTCTCCACAATCAATATTAGTTGGCTTCTCACTTCATGCCAAAAACATAATTAAAGTGAACTGTATTTGTTAGATACATTTGGTGCAACCCTAATGGCAAAAAGTACAAACCAAATTAATTTTTCTCAATCATCTAGATAGCCTAACTATAAGCCATCAACACGATATTTAATGTCTGATGCCACCTTTTATCAGCTCCCTCTGATGCTGGACAATAAGGAGTTAATCTGAATTGTTTCACTCCAAAATCTTCCATCACTTGCTTTTCATATTTTCATATGAAATTTAACTTTTGAACAGATTATATCTCTGTGTAATCCATATATAATGAAAAGAATGGGCAACTCCTCGACAATCCGTCCAGAACTGAAATTGCATAATGCAATGTCCTTTGGACATCTAGTGGATACATACATTATGCTTAAGAAATACTGATTTCCTATTTTTGTCTTAGGTAGGCGTTCTATGCAATCAATGAAAACTCATGAAAATGGTTGCGCAAATGCAGGAATACACATTAAAGATACGGGTTTGACTAAAGCCTATGGTTTTCCTATTTGACATAGATGACATGTTTGGCAACATTCAACTGCATCCTTGTGTGGACCAGGTCAGTAAACATGTTTTTGTGTTGTAGGTTCTGATTTTGTTTAACCCTAAACGACCTCCGACTATTAGTTTATATGTGACACACAATAACTCCTTCCTATAAAACACTGGCAATATGACTTCATAAATGGCTGCTCAACTCTCATCTCTCTGAATATTTGACGGCCTCCATGTCATCATTAAGTCATAACTTATTTAATATAGTAGCACAGCGGAATACACCTTCCATGTGTGCCTCATGATACAGTTCTTTTAATTTTTCATCTTTCTGCTGCAACACAATTGCTGGAATTTCTCTAACCTAAAGATATCAGATTTGTTAGCCATTTTAAACTGTTTCATCTGAACTATTTCATCAAACAGAGTCTGATAATCCTGCTTTAACTTCCTTCTTTGTACTCTATGATAGCACGGTGGCACAGTGGTTCGCACTGCTGCCTTATAGCGCCAGAAACCCGGGTTCAATTCCCGCCTCAGGTGACTGTCTGTGTGGAGTTTGCACATTCTCCCTGTATCTGCGTGAGTTTCCTCCGGGTGCTCCGGTTTCCTCGCACAATCCAAAAATGTGCAGGTTAGGTGAATTGGCCATGCTAAATTGCTCGTAGTGTTAGGTGTAGGGGTAAATGTAAGGGACTGGGTCTGGGTGGGTTGCGCTTCGGCGGGTCGTTGTCGACTTGTTGGGCCGAAGTGCCTGTTTCCACACCGTAAGGAATCTAATCTAATCAATATCTCCGGTTCAACTGGTTACTTTTTGACTTTGGTAACTGACTGCGAGGAAAAATCGCAGGATATGTTTTCTGAAATACTTCAATTGCCAGAGATTCCACACGATTTTCAAACACAGTAGTCAGCATTTCTACCTGTGACCCATCAATATCGTCAGGAAGGACATATTACTTTTGCGGAGTTGAAGCTTCGAACAGTGGTCCTACCAAGACTTCACCCTTTTTCACTGGACATTCTGATCTCACTCTACATGCTGTGCACGCGTTGCGGCACTGCTACCAGTACTTTCTTTCTGTTAATAGTCCTTCAGAGGTGTAGATCTCCTCATCTTCCTGTATCTCTTCATATAGTAACGTATTTACCTGTTGCTTCTAGTCTATCCGAGCAAACGTTACTTGCCAAGAAGAAATGGCACTTCCTTCTTTGCCAAGCTCCGACCAGGTTGTAAATTCTGGCGCAGCTTTTTAGTCCCCAGTCTGCTTTCCGTTACCACTCCAACAGAATTCACTTGCTTCTCCTGTTTCGAGTCAGAGAGATGTACAGTATGGAAACAGACCCTTTGGTCCAACCCGTCCATGCCGACCAGATATCCCAACCGAATCTAGTCCCACCTGCGAGCATCCGGCCCACATCCCTCTAAACCCTTCCTAATCATGTACCCATCCAAATGCCTTTTAAATGTAGCAATTATCCCAGCTTCCACCACTTCCGCTGGCAGCTCATTCGAATTCCAAACCAAAACATATCAAATAGTGTGTTTATAAAAGAAAAGTCTGGAAATACAAACTTAGTTTAACAGCAATTACGATCACATTTTGAACGATATATAAACAAAACACTCATTGTTCATTCATAGCCTTTCTCAAACTAAATCAGGGTCCTAATTTGACATTCGCAAATTTGACCTGCAGCAATATGTCCAACTCCAGAAATCCAGTTTGGTATGGACAGGTATGGCTACATCATATGTGCTTTTTTTGCAAAATGAATGCTCTTATTCACAAGCGAAGTCCAAACAGTTTCGGGTGTTCTTCAACTGTGACTGCTGATGTCAGATACAGCATTGATAACGAATAAATGAAATATCATTCAGTTAAAGCAGCGAATATCTTCTTTGCATTATAGACACATGCAGTGTAAGACTATGCTTCAGTGCATGTGATATTGCATTTACATTCAACAGTAAACTGCAATATTTAATCACTCATGAAAGTGGTGAACGCTGTTAAGTTTTAGACGACATGTTTAAGCTTTCACAAGGCTAGTGCAGTTTTTTTCTCTCACAGCATATTGGATTTTACAATATTTTTGCATGAGTCTAAAATAAGTTAGAACTAAAAAAGAAGCTTTCAAACTGTTTCTTCTCTTTGTTGTTTTCAAATCTAACTGAACATTCTGCAAATCAAGTAAATTAGTGCAATTAAGTGTATGTGTACTTTTTAGCTAGAAGCTAAATATTCTCTTACGAGCATCCCAAAATATACGCTCGGATACTGCACAGCAAAGTGTATTTATACAGATACTCAGTGTTGCTTGGGTAAATCCAGACTGCTCAGCAATAATGAATGCATTACTGTAATTGTCTTCTAACGGTTGAGCAACCGTAAATTGCGCACAATGAAATGATAATAACCTAATACTCCATCTAGAGAAGTACAGCAAATAATTCAAACCCACCAACTCGCACAACTACTTGGACTGCCATTCCTCCCACTCCCCCTCCTGGAAAAATACTACACCTTACAACACATTCCTCTGATTCCGCTGTGGCTGCTCGCAATAGGAGCAATTCAATTTCAAATCATTCAAGATGGCAAGGACCGCAATTTCCCCTCACACGTTGTCAACAATGTCCTCCAGACATTGAATGGTTTGAATTATTTGCTGTACTTCTCTAGATCATTGAAGATTCATATTTTCCATGTTTGTTCCTCAAATATTATCTAACATACACTTGTTGAAAAATGACATAAATACATAGCTGTCTGTGCTCAAACGTTACATGGAAATTATTGCAAATCTAAAATTGCTGTTGTCTTCATCGCAGTTGGCTGTGCATGGAGCATCTCACATAGTATTCATTTTTATTCTATTTGTGAACCTCGATAAATAATTGAGCATAAGAAATGGTCCTGTTCTGTAAAATGCAGAGTTCACACTTTACCAATGTAGGTCTCATATTTGTGCTGGTAACGATTTTCATACAATTTGTTCGACATGTTTGAAATTTGCTGTTCAGTGCATTAGGCATCAGGCATATTTGAAAGACAAATAGAGCGAGAAGGTTGTTTCGAGGACAGAGCAACTGTCAACATTTCAAAGATCCTGAATGGAGAGCCGACATAAATGTATGGACTTATTGCTTGCCAAATCTGGCAGGTTTATATTGCCATGGAGTATTAGGTTATTATCATTTCATTGTGCGCAATTTACGGTTGCTCAACCGTTAGAAGACAATTACAGTAATGCATTCATTATTGCTGAGCAGTCTGGATTTACCCAAGCAACACTGAGTATCTGTATAAATACACTTTGCTGTGCAGTATCCGAGCGTATATTTTGGGATGCTCGTAAGAGAATATTTAGCTTCTAGCTAAAAAGTACACATACACTTAATTGCACTAATTTACTTGATTTGCAGAATGTTCAGTTAGATTTGAAAACAACAAAGAGAAGAAACAGTTTGAAAGCTTCTTTTTTAGTTCTAACTTATTTTAGACTCATGCAAAAATATTGTAAAATCCAATATGCTGTGAGAGAAAAAAACTGCACTAGCCTTGTGAAAGCTTAAACATGTCGTCTAAAACTTAACAGCGTTCACCACTTTCATGAGTGATTAAATATTGCAGTTTACTGTTGAATGTAAATGCAATATCACATGCACTGAAGCATAGTCTTACACTGCATGTGTCTATAATGCAAAGAAGATATTCGCTGCTTTAACTGAATGATATTTCATTTATTCGTTATCAATGCTGTATCTGACATCAGCAGTCACAGTTGAAGAACACTCGAAACTGTTTGGACTTCGCTTGTGAATAAGAGCATTCATTTTGCAAAAAAAGCACATATGATGTAGCCATACCTGTCCATACCAAACTGGATTTCTGGAGTTGGACATATTGCTGCAGGTCAAATTTGCGAATGTCAAATTAGGACCCTGATTTAGTTTGAGAAAGGCTATGAATGAACAATGAGTGTTTTGTTTATATATCGTTCAAAATGTGATCGTAATTGCTGTTAAACTAAGTTTGTATTTCCAGACTTTTCTTTTATAAACACACTATTTGATATGTTTTGGTTTGGAATTCGAATGAGCTGCCAGCGGAAGTGGTGGAAGCTGGGATAATTGCTACATTTAAAAGGCATTTGGATGGGTACATGATTAGGAAGGGTTTAGAGGGATGTGGGCCGGATGCTCGCAGGTGGGACTAGATTCGGTTGGGATATCTGGTCGGCATGGACGGGTTGGACCAAAGGGTCTGTTTCCATACTGTACATCTCTCTGACTCGAAACAGGAGAAGCAAGTGAATTCTGTTGGAGTGGTAACGGAAAGCAGACTGGGGACTAAAAAGCTGCGCCAGAATTTACAACCTGGTCGGAGCTTGGCAAAGAAGGAAGTGCCATTTCTTCTTGGCAAGTAACGTTTGCTCGGATAGACTAGAAGCAACAGGTAAATACGTTACTATATGAAGAGATACGGGAAGATGAGGAGATCTACACCTCTGAAGGACTATTAACAGAAAGAAAGTACTGGTAGCAGTGCCGCAACGCGTGCACAGCATGTAGAGTGAGATCAGAATGTCCAGTGAAAAAGGGTGAAGTCTTGGTAGGACCACTGTTCGAAGCTTCAACTCCGCAAAAGTAATATGTCCTTCCTGACGATATTGATGGGTCACAGGTAGAAATGCTGACTACTGTGTTTGAAAATCGTGTGGAATCTCTGGCAATTGAAGTATTTCAGAAAACATATCCTGCGATTTTTCCTCGCAGTCAGTTACCAAAGTCAAAAAGTAACCAGTTGAACCGGAGATATTGATTAGATTAGATTCCTTACGGTGTGGAAACAGGCACTTCGGCCCAACAAGTCGACAACGACCCGCCGAAGCGCAACCCACCCAGACCCAGTCCCTTACATTTACCCCTACACCTAACACTACGAGCAATTTAGCATGGCCAATTCACCTAACCTGCACATTTTTGGATTGTGCGAGGAAACCGGAGCACCCGGAGGAAATTCACGCAGATACAGGGAGAATGTGCAAACTCCACACAGACAGTCACCTGAGGCGGGAATTGAACCCGGGTTTCTGGCGCTATAAGGCAGCAGTGCGAACCACTGTGCCACCGTGCTATCATAGAGTGCAAAGAAGGAAGTTAAAGCAGGATTATCAGACTCTGTTTGATGAAATAGTTCAGATGAAACAGTTTAAAATGGCTAACAAATCTGATATCTTTAGGTTAGAGAAATTCCAGCAATTGTGTTGCAGCAGAAAGATGAAAAATTAAAAGAACTGTATCATGAGGCACACATGGAAGGTGTATTCCGCTGTGCTACTATATTAAATAAGTTATGACTTAATGATGACATGGAGGCCGTCAAATATTCAGAGAGATGAGAGTTGAGCAGCCATTTATGAAGTCATATTGCCAGTGTTTTATAGGAAGGAGTTATTGTGTGTCACATATAAACTAATAGTCGGAGGTCGTTTAGGGTTAAACAAAATCAGAACCTACAACACAAAAACATGTTTACTGACCTGGTCCACACAAGGATGCAGTTGAATGTTGCCAAACATGTCATCTATGTCAAATAGGAAAACCATAGGCTTTAGTCAAACCCGTATCTTTAATGTGTATTCCTGCATTTGCGCAACCATTTTCATGAGTTTTCATTGATTGCATAGAACGCCTACCTAAGACAAAAATAGGAAATCAGTATTTCTTAAGCATAATGTATGTATCCACTAGATGTCCAAAGGACATTGCATTATGCAATTTCAGTTCTGGACGGATTGTCGAGGAGTTGCCCATTTTTTTCATTATATATGGATTACACAGAGATATAATCTGTTCAAAAGTTAAATTTCATATGAAAATATGAAAAGCAAGTGATGGAAGATTTTGGAGTGAAACAATTCAGATTAACTCCTTATTGTCCAGCATCAGGGGGAGCTGATAAAAGGTGGCATCAGACATTAAATATCGTGTTGATGGCTTATAGTTAGGCTATCTAGATGATTGAGAAAAATTAATTTGGTTTGTACTTTTTGCCATTAGGGTTGCACCAAATGTATCTAACAAATACAGTTCACTTTAGTTATGTTTTTGGCATGAAGTGAGAAGCCAACTAATATTGATTGTGGAGAAACTGGAAAGTCAGAATTAATAAACCACATATTTTGACTTTGTGTCAAATTTTAGAGAACGGTTAACTAGAACTGTGAAGCTCGCTAGAAAATATTTAGAAGTACGACAGTGAACAATGTAACCCGAGGCAGACAATAAATCAAAAACTAGCAATTTTGCTATCGGAGATAAAAATGTTCGTGGTAATTCCAGTCATAGGTGTATCTTTAAAAGCAAGGTTTAGTGGAACTTATCAAGACGACATGGCATTGAGTGAGGTGAACAATTTGATAAGGATTCCAAATAGAATGGTATCTCACAGTTTGCCTCATGCGAATATGCTCAAAAGTTATTATATCAGGGAGGAAAATTCATAGGAGACTGTGTTCCTGAGTACAACACAAAGTCAACAACCAAATTTGGAGGATTCTGAGTTGGACATGCCTCAAATTAAATCAGACATTCAGGAAGTCGTCAAAAAGGGGATAAATTATTGAGTTAACTCCCCGAGGAAAATCGAAATGACTTGAAACATTTATTGCTAGCACATTAGGAGACATGTGAAAATACTTTGGGAAGTACTAATCTAATCATGCATGATATAGACACAGAAAATGTTGTTCTGATTAAACAGTATCCTCATTAATGTAACACTCAAAGGTTTGCACAGTCACAAAAGGAGATTGAACGCATGTTTCAAGGTGACATATTTGCGGTGAGTTACACATGGTACATGACTGGTATTTGCGGATTATCGCAAAGTTAATGCAATTACAAAGAGTGATGTTTATTTGATTTGAACAGGTGGGGCAAACAATTTATACTTCTGCATTGGACATGCTCAGACGACACAAGCAAATAAGTTTGTCCTGAAGAGCATTGAAAAATTTGGCTTTTGTAACACCAAATGCATTGTATCCATTTAAAGTCATGGAATTTGGCACGAAAAATGTGGTAGCCACATTTCAAAAACTAACCATTAATGTCATTTCTCGATTAAAAGTTGTGTGGTATACTTTGATGACCTGGATGATTTTCTGTCATGCATGGAAGGAATATTTTGCATCATTTATCCAAAGCATTCTATCATCCTGAGGAGTCAGGCTCAATGATAAACCTGGCAAAAGTGAATTTGCCTAAGCATAAGTCATCTTCCTGTATCATTTCACTTGACATGGGAAGGTGGCCCTACGGAATTCCAAAACAAAGGTAATTGAACAGTTTGGCATATCTTCAACCGAAATCACAGTACGATGATTCTTGGGATTGAATGGGTTCGTGAGAAATATTAGCATTGTGGCTGCTCCAATCACTGAATTACTCAAGAAAGCCTCGACCTTTAAGTGGACAGCGCACTGTTAGAAGGCATTTGACAGCCTGTAAGTTATGTTAACCAAAGCCCCAGTTTTAGCCATTCATAACTGTATAATGCCATTCAAAGTGGCCATCGATGCAAGTGATGTCGGTATATGTGCTATATACTTACAGAAAGATGATGAAAAGATGCAAAGACCGTTTGAACATTTCTCCAGAAAAATTGAACATGCAGCAGCAGAAATATTCGACAGTTGAGCAGGAGACTTTGGGCTTGTTGTTAGCGTTACATTTCAATGATTATATTACCAATAATTTATCGGAGAGATTTATATACCTTGATCATAACCTGTTGAAAGTTTCGAGAAATTGAAGCTCAAACAGCAACCGAAAAGTTGGGAAATCGACGTTTTAAATGGCTTTTGCCCGAAACTTCGATTTTCCGACTCATCGGATGCTGCCTGACCTGCTGTGCTTTTTCAGCACCAGTATGATCTGAACTCTAGTTTCCAGGATCTGCCGTCCTCACTTTTGCTCCAGATAAAAAGTCAATCAATTTTCTGTGATGTTTCCTTGATTCCATTTTCGATTAATTGTACCCTTGACATAAATGACATTGCATTCCATCTTACCTCTCGAATTCAATTCTTCTTTCTATGTATGAACCAAGGTGAAAATGATGATTGGATCGCAGTGGCCTTCGCCCCTGAGCTTCTGGGTTACGTTCCCCATGACAGTTGCTCTTCGTTTCTTTAATGAAGTCTTCTCAGTGTGAGGAACTAAAGCATATCTGTGCCTCATTTGTGCATTAGACGTCTGATTCATTTAATCTCTAACGGTTCTGCACGCAGTGATGATGTAGCCTTACACTTGTGTTCATTCTGGAGAGTAGGTTGGCAAAAATTCCCTGCAATGTTTGTTTTGATATTGTCTTGCAATCACGATCATTATTTGCATAGTTTTACATTGTTAGATACTGCAAGTATTTCAAAACGGGCTATTGTGTGTGATGACGTCTGATGATCGCATAAAATAATGAATGTTTTCCAGTCAGTACAATAAGACATACCTCACCCAACACACTCTGGTCCTATGCACTGTTGTCAAGCAGTAACGAGGAACATCTATGATGTTACTCAGGGGAGATCTTTGTCCAAGTTCAATACGTTGATATTAAATCTTCTGAGGAGAGTCTGCAGATTGAAGCATCGCTTCTGCAGAAGGTTTATTATTGTAAAATACTGCTGGCTCGTCCAGTTTCCAGGTCCAAGAATCATTTTTAGAAAATGAAATGGGAATTGCATCACGGTCGTTCCTCCGAAATGAAATGCCTGTAAACCGTGTCCTTTGCTGTGAAATGCTCATGATACCTTGAACGACAGTGGCCCTTTATAAGTGTGGCACCTCCGTACCTTATTTTATTGCCAGATGTCATCATGGCTTTAATGGAATTTCTGCTGTCAGTGTGATTCCCCTGTAACATACCTTTGTTCAGGTTACAGTTGCACTAACAGTTTTTTTATTCCACCGACTTCCGAGTTGATCACATCCCGCTTGAGATAAATGGCCAGCAAGACTGCTCCAATGAGATCTCATTAAAAACGGTGATATCGTTGTGCCTTTGGTTCACTTTTCCTTCGTTAACCCCAGACACCCTGGATCTCTCGATTTCTTTGTTTAACATCTGTGCAGTGATTAGATGCGAGGCATACGAGTTATTTAAAACACATGAACAGTGATTCATTCTCAATTGATTGGCTAAGTACGTTCTCATGTTGTCTTTGGAATTCTCATAAAAATACCTTTATTTTCTGTCTTGAGTTTCTCGCACGTGCAATTGTGCGGGGGTCGGGGGTGGGTGTCTTTCAGAAGCATGCCTCAAAGGAATAAAATTTAATCTCCAACAGGTGAAACATCTGTAGAGTTTAAGTCTGTTCAACGCTTTCTGGCAGGTAAAAAGTTTGTGCTGTTTTCAGGACATGTGTTCTTCAAATTTATAGAAACCTCCATGCTTTACCATATTCGAAGTGAATTAAAAAAGAAGAGTCAGTAATGCAAGTGCATGAATGTTGTTCTATTTTATCCCCATAGAAACAGGACCTTATCATTTGTGTGCATAATATTGATATTATTCAGGATCGACTTTTTTTCTTAAATGTCAACCGACATGCCAATATCATTCTGATGTCTGCTTTACTTCAAACATATTTACAATCCTTTTGTGATCAATGTATTTCTGCATTGTGCTGTTCAAAATGTAGCTTCAAAGCTGAGTATCAAATAGGAAGGACAAATTATCGGCTTTTTTTTTCAATGAAAGATATGGAATAGCGCATTTTATCTAAATCAATACAAAACAATCGTCGGCAATTGAAGTCAGTTGACAGTTTTGATGTACTTGCTTCAGAAATTATATTTTTACATTTAAGGCAGACTAGTGAACTTCCAGCTGGTTTTTTCATGTGGATCAATTTTCTTGTGACAGGATATTGATTGTTTTGAGTTTGTTTCGTTGGATTTTCAAATAATAGGAAGAAATATTATTAAAGCATTCAAAATGTTGGGCTCTTGATTGGTTCGGTGTACGTAGATATTTTCACTGGTTTCAGACGTTACGTCCAGAGGGCATAGTCGGCGAAACAGTGTCACACATTTACGACAGCAATTTTCTCTGTTGTATATGATCTGTGGAATTCATTTTCACGAAGTTCATGCCAGTCTGTTTAATCAACTATGTTCAATGGCAACACAGACCTGACGTTTGAATCAATAAAGTAATCACGGTTTCAGCACAATCAGGAAAGGGTAGTCGAGAGCTATTGGATTAACAATTAGGTCAATATACCGAGAACGGGACCGAGAACTGACAACAGCAGAGAAAATGATCACAGAAATGAAAATCTGAAAAAAATCAATAATTTTGTTGAAGGCCATATTCGGTAATTTTATACTTTGACGGTGTATGCCATTTGTATCATACATATATTTAAAATTTGCAGATGCAACACTTTTAGAAGCAAATTACAATGACATGTTTACCATTCTCAAAAAATGCAATATATGAATCAAACATTGAGCTGCTGCGCGAAAACATTTGTTTATACAATTTCGCAGAGTAATTTCACAGATGACCTGAAAAAAAGATGATCAGCCATCCTTTGCATGTAATAGTGCATTGAATAAAGCGATTTATGTGAACTTAAAAATTGAATGCCAACTTTCTGTAAGAGTGGAATGGCAAACTTTCATCATGCATGGCCAGATAGCAATCGATAACGTTTCCCTTCCCTTGACTTCAAAAGGCATTACAGATTGAAATTCACCACGTGATTGTGAATTGTTTAAAATTGTCTGGATCAGCAACACCCGCGTGCATACCATACACTTCATTCGTTTACTCATTTTCTCAATCAAATGAAAAAGGCTACTTCGTACTTCTCGTCAAACTTGGGCCAATACTTGGACATATTATACTCATTCACAACAGGGTGCGTTGCATTGATATCCATAACTGTCGTCATCACAACATCAATTTTTCAGTTCTATGTTCTCCATTTTAAGTCGACTTCAAGTGTTCAGTCCCAACCTTTGAAGTTCTCTCTCCTATTTTTCTCTCTTTTTTTCATTCGCTGTGTCCATTTATGCATTTCTTCACTGTCCATCACTTTTGTCTTATCATTTCTCCACTGCTTCAGACCGCAATTCATACTGTTACATTCGCTTTTCAAATTGATGCTGTTTCATTTGGAATTAAGCTTTAGCCACTTCCAAAAGATTACAATGACATTGCTGTAAAATATAAATACTGTGCGCTTAACTTAATTATGTATCAAACAAAAGCAAACTCACCACTCACTACCTTTGAGTCTAACAATCCTAAACCAAACGTATACTCAGAGACAATTGTTTCTAATTTGCTATGGATCAGAGCAAACAGTGCTCAAAAGCATTGTGAAGATTGCTCAGTCCCAAATTGTTCCTGTCCTATTTTCAAGTCTAAACGTTGTGTCCCATATGCAATCCGATTCGCCAAAACAACCGTCCTGAGGCAAAGCACACTTTATTAATAAACTATCGTTGAAATGCAAAAGAAAAAGCCCAGGAAATCGGAATAACTTCACTATATTGGAAAACTTAATAGAGTAGCAAATAATTAAATTACTAAAGTGAAGCTGTTCTAACACAGTAACACACTGTTAACATGCTCTCGGCAAAGGTAAATTCAGTAATTACATTATACCCCAGATGGGATTATCCAGTCCAGGAGGAAAACACATTCAAACTGAAAACTCTGCGATACCATATCAGGGAGAAATGCACCCAGATTCTAACCCAGATTCAAGACCTCAACAAATGGTACTGAAACATTAAAACTAAGAAAAAAAAACGTTGTTTAGTGGCTGCTGAACCCCACCGATATAGGCTGCTTCTGGTATTCCACCATCAATAACAAATCAAGGTCTTACAAGTTGTTTCCATTTTTGAGTTAGATTAGTTAACTCAGAACCTGTGTCTGAAGACATTTCTCTACAGGGAGACTTCGATTATCCGAATATCAACCATCTGGATATCAGATTATCCGAAGCAGATCTCCAAGTCCTGGTAGCAACATTACATCAAAGACTTAATTCCAACACAGATCGCGTCTTTTGTTTACAATGACTAAACAGACATCATCTCCAAAAGACTGACGTCCTGCCCGCGCTCTCCCCAAACGTTCCCTGCAGTTCTACACAGACTCATACCCTGAATATCCCTTCTTCAATCTCCCCAACGTTGTCCGGTACAGGTTAAAGGTGGAACTTGCCAAAATGTTGCAGTAGGAAGTTTTGCGTGTGCGTGCTATTTGTAGACTGACCACACAAAGGCAGCAGCAACAGTCTTCTTGTTGGTCTCCAGTCTGGCTGTCCTGTAGAGGGGCGGCAGTGGACGCGGGTACGCACTGGGGCGGGGGGCAAAATGGGATGATTTTTGACAGGGGAGCGGGGTTGGATGGGTTTGGGCGGGTAGTGCTGGGGGCCTGCGGTGGGGTTTTGGACGGGGTTCAGAGGTCTGGTGGGGGTCGGGGTTGGACGGGTTTGATGTGCCGGCACCCGGCAGGGTTGGACAGGGTTGTGAGCGGGCGGGGAATGGTGTTGGACAAGAGAAGGCAGGGGCCCGCATGTGGTGTGCTGCTGTCTCATTGTCCTGAATGGAGAGCAGACGTAAAAACCGCCAAGCCCCAGAGGAAAGGCATTTAATCTTTTAAACGAATAATTGGTTATCTGAACAAAATATTGCCTGACCATCTCATTCAGATAATCGAGGTTTCACTGAACATAAAAAAGGAGATAATGCATTTCTTCATGGCACAGTGTTGTCACACTGATGAAAATTGAGAGCTTGTTTGTCGATATGATATATTTTTTTCTATTTAACTTTGTCACATAAAAAAATAAGTTTACAGCTAGCAAACGTTTTTTGGCAAATTAAGGAAGATGAAATAATGGGTATACGTTTTAATCACCAGACATATGGAAATAAAAATAACAAAGAAAACATCTCACTTTTAAAATTATCCACTTTGAAACAATATTAATGGTAGGACCACAAATGATGATAAATCGAAACAGCCTCACAGGAGCTACCATAGATGTTTTTATTTTGCTCACATGTTTACTTTATTACCAGTTCTTCAAAAAGCATTCGCGTGTAAACTAAATGCTTGTTGATCGGTCTTTTATGCAAGGAGAGCTGTAAATTGAAGTATTCACTTCTTTGTAACAGATCTGCTCATTATTATAATTATTTCCCGCATATACTGCAAATCCCCTATGGCTGCAGTTGACGTAACTCTTATATATTGGCTAGAATACACTATAAATTTAAAGATTCTTATTTTCCATATTTATTTTCCAACAATGATTCAATGTACTCTTTTTAACGGTGACTTATGTTTCATTTCCGAAAATTGCACTGCCTGGTTCGCCTCAAGATCGATGTATAATTATACATTGTCAGAAAGTACACAGAAGTTATTGTACCGCAAAAATTGATTTTGTCATCATCGTATTTGGCTGCGTATGGAGCAGTAACAGTGCATTCTTTTTTAAAAAAATACTGGACCTGTAGAAATAATTTGGAATATCAAATAGTCCTCAAATTTCAAGTGTTTCTATCTTCCCAATATAGGTGGTACTTTTGTGGTTGGGCACGATTCCCAGGCTATTTTTTCCTATATGCTGTAACTTTACTGCTCAATACGTTAGGTATCAGACATATCTCACCGTCAAATAGAGCGAGAAGATTAATTCGAGGATAGAGAAATTGCCAAAAATTACAACGATCCTGAAATGCAGAGGCGACATAATTCCATGGTTTTATTGCTTTCCATATTTAGCAGTTTCATATTGCTATGGACTATTAGGTTAGCAACACGTATTCGTGCATGGTTGACAGATACTCACATTTTAGAAGCAAGTTACAGTGGTGTGTTCGTTTTTGTTGATCAATCTGGATAAATCCTTGCCACACAAAATTGCCACATAAATACACTTGGTTGTGCACGTTCCCATTATATATTTAGGGATGATCAGAAATGTATGGTAAAACAGTTTCGAGCTACAATAACATGCACACTTAATTGCATTAAATAACTTTACCAATGGCATCTTTGGTTGGATTTGAATGCCCCAAAGAGAAGCAACAATTTGATAAACTTTATTGTTACATCCGCATTATGTCTAGACTCATGCAAAAATGTTTTAAAATTCAATATGCTGACACAAGAAGTGCATCACCGTTGGAAAATTTAAGCATATTGCCTAATGACAAAGTGCCTTCACCACATTAATTAGTGATTCTAATTTAACTTAGTAGTGTGCTGGTAAATGCAAATGCAATGCTATGGGAATTGAAACATGGTACATTTGTCCACGCTGAAAAGTAGATATTCGCAGCTTTTACTGAATGGTACTTGGTTTACTCGTTATAATTGTTTGTATGACATCATCAGTCACAGTTGAAGAACAATGCGAACTGGCGTGACGTCATTCGTGAATAAGAACGTTCATTTTCCAAAAAAAACCTGATGTGGATATCGCTAGCTATGCCAACTTGACGTTTAAGAGTCAAACATATTGCTGCATGTCAAATTTGCAAATGTCTGCTTAGGATTCTGATTTAATTTCAGAAAGGATGTGAACGAAACAATTTTTTTCATTCAACAGTTGTCCTAGTTCGGGGTTTTTTGTTTCTCGCTTGCTTTAGCTCTTGCAATCAAAAGATGTGTGATCTCAGGGGAGTTGAAAAATTCTGGAAAGAATTCCTCTGAATTTTTTCTGCAATCTCTCTTTGGAAGTGGTTCTGTCCTGCGTGTGTAAATTTGTGTATGAGTTTACATTTTAGCAAAGAGTGTTTATCGGATGCTACTGTATTCGAACAGTTAATTATTAATAGTAGTTGTATCGATTTTGTGAAGTTTTCAGATTGTTAAAAAATCTGAATTCTGTTTTATTTTGTTTGTGCTTCACCTGTAGTGTTTATTAAATTATGTTCTGGTGATTTGCATCACACGTGGAACAACCACTTCACATCTGCCATTAAATTAAGAAAAGGTTCAGGTCTCAGCAACATTAAAATATTGTGAGTGGTCAGACCTAGTCCTAAACCGATTGAGGCGCTTCCGGGATTGATTCTAAAAATCCAATTTCGATTTCAGTTTGGTGGAGGCAAAGGTGCCTAGTGGTATGTTCCTTTTGTTCCGGGTTTTGAATTAAGTTGTTCTAAACAGTGTTTTGTTAATTCATGACTCTTGCCGTCACTAAGCGTTTTCTGCAGGTGAAAGAAGTGACGGTGGGGATTTAACAAATGACGTACAAGCGAAGTCTGTTTGAAATTGCAGGGAAGCTGCAATTGTCGTGCTCTTCGTCCACGAGAAAATAAGTTACAAGTACATAAATAGCTCAACATTTAAATATGCTGAACATGCCATTGGTATCATAGGAAATTTTTAGAATTCATTTACAAAAGAAGAAGCTTGAGCATGGAGGGGAACTGAAACAGTTTGAATTACAATTAAAAGCAGACAAGGAAGAGAAAGCGGCAAAGACACTCGCAGACAATAGGGTAAAATGTGAGAGAAAAAGAAAGGAAGGAGAGAGAGGAAAGGAAGACACACATATTATAAAAGAGGGAAAGAGAGAGAGTTAGAAATTTCAAACTTGGCAATCAGGCGGGAAAGTCGTTTTAAAAAGCTGGAGGTGCAGGTTGAAGCTCAGCTTAGTCAGGGTGATACAGATTATGAGCAAACATATCATAGTTAAAGGCCTGGTTGGGATCTATTTAAATATATCCCAGCATTGCTGAACTTTCATGAAAATGACATGGAAGTTTTTTTTTTCATTTTATTTGAGACAGCGGCTAAACAAATGAAGTGGCCAGTGACCAAGGGGGTTTTGCTGATCGAAACAAATTTTGTGGGTAGATCTAGTGAAGTATTTGCATCAGTACGAGAGGACGTACCTTAGGAGTTTGAGGAGGTGAAGAAACACATCTTAAGTGCACATCAACTTGTGTTAGAAATGAATAGACAACGATTTAGGAATCGCATGAGGGACCCCAGTTAAATGTACATCGTCTTTTAAAGGATCAAATAAAGTAGTTTTAACAGGTTGGAAAGTGAAATAAAGGTGTATATATATATATATATATATATATATATATATATATATATATATATAGGATGCCCAAAGAGACACAATTATTTTGGAAGAGTTCAAAAATTCCCGTCCTGAGATCATGAGAACTCATATGGAAAAACAGCGAGTTAAAACAATAGGTTTGAGCAGCTGAAATGGTCGATGATAATGAATTGGTTCATAAATCAACGTTTGGCTTCCGACATCAGTTTCAATCCATGACGGATAGAAACTGTAGACAAGAGAAATATTCACTTGGTAAGGGCAATGTACATCTCATTGACGACAATAAAGTTAGCTTACCACAAAGGGGAAAAAAAATCGATAAAGGGAAAGAAAAGCTAAATTTTTCTGTTGGTTTCACTTCAATAAAGTAGACGACAGGAAGTCACATTGCTGTTAGTCTAGAAAGAACATTGTGAAGACTGTTGTACGAAAACAGGAGAATCCAGTGAACAATTCATTTAAGTTGGAAAGAAAGCACAGTGGAGGCTAAAAAACAACAAACTGCAGTGCAGTGTACAACCGGGTCAAAGTATGGTAGAGCAGGACGTGCCAGAACTTCTGATACAAGTTCGTTGGAAAGGTCATGTTTATTTGTTTAATCCAGCTACAGCAGATAAATAAGTCACAGTTTTGAGAGATATGGGATCATGCCAAACTTTGATGTTGGGAGATGGCGGAATGTGTAACTCAAAAGGACTATTGTCAGAAAAGAAAATCTTTTCGAATGTGAAATTCAGCGCAAGACGGGAAGTATCTCAATATATAGAGCCAGCATGGAGTGTCCTTTGAAAAGTGGAGAAATCGTGATAATGGACAAACTCTCGACTCACACGACTACAATTTCACCTTGGTAACGATACAGTTATATCAGGGGTAGCAGTGATGTGTCCTGTGATTGAAGAGTCGGTGGAGAATCAGGAAACTGATGTATTACAGATTATACATCCATGGATTTTTTCCTGAATATGTGATAACAAGGTAAAAAGGCACCAATTCAAAGTGGAGGCACAGCCAAAGAGTACAGAAAAGGAGGATGAAAGAGTATTACCAGAAACGATGTTTGATTAAATAGTGGAGAATCGAAACGAAAGGACAAAGTGAATATTTTTAGCTCAGATAATTTGACTGAATTACAACACAAAGATGAAAAACTCAACCATTTGTATCAAAAAGCGGACATTGAAAAATAATTGACATATAGTCCTGAATGTTGCTATCTGGAATGTGGTGCCTTGATGAGTAAATAGAGACCATCACATATTCAGTAGATGAAAAATAAGCAGAGGTTCATTGAGTTATTCTATCATTGAGTTTTAGTCGGATCACTTTGAGGGTAGGACATGAATTGCCATAAGAGGTGTTTAGGCTGAAGAAAATCTCAAGCTAAATTGCAATAAATGTTCTTCTCGCCAGAAGTGCAAAATGATGTACATGAAATTTACTCGATATGTCAGGTAATTGGAAAACCTCAGGCAGGTTTAAAATTTGCAACCTTAATAACAAAACCTGCTTGCAAGGAATCTCTTGCAATGGTCATAATTGATTGCATTGATCACTTACCTAAAAAAGAAAACACGTGGGAATCAATAATAGTTGACAAAAATGGATTGGCCAACTCGATTTCCTAACAAAGGAGCATCGCTTCAACGGTCCGTAGTTCACAGTAAACCTGTTGGACTGTGAAATGGTCTCTCCATGACCCAAAATTCTTTCTGAAAGGATTGTGAAAGAGTTACTCAATTTTCTCATGTAATTCCGACTACCTACGGAAATACCATGATATTAAGCGTCAAGTATTCCAACAAACATATTCAGAGAAGTTAAGGATGACATCGGAATAAAGTAACTTAAATTAACTGGAATTCATCCAGAATCGCAATAGCCTTTAGAAAGATGGCATCACATTTAAGAATCCACGTGAAGTCGCTTGTAAACAAGAGTAACCAGACGACTGAGGTAAAAGGGTACCATTTAGATGTTTATCCATTACGGATTCACCAAATAAATAGGCCAAATTTTGTCCATTTGTATTAGTTCTGATTTTGAGGTTAGAGGAAGGCTGAAATTCATGAGCGAGAACTTTGTGAGTCATAATGCAGAGACCACATGTTTTGACAATGTGGAAAATATTAGGGATTCCTTAAATCGAGTGAGGTATTTAGCTAGAAAGCATTTGCAAATATCAAAAGTTATGATGAAATTGGAAGTGGAAAGATGTCAAAAGCTTGCAAAGTGTTTGTGTTGCTTGCGTGATAGGCGAACCTTAGAAAGCAAATATAGTGGTACTTCGCCGGTCTAAACGGTATTGAGTGAGATGAACTATTTGATAAGGCTGCCAGGAAGAAAGATATCTCGCAGAGCATTTCATGTAAACATGTAGAAGAGGTATTTTCATAGACAACGAAATCAAAAAGAAAAGGAAATTTGTTACTGGTTTCAATACAAAGGAAAGGGACACATTTAGATTATTCTGAATTGGGCGTTACTCAAATTATGCTGATCAATCATGAAGAGGTGAAAACTTGGAATAAATTATTGAGTAACCTTGCTTAGGAAAATCCAGATGTCTTGAAAAGTTATTGCTATTGCAGGGGAGAAACGTTGGCATAAACAGTACGTACTAATCTAATTAAATGATATCATTTCAGACTTAACATTCTGAAGTGGACAGAAGTTCGCAAAGATATTGAATGCATACTCGAATACAATGTAGTCGCAGTGAATTGCAGCTACGTGACAAACCCACATGATACCTAACGATTACATGGAGGTGATCGTAAATTGAATGATGTTACAAAGTCGGATTCATATCTGATTTCATACTTGGAAGAGTATATTGAGAAGGAGATACAAGCAACTGATATTTCGAAGTTGGACTTACTCAAAAGATACTGGTAAGTACCTTTTTCCGAAAGAGCAAAGACAAAATTGGCTTTTGTAACACCCCGAAGTACACTGATTTAAAGCTATACCATTTGGTAAGAAAACTGCTCCAGCCATATTTCAAAGACCCACCAATAAATTCACTTATCAATTACTCAATTCTGTAGTATATATTGACGACTTGGTATTATTTTGTCACAAACGGAAGGAACATTTCCTGAATTTATTGAATGTACTTGATTGACGTCGGGAGTCAAGTTTAGTGATAAACCTGGCTAACAGTGAATTCGCAAAAGCCCAAATCATGTTCTTAGGCCATGAAACCGGTATGGGCAAAGTGGCCCGGGGAATGGTAAAACAAAGGTTATTTGGGATTTTTCGTAAACACTGATGAAGAGAAATTTGCTACCATTCCCGGAATTCAGTGGTCATTATCAGAAATTCGTGCAATAATTAGCATTCTAATTGCTTCACTCTCTGACTTCCTGAAGATATGCAGACAATTTCAGTGAATGGAGGAATGTCAGAAGGCATTCCTCATTCTGAAAGCTATCCCAGTATTAAACACACCTAATTTCACTAAGCATTTCAAGGTGGCTATCCATGCAAGTGATGTGAGTGCTAATGCTGTACATCTGCAAGAAGACGATGGAAAGATAAAATAAAAACATTTCGAATCCTTTTCCAGGAAATTACACATTCCAATCAAACATATTCTACAATTGAGGAGGTCTTGAGGCTTGTGTTGCCGCTAACATTTCCACATTTATTTTGCCAGTAATATGGCTGAGAATATATATAACCCTATATACTGATCATACCTCATTTCTTTTTTGGAGAAATTTGAAGACAAATTTCCAGAATGTTTAGATGGAGATTATTACTGCAGCTATTCAAACTTAGAATTATACACGTTGCAGGATGATAAAACATAATTGTTCACGCATTGTCGAGACTTGGATGAAGAAAAACGGAATTGTTTGGAAGAGGAAGGAAAGTGACAAAAAAGGAATGTCGAAGGAGACTAAGGTACATAAAATAAAGACATCTTTTTTATTGTTGGTTCATTTCTTTTGAGGTGGATGTGGTGTGTGAAGATGCTATCACTTTAAAAAAAAGGTTTTCTCCTCGTTTATGTTTGAAGCGAAGTCATAAAGGCTGAGTTGCCCAAAAGTCTAGTTCACCTGAAAAGGGGGAGTTGCCAATTCAGGTTCCTTCGAGTTCTTTTTTTAGTTGCATCTGTCACAAAATATGTTAATCCAAGAAGGTTGCAAGTTTCAGTTAAGAATTCGTTTGACTTTTTTTCTGAAATCTCTATTTGATTTTTTTTCCCTTCTGCTTGTAAGAAACAGTGCTTGAAGTTAGCATTTTGTTAAGGGATGTTTATAGAATGTTACTCTATTATAAAAGATAATTAGCTGCTGCATGGGGTCAGTTCAATTATCGAATGTTTAAATTATTCTAAATTTCACTTTCCTTTGTTCGTGTTTCAACTGCAGTGTATAAATCATTTTTGCTTTGCTATGCTTAAAGCTGATTGTCTTTACGAGCTGATTCACACCTGGAAAAGCCACTCCATCTGTTTTAAAAATAATAAAATGTTAGCTTCCAGGAAAGCTCCTTGAAACATTTTGAGATGTTGAGACCTGGTCCAAAACACGCCAATCACTGAACAATGCACTTTGTCTTGTTACCGACACCGCTGAAACCGAATTAGGCCACGTCTAAATGCATGAAGATCGGAGAATACTCAGGCTTGTTTTGTAAAATGCCAAGGGACGTTGGCTTCACACGAATACCCGGCTGTGATCGTCACAAGCAAGAGACGAGCTAGACACAACCACTTGACATTCAATTGTGTTACATTACTGAATCCCCCACGAACAACATTCTTCGAGTTATCATTGATCAGACGTACCGCCTAACTGCACGTACCACACAAAAGAAAGCGATGGTTATAAGAGTAGGTTAGTAGCTAGGCATACTGTTGCTTGTAGTTCATCTCATGAACCCTGAAAGCCTGTGCACAATTGACAAGGCACATGTCAGTAGTGTGAAGGAATACTCCCCACTTGCCTGCATCTGTATCATCCAAGTAAATCTCAAGAAGTTTGACACCATTAAGGACAAAGCAGTCTGGTTGTTTTGAATTGCAACCACTCGCTCAAACACCAGTGCTCATTCGCAGCAGTGTGTACAATCTACAAGATGCAATGCAAATGTTCAGCAAGTATCCTCAGCCAGCACCTTTCGAACAGCAAACAGTTTCCAGTTAGATGGCAACAGTAGGACGTCTACGGAAATAACACCATCTTCATGTTGGCCTTCATGCCACTCAGCTGACAAGGATAAGTGTCGTCGTTCTTTCACTTTCGCTGGTTTAAAATACTGGAATTCTACCCCCCCCCTCTACCGCCCCACACACACCCAGTGGCATTTAGGCCAACTCACAGGAAGAAAACTGCAGCAATTCAAGAAGACAGATAAGACAGATAACTGTCATCTTCTCAAGGGCAACTGGGAACATGCAATAAATGTTGACCTGCCGAAGAACGGCTCGACTAACATTATTACAGAAGAGTCAAAAGAATATTTACTTCCAACATTTGTTTTATAGTCTTTTAAATCAAATCTAATATAAAGATGCCGCAGTTTTGTGACACAGCTGACTGATTAGAATCATCTCATGTCAGCTTTCGAGAACAATCTCTCTGACTTGCATTTGCAATCACAACCACTGCTACTCTCATGTTAAAAGTGAGTTTTAAGCGAGAGTTAATTTTAAATAAATCTTTACTGGATCTATTCCAAACATTTTCTATTGTTAATATTATTTTCCTTAATAAGCCAACATATATTATATTTGCCCTGAAGAGGATGAAGTTTAATTAATTTACAGTTCTACCAAACGCATTCAGTGACACAAATACCTCAGAAATATGAACACATTTTCACTCTTTATTTTCTTTCTGTCTTTGTGACTCTTCGCTTGGTCATTGAATAGTTTGATGAAATTATCTAGATCTGCTCTCAAAACTACAATTGTTCTTTCCTACAAACTTCAGTTTCACAACCTTCCTCTGCGTCCTCCTGTCGTGCTCGTCTTCGAGAGGTAATGTTTACACCATTTATCGCTTTATATTGTTTTGACTACCAACAGGCATTTACACATGGAATTTAATTTACATTTTAAATCTACTTCATTCCTTACATTTCTAATTTACAATTGCCAAAATAAATCAGAATATTCCAGGAGCAGGCTTTTCATTCTACTTTTTTTAGAAATGACAAACTGGTATTGTGGCTTAACTTAGTTTTTCAAAACACCCTCATTGAAATTCTTGCATGTTCAGAACAGGCTGCTTAGAGAAACGCGAGTAAATTTCCAATCAGTTTTTTTTCGTATAAAGTCTTATCTTTTACAATATCTCTATATGGTCTCCAGCAGTCTGGCTGTGATATTCAACTGTAAATTCATTTCTAGACCCAAATGACGGATTTGTCAACTCCAGTCAATTGCAGCTATTAAAGAGTGGTCTTAAAGTATTTTAACATAAATATGTTCATTGAAAGAAATGTGGCTGTAAAGAGCTCGTTCAGTATCCATTGCCCAGAGGCCAGTTAACAGCTTGGTCTCGAGTCAGATGCAGCCCAGACCAGGTAAGGATGGCAGTTCTACAGGAAACAGTGAAGTGCAAAGCGTTTAGCGTGATAATCGGCAATGGTTTCCTAGTCACTGTTTTTTCTTTTAATTTGAAGAGATTAGACAGATTTCTATTGAATTTAAATTCGCTATCTACCGTCGTGGGATTCAACCCATGGTCCTAGAACATTACTTCCATCTCTGGATTAACAGCCGAACAATAATATCAAGAGACCATTGCCTCCACATGCTTGTCACAAATGCCCCCACGCCTGCTGAGGTTCTACAGAATTGTCCTTGCTTTGCTTAGCTTGCAAAGCAAAATCTCATTTAATGAAAATTGCATCGTGCTTGTGAGTGCTACTCTTCCAGTTGTGTTCAAAACAGTAAGCATTAGAGGATACTTGTGTATAGCAAGTTTGTTGTCTGGTCTTCGAGTTATTAAGTGAAATGATGTCTACTTCACTTGATGCTGACTTTCTTTTATTATTTGTGCGGAAGTAATGTGTAAAATTATGTCTTTGGAACGCCTTCCATTTTCATCAATATATCTGAATTCCTAGGCTTGTATATTGTTTGTTTATATTGGTGAATTTTCATTAAGTGATAGCTTCCTTCGGCTTGCCATAATTGTCAGAAAGAAATATATTTCTTATACAATGAATTTTTTTTTTCAAAAAATGGAGCAGTCAATTTTATGAATCTAAAGATGAACTGTCAAAAGTGGAGTGAATAAAACTATCTGGGCTTATGTTTACATGACCATAAACAATGAACTACGCCACCAAATCTATCGCATTCTAATTATCCAGAAGATGTTGGTTACATAAGCAAGGAAACATGGATGTACTTACTGCGGTCAAGAAATCTAATACCATAGAAAGATGAAAAAGGCAATTAGAGTTAAAAAAAAGGAATTAAAGAAAATGTGTTCGCTGGTATGACGACAGAGAAATTTAAGATACTTCATTGGGAAATTAAGAAGATGACAGGGAAACAGAGTTAGGATGGGACAAATGAGGAGTAAGTGAGGACTGCAGATGCTGGAGATCAGAGCTGAAACTGTGTTGCTGGAAAAGCGCAGCAGGTCAGGCAGCATCCAAGGAGCAGGAGAATCGACATTTCGGGCATGAGCCCTTCCTCAGGAATTCTGTAGAAGGGCTCATGCCCGAAACGTCGATTCTCCTGCTCCTTGGATGCTGCCTGACCTGCTGCGCTTTTCCAGCAACACATTTTCAGCTCGGACAAATGAGTACAAGAATACAGTTGTGAAGATGAGTTGGATACATTTAGAGTTCTGAAAGAATAAATTATCTTCATCTTCACAAATGAGAAGGGGGAGTGCAGATACTATAGTTGAATAGTAGGAGATTGAAGCATGTGGTACAGTCAGCATGATGTCATCAGAAGTCTTCAAAAAACTGACATTCTGAAAATTACATAATTCACAAGTTCGGAGAGATTCTATTCGAAGCTAATAGAACACGAGTTCTCAAAAAAAACTTTGAATGGACAAACCCCACGCTTGATCAATGGTTTGTAGTTTCAACTCACTTGCTACTTCTTTCAGAAATTAATGGTTGGCTTCAATATTGCAGGCATGATTGGAAAAATAACACTGCCAACAAATAGACTGGACGTTTAGTTGAAAATTATTCTATTAATGCTGGGAACGTATCAGCAATGTAACGTGGAAGGAAAGGGGCAAACTTATTTTAGTTCAGAGAAGCACGGCACTATTCACTTGGAGAAGGTAAGTAATGCTGAATAGGCAGCAATGGAGTAGATGACCCTGAAAGAATGTGTTGGAAGGGATATTTTTTTCGAGTGAGTGTCGATCAGTCCTTGAAAGTGTTAAGAGATGTAAGTGGACTCGGCAAGATGGCGGCGATTCTGCAGAACTGCTGTGGGCAGCTCTGCCTAACAGCCAAGGCATACCGATGTTTTTTGCCATTCCTGGCCAACCTATGTGGTGAAGTTATTAGTTTGAAACCTTACAGAACACATATTTGTTAATATTTGCGAGTGGGAAGGAAGCCAAAGGGAAAAGGAGCAAGCAAACAGCAGCAGGGAGGACACTTCCCTGCAGCACCCCGCATACCAGAGACTTCATGGAGGGACTTACCTTGAACGTTGCGGTTGCGATTGAGGAAATCCATGGGGAGATTCGCACCCAGGTCCAACCTATCGCCTCCATGCTGCAGAGGCATAAGCAGGAAGTCCAGGACCTCTGGCAGAGGCTGGAGGAGTTGGAGGGTCGAACTGAGGCCTCGGAAGCTGCGATAGAATCTTCATCCAGTCGGATCCAGGTGCTGGAGCGAGAGTTGCGTGCCTTGTGACACCATATCGACGACCTCTAAAATCGAGGTCGGATGATAAAACTCCGAATTGTCGGGCTGCCAAAGGCGACGAAGATGAGAAGCCAGTCAGCTTCTTTGAAAGCTGGCTGCGTAAGTTTTTGGGCCTTCACATCGAGTCCAGCAAGCTTCAGATTGAAAGGGCGTATCGGGTTACAGTGCAGAGGTCAGGCCCAGTGCAGTGCCCCCTTCGGTCCTCGTGCACTTCCATTCATATAAGGACAAGCAAAAACTTATAGAAGCTTCCAGAATCCCTGAGAAAAGATCCGCAGGCATTGCTGTACAAGGGGTCAAAAATCATGTTTTTCCAGGGTTTTTCAGCAGCTGTAATTCGAAAGAGGAAGTCCTTCGATGAAGTTAAGTAGTGTCTGAGAAACCTGGGCATGCAGTACTCCATGAGATACCCAACAGTGCTTCGTTTCAGCAACGAGGACTCAGATAATACATTTGACTAGGCTGATCAGGCTAAAAACTTTGTGGACACTTTAGAACAGTCGGATGGCGTGATGAATATGGCTAATGTTTGTTCTCTTTTTCTATCTTTCCCAGTTTCCCCTTCTTTTTTATCTTCCTTTCTTTCTCCCGAATAATTTCCTTTTTGGAAACGGGGGGAAAGACTTTGTATTAAGTTGTTACTTTTTTTTGAATAACTGTATTATCAGATTGGAAATGTTATGGATATTCTTTGTTGTCTCTCCCCCTTTTGATTTGTTTGTTCTGCTTCTCTTCTCGTCAAAAGTAGGGTGACAAGAAGCCATTGATTGGAAGAGTGCTCATCCTGACTTTGCCTATTTTTCTGTTGATTGAAGGATCATCTCCTTGCTTTTATTTCCGGCCCTAAAGCTGGGGCGCAGTCCGGGTTTGAAGGAGCTGTGAAGAAGGGGACGGGTAGAGTGCGTGCCCCCTATGGGCAGGGGGAAGAGTCTCCCATTCAAAGTTCTATAGTTGGTTTTCTTTGTAGTTTTTTTGGTAGTAATAGTTGTTTATAGTTATGATAGAGTAGTTTTTGTATACATAGATTTTCGATTCAATGAATCTTTATTTACTTATGCAAGGCGCTTTGTAAGCAGTGTTCTCCCTTAGAGGGGTTCAAGGGTGTCTGAAAGGGGATATGGCTAAGTGTCTTATTAAATGGTACAACAGTGGAAGAACACTCGAAACTGTTACGACTTTGCTTGTCAATAAGAACATTCATTTTTCAAAAAAAAAAGCACATATGATGTAGCCATCCCTGGCCATACCAACCTGGATTTTTGGAGTTAAAGTTATTGCTGCAGGTCTAATTCCGACTCTGATTTAGTTTGAGAAAGGATATGAATGAACCATGTGTGTTTTTTTTTATATCACAAAAATGTGATGGTAATTGCTGTTAAACTAGGTCTGTATTTTTAGATTTCTCTTAAAAGAAAACACAATTTCCTATGTTAACTTTTGGAAATGGAATGAACATGCCAGAGGAAATGATGGAGGATGGTACAATTGCTCCATTTAAAAGGCATTTGGATTGGTATATGAATATGAAGGGTTTAGAGGAATATGTGCCGGGTGCTGGCAGGTGTAACTAGACTGGGTTGGGATACTTGGTCGGCATGGACGGGTTGGACCGAAGAGGCTGTTTCCATGCTGTACATTGCTATGACTCTAAATCAGCTTGTTCAGTAATTGTTCAGCGATATCCCCAGTGTCACAAGCACTCTCTCCATATTACTGGAAGTTAGTTTAGAGATATTGCTTAATGGCGATTTCTGTTTCAGCAAAATCTATACTAAAATTAGCACGTATAAATTAATGGCATCATTTTACTTTGACTGTTCATGAATTAAATGACAACTCAACTGTAAAGAAGAAGTGACCAAAACTACGGAGAAAATAAAGAATATTTCAATGATAAACAAATTTTTATCGACGGAATTGACGTACAGCACCCAAGCTAAATAAGTATGCCCCTACCATTATAGTGTAGATTAGGAAGTGTGCAGAAGACTACATATCAAAGCTGTTACTCCAAATGTTCCAGTGGTTAGCACTACCAGAGACCCGAGTTCAATTCCCGCGTCAGGTGACTGACTGTGTGGAGTTTGCGCATTCTCCCAGTGTCTGAGTGGGTTTCCTCCGGGTGCTTTGGTTTCCTTCCACAGCCCAAAAATGTGCAAGTTCGGTGAATTGGCCATGCTAAATTGCCTGTAGTGTTGGGTGAATGGTTAAATGTAGGGGAATGGGTCTGGGTGGGTTGCACTTCTTCGGGTCAGTGTGGACTTGTTGTGCAGAAGGGCCTGTTTCCACACTGGTAAGTAATCTAATCTGTTTACATGATCGCACCAACATGACTTATAAACAACTTCGTGTTGATATCTCCTCAAAGAGACTTTACCATCCGGCAATCGAGCCCAGGCTGTGACAGTGTGAATGCCGAATCCTAACCATTCGATCAACAGGGTGACATGCTGGTCGAGTTGACTCAATGCAATTTATACTGAACGCAATGTATCGATGTGAATTGGATTTGTCATGTTTTAATTGATTTTTCCATGCGCTGGTTATTAATTTTTTTTTTCAGGGCTTGCTCGCTGCAAATCTATTTCGATTTGTCTGTGTTTGAAAGTTGAATGTGGCTTCATTCGGAGTCCTTAATCGAAAAAAACATAATCTTCGTGACGATATTTCACTTATTTTCTTCAAGAAAATTGCCGTCATTGTCTGACGTGAATAATGTGAATTCCGTCATATAGCACTGTGCTTGATTTTTTAAATGCCCTCTGAAATCGCCTGTCAAGCCACGGGGATGTTTCAAACCACTGCATCGAAGAATATTAAATAATGGACTATCGGTATTGAGCCAAATATAGGACATAATCATAATTTAAACATAATTATTTCCCCTCTACTCTAATGTCAGTCTCTTTCCGCAAGAAATAAAACATTGATGGTACCTGGGAGTGTCATTGGTGCATCCAATGACTATTGCCTATTCTTATTTCCCTTTAGAAGGCGATTGTAAGTTCACTTTCTGAACTGTTGCAATCCATCTGTTGGAAGTGGACATACGGTGCCATGCGGGAAGAAAGTCCAGGATTTTGACACACTAATACTAAAGGAACAGTGATATATTCCTAAGTCAGGGTGCTGGTAGGCTTGGAGTCGTACTTCCAAGTTGTGGTATTCCCATGTCGCTCCTGCCCTTGACATTCTGTAGGGTATTGGCTGTGGGTATGGAAATAACTCATGTTCTTTAGAGAATTTCGGAAATGCATTTTGTAGATGGTTTGTAAACGAATGGATTTTTGTGGATGTGGTGCTAATCATGTGGGCTGGTTTCAAGCTTCTTGTGAGTTGTTGGAACTGCACTCATTCCGGCAAGTGGGGAGTGTTCCATCACACTCGTCACTTGTAAATTGTGGTCAGGCTTTGGGGATTTATACAGTGAGTTACTTGCAGCAATTTACCAGACTCCTGCATGTTTTTGTTTGAGTATATGTATTTATATTGCGAGACCCATTCAACCTCTTATCAATGATAACTTCCAGGAAGTTGATAGTACGGGATTCATCAATGCCAACATAATTGTATGCTGAGAATCATTAGTTAAATTGTCTCAAACTGGACATTGTTATTGCCTGGCATTCGCAGCATGAATGTTGCTTGCCACTTACCAGCCAAAGTCTGGTTGTTATCCAGGTTATGCTGCATGTGGACATAAACTATTCAATATCCGAGGAGTTGTGAATGTTGCTGAACATTGTGCAATCTCCAGTGAACATCCTCACTTCTAACCCTGTGATGGAGGGAGTGTCACTGAAGAAGGAGTAAACCAGCATTGGTCCTGGGCCACTCTCGTAAAGAATACTGCAGAAATGTTCTGGAGCTGAGGCGACTGACCTCCAAAGTGTTCTTCCCTTCTATGTGGTCATGTATGACTCCACTTAGTACAGAGGTTTTTCTGATTCCCAATGACTGCTCTTTCCCTAAGGCTCCTTGATGCCAAACTTGGTCGACTCTGGCCTTGATGTCAAGGCTGTCACTGTCAGCTCACCTTTGAAATTATGCTTTCTTGTCTATGTTTGAAGCAAGGCCAGGAGCTCAGTGGCCCTTGCAGAACCCAAACTGGGAGTCAGTGAACAGATTATTGCTGAGCAGATGCCGCTTGAATGCACAACTCATAACAACTTCCATCAATTTAATGATGACTCAGAGTACACTGATCGGGTAGTATGTTACATTGTTAAATTTGTCCTATGGTTTGTGTACAGAGCACAACTGAGCAATTTCACACATGTCAATAGATGCCAGTGTTGTAGCTGTACTGGTACTCTTTAGGCAGGGATGTGGCAAAGACTGTAGCACAACTCTTCAGTATTAATGGTGAATAAGGGACCATAGACTTTGCAGTATCCTGTACCTGCAATTGTTTCTTGGTATCCCATTGAGTGAATTGAATTGCCTTAAAACTGTATCTGTTCTGCTTCAGACCTTAAGTTCATGCGTATTTCCCACTTAGATTTGGATTCCGACCAAGCAAACATGATTTAAGTTATTATCAGTGTGAAGGCAAGACATCATCCCTACAAAAACTGCATGATTATAAATAGCAATTCAAGCAGACAAGATGGTAAGAATTAAGTCAAATATGTTTGTTCCTCTTGTTGGTTCCTTCACCGTTGCCTGACCCAGAGTTGCTGTTGATCCTGATGCCAGGGGGCTATTTTCATTCCCTTTTTTCAATTTTTCGTGGTTAGTAGAATTGAGAGCAGATAACGATCACATAATGACCAGAGAAGATAAGATTTTATTTCTCTCCCATTATCACTAACCGTTACCATTGAAATACGAAATTCATATTGATGTTTCTTGCAAATTCCACTGAATTGGAGGTGAAGCGAGGTCTCAGCAACATGACCTCGGTCTCCAGATTAATACCATTAAGACATCACCTAATCGCTGAACGACTGAACCTTGATATTCTCTTTAATGTTTGTTTTTTGAATCCCACAAATACACTGAGTTAATTTGAAAATCTCTCAACAGTACTGTACCTGCCCTGTGAGAAACCCAGGCCCAATTCTGTTCAGCGGAAACCCATTTTGTCTTGCACAGACGTCATTTTACCCAGAACTTGTTTAGGTGCCTCAGCTCTCTGATTAATTTATATTTGTTTTTTTCATAATTTTCCACATTAGTTCTGCATGTTTTAAAATAAAATGTTAAATAGTCAGGAAGAGAGTCTTCACCTAAAACATAATACTGTATAAACAATTTGTTCAGTTGGGCTGAACAATGGCAAAAGGATTTGAAATATGGAAACAATGGGGTGATTATATTTTGTGAGGACGAACAAGGCAAGGAAGTACCTATTGAATGTTAGGACTCCACGAAATACAGAGAATTTCAGTGGTTTTAGTATTCATGTTTCCAGATGCTTGTAGGCAGCGAGACAACTACATTATTGGTTAATGCAGTTAAGAAGGCATATGATATACATGCCTTTATGAGTCAAAGCATTGAATGAAACAGCGAGCAGAATATTATGATTATTATTATTATTATTATTCAGCGGCATATAACGTTTTTGAGGCGAAAGCGGGAGTGCTGTGCGCAATTCTGGTCACCATGCTTTAGGAAGTTTGTGAATGCACTGGAAAGAGTGTAGAGCAGCTGTGAGGGGATATTGTCTCGATTGGAATGATTCAGCTCGAGAGAGACTGTCTTCTAGGATAGCTTTACGTGGAACAGGGAAGGCTAAGAGTGTGTGTGATTGAGGTATTCAAAGTCCTGATCGATCTAGACAGGATAGATCGAGAGAAATTGTTTGCTTCAATGGTGGGGTTCAATAACTATGGAGTGCACCTTTACGAAAAGGACCAGGACATTTCATTTTCGAGGAAATATATTTTCACTCAGTGTTGTGGATATGTGGAACTCACGAAGTAAAATGGCATTCGAGGCAGGAATATGCAAAACCCCTAAGAACTAATGAGATGAACATTTGAAACAAATTTGCACACCGGGCGAGCGGTCAACTTTTGGAAAATGGGGTTAGAATCAACGTATGTTTGATACCTGGCATGGAGACAACGGGATCCAGAGAAAGGATTTAGTTTGTAAACATAGAGGACATGGAATGAGAGGGAGAGGGAACAGCAGAAGCATAACAATTAAGAGAGAATATGGGCAGTTATAGAGATTCTTGTGTCACTGTGATCATGTCTCGATGACTGACTTATAAGTCCATGTTGATATCTTGCCTTCCACAGAAGTATACCACAACATGTCCAAGCCAGTTTATGAAACCAATAGTTTACGGACCCTACTGTCACTGGGTCTAAATTCACAGAGTCATAGAATCATAGAGTCATAGAGATGTACAGCATGGAAACAGACCCTTCTGTCCAACCTGTCCATGCTGACCAGTTATCCCAACCGAACCTAGTCCCACATGTCCGCACCCAGCCCATATCACTACAAATCTTTTCTATTCATATACCCATCTAAATGGTTTTTAAAAGTTGCAATTATACCAGTCTCCACCACTTTCTTATATCTTTCCCCTCTCACCCTAAATCTATGAATGTTTCTAGTTCTGGATTTCCCAACGCAGGAAAAAACTTTGCCCATTTATCTTATCCATGCCCTTCATAATTTTGTAAAGTTCTATGAGGTCTCCTCTCAGCCTCCAACGCTCCAGGGAAAACAGCCCCAGCCTGTTCAGCCTCTCCCGAGAGTCCAAATCCTCCAACCCTGGCAACATCCTTGTAAACATTTTCTGAACTCTTTCAAGTTTCACATTTTTTTGATAGGAAGGAGACCAGAATTGCACGCAATACTCCAATAGTGGCGTAACCAATGTTCTGTATAGCTGTAACATGATCTCCCAACTCCTGCACTCAATACTCTGAACAATAAAGGAAAACATACCAAACGCCTTCTTCACTATCCTCTCCACCAGCGACTCCATTTTCAAGGAGCTATGAACCTGCACTCCAAGGTCTCTTTGTTCAGCAACACCCACCAGGACCTTACCATTAAGTGTATAAATCCTGCTAAAATTTGCTTTCCCAAAATGCAGCACCTTGCATTTATCTAAATTAAACTGCATCTGCCACATCTCAGTCCATTGGCCCATTTGTTCCAGATCCTGTTGTAATCTGAGGTAACACTCTTCGCTGTCCACTTCACCTCCAATTTTGGTGTCATCTGCAAACTTACTAACTGTACCTCTTATGCTCGCATCCAAATCATTTATGTAAATGGAAAAAAGTAGAGGGCCCATCACCGATCTTTGTGGCACTCCACTGGTCACAGGCCTCCAGTCTGAAAAACAACCCTCCACCACAACCCTCTGTCTTCTACCTTTGGGCCAGTCATAAATTCCAATCTCAATTGCTCCATAATATATGTGAACAGGTTGATTTAAATATTTAAGCCCTGTTTCCCGACTAGTCCATATATGCCCCATTTGAAATTCAGGTGCTTTTTGTGGCAACGTGGTTATGTCGTTAACAGAAGGCGTGGATTCAAGTCCCATCAGCTGCAGAGATGTATTCTTGCATTTCCGAATGGTTCATATGGAAAAGGGATTAATTATTTCCGTGAACTGAGAGGTACTTTGGTTTCCAAGTCATTGGCTCACTAAATACTGGTGTAAATGGACGAAAAATAAATACACACTAAATTTCATCCCTCTTTGTCCACAGGTACTTATTTCTATTTCTGTAATATACATGAACTATCTACCTGTGTTCCTAAGATCATTCCCTCCACCGCCCTTGCTGCTCCATTTTCCAATATTCTGGGTGTTGGAGGTAATGCATACAAGCATTGATAAAGAGCAATTCGTAATTTTGCTATATTCAATCGCTGGACTTACTGTTTTTGCCTTTACCTGTGATTTTGGATTTTTAGGTATCAGATTTTTCTTTTATTTCGTGATTTCTGCTTATATTTCTGAATAACGCTGACTTTGCATTTGAAGTGAGTTCTGCAAAGGCAGTGAAAAGTGATGGAAGTTCCGTTTATTGACAGTTTGCTCTTGCCCGGGAGAAAACCAGCAAATATGTGACTCGCTTTTCACTTCATCGCGGTTGTGAACTGTGGAGACACTGTGAACGCTGCCTTGTGTGTAAGCTAAAAATCATATAACCCGATGTTAAAGTCCATCCTGTTGGTGATAATCTGGTATTGAGTTATTTTTAACTTTTTCCATCCCAGTCCAACACCGGCACATTCACATCATTGTTACTGAGCGGCAACACGTGACAAGCAGACCAGCTCTCGGGCACGAAATGATAGTGTTGGCAGTATTTTCTAGATCGTCGGTGAGTCCTCCAGAGTGTGGTGCTGGCTGGCAACCGTGGAGCGGACTGGGCCCAGACGTTTGCTCGTTGTCTCCGTTTCCACTTGGATTCCAACTGGATGCACGTGTTTCCTTCCACAGTCCAAATATACGTAGTTTAAATCAGACTGGCAATATTAAGTTGCTCCATAATATACAGGGATGTGCTGTCTAGGGGAATTAGCCATGGGAAGTGTAGATTTAAAGTGTAGGGTTTGCGGAATGGATAGGTCTGAGCAGGATGCTCTTCTGAGGTTCTGTACAGAATCGATGGGCTGAATGGTCTCTTTCTGCTCCCTGGGGATTCTATAATTCTGGACCTGGCACGTTGAGGGTGCAGCGGTCGTTGCGAGGTCACAAGAGCTGTGGGTGACGCCGTAGATTGCCTATAGTACAGAAATAAGCCATTCATGACATTCAGTCTGCACTGACCCTGCAGGCAAAATGACATCAAGAGCAAACGCAATGGATATTAGACTTTTCCACGATTCAATCGGGTCATGGCTGATTATCGATCCAGTTTCATCCTCCTTCATTTGTTTCATATTCCTCAATCCTCTGGTTGGCAAACATCTTTCAATGGTGTTGAGGAAAGAGCACTTGACCTGAAACATTTACTCTGATTTCTCTCCATAGATTCTTCTCGACCTGCTGAAGTTTTCAGGCAATTTGTTTTTTTTTGTCTGGATTATAGCATCTGAAGTTCTTTTATTTAAACATCTTCAATCTCAGAACTAGCGGGGAAAAGTGGAGACAGGAGTACTGAAACGGACTGCAAGTTACACTGGACCTCCTGTGTGATTCTTCATGAATTTGCTTTCTCAGCACAGTCACAGGAATTAGACGCAAGAGAAAGCAATTTAAGCCTGTCCCTTTGTCACACTCTGTCAGAGCCAAGCGGAAAAGATGAGAAAACAGGACAAGAAGAAACTCTGGGCCAAATACAGAAAATGTCGGAGAAACTCTGCAGATGGGTTGAGCATCCAGTTGAGTTTTCGTGAATTTCTACTGCATCTGGTGAGCTGGCTCAGTTTAGTCATTGTCTCCCTTTTGCTTCCTCCCAGTCAGACAGGCAGTGATTTGGATCTTAAATTGCACTGAATCAGAGGATGATACAGATGGAGGTAATTTGGCCCATCATGTACTTGAACTGGTTTTCTGAATGTGTATTTTAAAAACGTGTGGAGCGAGATTGGTCAACAGAGCACTGCAGTGCTGGGCGAATAGGATAAATCAGGATATTCAAGTACAGGATTAATTAGGCAAGACATAAGTAGAAAGAAATATTGCAAAAAGGAACAGCATCGGTGTGGACCTTCAGATCTGTAAACAGCATCACGAATGTGTGGACAGGAGCCCATGCTGGGCAGTCAGATACAGAGTTCATCAGATGAGCAGTCGGACTGTCGTAAACATAGCATGGAGGTGAATAGCGTCAGGAAACGTACTAAATAACAATATGAGTGTGAAGGTCCTCATCCAGACAGTGAGAGCATCGGAGGGAGCAGCCACATGCAAACATGAACATGAACAGCGACAGCAAAATTTCTGAATAAAAATTTCGAGTTTTGAGTTACAGACTGAGCCAATTGGAAGAATCGTCAGCGCACTAAGGCTCATCTGAATTCGAACAGGAGGTTTTAAATTAGATTTAAATTAGATTAGATTACTTACAGTGTGGAAACAGGTCCTTCAGCCCAACAAGTCCACACCGACCCGCCAAAGCGTAACCCACCCATACCCCTACATTTACCCCTTATCTAACACTACGGGCAATTTAGCATGGCCAATTCACCTAACCTGCACATCTTTTGGACTGTGGGAGGAAACTGGAGCACCCGGAGGAAACCCACGCAGACACGGGGAGAACGTGCAAACTCCACACAGTCAGTCGCCTGAGGTGGGAATTGAACCTGGGTCTCTGGCGCTGTGAGGCAGCAGTGCTAACCACTGTGCCACTGTGCCACCGTGCCGCCCACGGTTGCAAATCAAATCAGCCACATATAATGAGCTGACTGTTCGATCACTTTGTTTTGTTTCTGTATGCTTTCTTTTAAATACTTACCATATTTCCGTACTTCTTTTATATTTAGCAGAAGTTTATATTGAGTATGATGGGGAAGGTCAGGACTGTTCGTTGCATGATCTGTAGGGAATGAGACGTCTTGAATGTGCTCGGAATTCCGGATTGACAAATCTACAAGATTTCCTAATGTTTTCAAAGTTAGCGCTTCCGCTAAAGTGATGGGTGGACGCAAATCCCTGAATAGCACGTTATTTTCTTTCTCAATGATCACCCGACGAATTACGAAAGTGTGTTCAGAGAAGGAATAGTTCATCATCAGTCAGAATAAGAGTTAGTCTGGAAAGATCTGTGGCGTATCACAATCAATAAAGGTTTGCTGTCGTTGAAATCAGCAAGATGAGAATTCCTCTCGGAGTTCGGCCAGTACGTATTTGCCCTGCAGAAATTGATAACGACTAATAAAGAAAGGGCCACAATAGTGTGCAGTACATTCTGTTGTTTTGTCTTGTATCCGTGAACGTGACAAAAATGTGGTGTGTTCATGTTAAGGGGCCATGGTCAAAGATGTCAACGAACAGCTCGAGAGCATCCTGATTGGGCAGCACAAACAGTCAGATATTTCGTTTCATAAAGATATCAAGACACAGATACAATGAGGATGATGTCCTGTAATAAGAAATTTTAAACTAGATTGAATAACGGTGCCTCATTGTTGTACTCTTCAGATTACGCGATGTGAAACTTACCATTGGCTAAAGAAATAATCAAATGGATTAGACAAATGAATACCTGAAGAGCTGATGTAAGATAAAAGGTCTTTCGGATTCTGGATCACTGAGTCTGTGATTGGGAAGATGGAATGTGCACTAACCTGGTGCACTGCATCAAACCTGCAGGAGACGAAACAGATGTGTTGTTGTTCCTGAGAGTTGCTGGGAGACGGGAAGAGTTCCTGATACTATTGGTGGGGCAATTGTAAAATAATTTGATATAGAGATAGGATCCGGAAGTAGACGTACAATAGAGGGTGATGGAGTGTCAAGAAGAGAAGAGAAACAACTCTTAAGGCACAGTTAAAGCACGATCGAGCACGGTGAAACTGAAGGACATTTAATTTAAATGAATGGAAGAATTTTGAGTGTGAGCAGCAGCGGACATTAAGATGAACCCGGAAGACTGCAGCAGGGTAAGGCAGTTTTTTAAAGAAATTAATTAACGGTAGCGGGCAGCGGTGTTTTCTTTTTCACAGATTGAGCAGGAGCAGCCGAGGAAGTGACGAGGACCAGAGGGACAGCCGGGAAGAAAAGCTGTGAGTATAAATACTCACACTTCGCCGCCAACGGCCATTTTGAGTGCGAGCAGCAGCGGAGGTAAGACGAACCCGGAAGACTGCAGCAAATGTAAGGCAGTTTTTAAAAAAAAATACTTACCGGTAGCGGGCAGCGGTGTTTTCTCTTTCACAAAAGGAGGGGGAGCAGCGGAGAAAGTGACGACGACCAGAAGAGGGAGGGAGGAAAGGGGAAGGGGGTGTAGCACTACTAATCAGAGAGGATATCACAGCGACAGAAGCTTCCATTGTTGAGGAAGATCTGCCTACCGAGTCAGTATGAGTCGAAATTAGGAACAGCAAGGGAGCAGTCACCTCGTTAGGGGTTTACTACAGGCGAGCCAATAGCAGCGGGGAGATTGAAGAAAGCATAGGTCGGCAGATTTTGGAAAAGTGTGCACGTAGTAGGGTTGTTGTAATGGGGTCTTTAAATTTCCCAATATTGATTGGAACCTCCTTCGAGCAGAAGATATGAATGGAGCTGTTTTAGTAAGGTGTGTTCAGGAGGGATTCCTAACTCAGTACGTTGACAGGCCGACGAGGGGAGAGGCCATTCTAGACTTGGTGCTCGGAAACGAGCTGGGGCAGGTATCAGAACATGTGGTGAGAGAGCATTTTGGTGATATAGACCACAACTGCCTCGCATTCTACATAGCTATTGAGAAGAAGAGGACTACGCAAAATGGGAGGATATTTAATTGGGGAAGAGGAAAGTATGATGCGATAGACATGAGTTAGGAAGCATGGACTGGGAGCAATTGTTCCATGGTAAAGGCACTATAGACTTGTGGAGCCTGTTTAAGGAACAGTTGTTGCGAGTGATGAATAAATATGTCCCACTGAGGCAGTCAAGAAGGGGTAAGATAAAGGAACCTTGGAAGACGGAAGTGGTGGAGCTTCTCGTCAAAATGAAGAAGGTAGCTTATATAAAGTGGAGGAAGCTAGGGTCAAGCTCAGCTCTCGAGGATTCCAGGCAGGCGAGGAAGGAGCTCAAAAATAGTCTGGGGAGAGCCAGGAGTGGGCACGGGAAAGGCTTGGCAGAACGGATTAGGAAGAACACAAAGGCATTTTACACTTATGTGAGGAATAAGAGAATGGTCAAAGGAAGTGTAGGGCCGGTCAGGGATAGCATAGGGAACTTGTATGTGGAGTCTGAGGAGGTAGGGGAAGTCCTAAATGAGATTTTGCTTCTGTCTTTATGAAAGAAACGAACTTTGTAGTGAATGAAACCTTTGAAGAGCAGGTGTGCATGCTGGAATAGATACAGATAAAGGAAACTGATGTGCTTAAAATTTTGCCAAACATTAAGATTGACAAGTCGCCAGGCCCGAACAAGAATTGTCGCCGGCTGCTTTGGGAAACGAGAAATGCGAATGCTTCGCCATTTGTAAAGATCTTTGCATCCTCACTCTCCACTGGAGTCGTACCTGAGGACTAGAGAGAGGCAAATGTAACTCCTCTCTTCAAGAAAGGAAATAGGGAAATACCCGGCAGTTACAGACCAGTAAGTCTCACGTCTGTTGTCTGCAAGGTGTTAGAAAAGATTCTGAGGGATAGGATTTATGACTATCTGGAAGAGCATGGCTTGATTAAATGTGGATGCTTTGGAGAGTATTCAGAGGAGGTTTACTGGGATTCTGCCTGAACTGGACGGCTTATCTTACGAAGACAGGTTGACTGAGCTCGGACTTTATTTCATTGGAGAAAAGGAAGAGAGGGGTCCTAATTGAGGTATACAAGATAATGAGAAGCATGGATAGAGTCGGTAGCCAGAGACTATTTCCCAGGGCAGAAATAGATAACACGAGGGGTCATAGTTTTAAGCTGGTTGGAGGAAGGTATAGAGGAGATGTCAGAGCATGGTTCTTTACACAGAGTTGTGACAGCACAACTTCCAGCTGCAGTTGTGGAAGCAAGGTCATTGGGTACATTTAATGGACTGCCTGACATGCATATGGTCACAGAAATTTGAGGGTGCATACATGAGGATCGATGGTCGGCACAACATCGTGGGCTGAAGGGCCTGTTCTGTGCTGTCCTGTTCTATGTTCAAGATGGATAAATTTCGTATGTTCAGTGACATGTCACACTATGATATAGTAACTAATGGTTGAGGGTGGGACAGGACAATATTGCGGATTATAGAAGCTTGTGGACTGGCGGGATCTAGAAAGAAAAGTACTGAGTGAACAACAGACTATAGAGAAAAAAGACACGAGGATGAAGATTAAACTTGATCTCGTAGAATGATGGCGCAAGCTCGATGGGTGAAATGTCCTACTTTTGCTCAGGCATTTTACACTCTTAAACAATGTAGCCACTGCCGTCTGCAGCAAAGCCTCTCACTGCTCCCACTCTGTGTCTTTCTGCACCATTTACGTAAACTAATTCTGTTGCCGTTTTGATTGCCAATGCATTTGTAATTATATGGAACATGGCTTTTTCACACAACATTATCCTGCACAAAGACAAGGATGTTAAACTTCCTGCGCTTGTAGTTCTTACTTTGAAGGTTAAAAGCACATATTTTCAGTTTGTGTTTACACCTTGAGTGTCTCTCATATCTATTGTCCAGCGAATGTCTTTTAACTCAATTTAAGCATCGATGATATTCTTCAGCACGACTATGGGTACTCCATTAGTTTTGTTTTAAATACTTCCATCTGTGAATCTGTGAAATCCTTTGCTCTGAGGCAAGTGCTCGCGGGATCTTCATTCGTCTTCATCACAGAAATCATTTCCTGCTTTGACTGTGTGCTGGAATCTCATAGATACCGAACCTCATTTGAAGTATCAAACACAAAGACAAAACCCATGTTATCCGATAGTTGGAAATGATCTCCTGGTCCTCACTTGTGCGATAGAAAGCACTTTTTTTCCTCCATATATTTGTATAAGAGCTAGAATACGTAAAACATTGATGATGTTTTCATGAACTATTTCGTGTTTTGGGGAACATGCTGCGTCAATATTAGTGGTGCAGATGGTCGCCAGTGAGTCCTGCTTTTGTGGAAGATGCAATATTTCTTTATCATTGAGTAGTGCATTCAGGTAAATGGCCAAGACTCCTCCATAAGCCAATCTATTCAGATTCTGTTGTGCAAACAAAACAAGCCCACTGGCGCTCACTGCAGTGTAAGAAGAAAAGGCAGTGTGTCTTTATAACTCCCGCCTGCACATTTTTTTTTCTAAGCAGTCTAATGGCCTTAGTTGATCCCCAACTAAAGAACGACATTAATTTTAACCTACTGTCCATACAACGTCATTGTACAGTTGCATTGTTAGGGTTGCAGAGGACATTTACCAGTATGCTGCCAGTTTACTGGATTGAAATGCCAACAGATAAGTTTCTATTCCATCACAGGTTTGAGATTACATGAAGGACTTTCCTTCTCAACCTCTTCCCTCACCAGATTTCGAGTGGCCTTCCGGTTGAATCACGGCCAGTCCCTTCTCTCTCTATTGAGAGTGCAGATCCTGTGGTCTGGTATGACTATGGCGTCACACAACATTCCAGTTGGAGCATTTCAAACATATCGAAATGTTAGATGGCTTTGAAATTTTTTAACGACATAGTGTTAGGGACGGTGCATGAAATTGAGGTATATATGAATATGAGGGGTGTGGACAGGGTGGATGGTAAACAGCTATTATCATTTGAAGAGTCACTAACACAGGGCTATGATATAAAAATAGGAGCTGGGAGAATTTGATCCTTTTTTTAATCACTTAGTGAAATATTAGAATGAACTCCCCGGGTGGCAGTAAAAGTGGGAGCTCTCACAAACTTAAAAAGCATGGTAAATGTCCACTTGAACTGTCATAATACCAAATGCGATCGACCAAATTTTTTGAAGTTGCTTTACTGCAGGTCGATTGACACAGAGTCAGTGGCTGAGAGGTATTTTTATGTGTATGATTCTATGAACGCACTATCTTACCTCGGGAGGCTGTGTTTCAGTTAAACAGAGTATCACTGAGACTGTAGGTGAAGTACTCTCTGCAGTATCATTCACTGCACTTCCACCAGAAGAGAAAACCGTCGGAAGCAATGCACACAACGTCTGCTACTGTCTGGGGTGAACAGATTGCCTTCTGAGGAAAGGGTAGGCAGGAGAGATCCATACGTACTGGGATTTAGACAACTTACAGATGAATTAATTCAAACAAATAAAATTATGAGAGGGCTTAGATATTTGCATGACGAAAGAGTGATTTCTTTCGTGGCAGAATCCAGATCATGTGGTAATCATTTTAAAATAAGGTGTCCACAATCTGAAAGAGATGAGGGAACATTTTATTTTTCCTGCAGATGTTTGTCATTGTTTATAATCCCATTTCTCTATAAGTAGTGCGTGAGAATTCCTAAGTATTTTTAAAGGCTGACGTAGATATTATTGATTACGAAGGGGATGGCAAACTATTGATGACGCTGAGATTAAAATTAGATCAATCATTGACTTAGTGAAAGTTGGAACAGTTTGAAAGTGCCAAGAGATATATTCTTGTTCCTTCTTAACATGGTCCCATGAACGGTAAGTTTTAAAGGTGTTTCATCGATGAGTATACATAATGTCATTCTGCATAGGCAATGCAGTGTCCCTTGAGAAGATTCGTTTCATTATAAAAAGCATCTTTTACTTGGGTTTTTTTTTTATGTAGTTTTATTTGGGGAAGCGTCTCCGGAAAAAATAGGCATCCGCTATTGGAGGGAGAGTGTGAGCGACAATAGACAAAAGATATCTATTCGACTTTCAAATATATTTTTTTTCTTTTCAAAGTGGAGAAAGTATATTGAACCCAACTTGCTGCTGTTGCAATTCCCCATCTTCACATCTTTCAATGATTCCTTGTTTTATGCCATTATATAGATATTCGTTTATGTTAGTCGTTCATGGGATACTGGTAACTCTTGCTGAGACATAATCGACGTTGCATCACGAGTTCCCCTTGGTGTTGGTATTGGTGAGCTGCCTTCTTAAACCACTTCAGTGCAATTCTTGTTGGTGCATGTATGGTGTAGTGAGAGACAGAGTTCCAGCATTTTTTCACCTCGTATTACTGATGTGTAAGTTACGTTTACCTAACTATGGATGCTGAGTGGCTTGGAGGGCAACTTGCAGAAGGTAATGTCTCCATGTACTGCTGACCCGTCTTTCTCAGTGGGAGGTGTTGTTTGTTTGGAAGTTTCTATCTGCAGAACTTCGGTGAACTTCAGCAATGTGTCTTTTAGCTTGCACATGTTGACTGTGCTGAGCCTTGATGTCAGAGTGACTGAATATTTGTGGATTTGGTGCCAGGTACGTGAGCTGCTTTATGTTAGATGCTGGTGATCTTGTTCAATGTTACTGCAGCTGTTCGAGCAAGTCAGGAATACTCCATGAACCTCCCAACATAATGTTTGCTGAAGGTAGACAGACTTCGAGGAGTGATGAGCTCGGTTACTTCCAGCAGTATTCCTAGTACCTGACGTCTTTTTGCAGCTGCATTGTTTATGTGTCACGTGCAATTCATTAATTATCATGAGTAGTATTTATGTTTTCGTATTGGGGATTCAGACATTGTAACCCAAATGAATGCTATGGGGGTAATGGTAGACTTCTGTCTTATTAGAAATGCTCATTACATTGCAAGTGTACGCCAAATTTCCATATTTCTTAGATTATACGATATGTCATAATACACGACAATATCTGAAGAGTTGCATTTGTTGCTGCAGCTACGAGGGAAAGATCAAAATGGCGCAGTGATAGTGTCCCCACCTTTGAGACAGGCGCCGTGGGCTCAAGTCCCACCTGATCCCGAGGTGTGTCATAACGTCCCTGAAAAGGTGGATTACGGAAGTCAACAATGTGAAACTCGAAGAACTTTGTACACAATGATAGCACCGTTAAATCTAAGGCAGGAGTCTGGATTTAAGTCCCACCTGCTCTGGGCGTGTGTGATATCATCACTGGACAGAATGATTTGAAAATGTCTATATTGGCAATCTACTGCAAAAACTCATAGAAATGGATATGATGAATGGGAACAGCAACAACCAAAACTGAGGCTTCACTATGGTTTACGTTGACCCCAATTTAGGTAGAGTTCCTCGGGGCTACATTCAATTAAGTCCTCCCTTGAAGTCAAAGTCATTTATTCTCATCTCAAACGCTGGAGTTTAAAAGGTTTGTCCATTTTGAACAAAACTGTAATAATATTCAAATCTGAGTGAGCTCATCCCAAATAAACACATGTGTGCAGGTGATTAATAAGCAGATTGTGTTTGATTTATCGGTTAATGATACTTTCTATCACTTTGATGAATAATATCATATTCATGGTGCATCAATTTGCCACATTATATATGTCCTATGTTTGTGTGCAAAGGTAAATTGCAGTGTTGTAAGTGTTCAAGAACACACCACAAGTTTTGCAGAAATAAAAGAGTTATTTATAATTACGGGAATGTCATAAAAGCACATATCATTTCCAGTTAATTCTGCCTTCGGACATTTCTTGATATAATTTGTCGAATTAAATTAGAGGAAAGTCGTCATCAGTGATTTTGGATTTCTCCAGTGGACATTCTAATAAAGATTGTTGTAACTTGCTCAGATTTATTGCTTGTCTTGAGTTACTCATGACCTCACTCTTTCGGATTTCTTTGCAGTATCTTCACGCATTGCGATGTTTAGTGGGATACAAGTATTCATGACACGATTCGGGGACTGTAGAGATAAGAAGCATTATATGCAAAGTTGTTTATGGGCAACCGAGGATTGCCATGGCCACCGGACATTCACATCCTTGGACAGCGACCGGAAAGTAGAGCATTAGCTAGAAATCCACAGACAAAGGTAGAATCAAACCTATTTTCCTTCTGCTGTGAGGCAGCAGTGCTAACCACTGAGCCACAATGCTACCCAAAATCTAGTTGTGGTTTCATTAATCTCACGCATTCCATGGTCAGTGGAAAAATGGTAAAAACATTGGACAAGCAATCTCGCAAGTCTTCACCAAAAATGTTGTTTAGAAGATAATGAAATTTGTATTCTCCAACGTATTGGAATCGTGAAATTGCTGCATGATAACTTTATAATATTGTTTGCAAAATATTCATCTAATTTATAGTGCCTGTCAGGAATACTTCTGACGTTCTGACATTCTGTTTATGTGGTCTAGCCTTAATAAACTAGACAACAACAACATGGGTGACTCCAAATTGCCCTTACAGATGCTAATCCAGAGACACTGGGACAGTATGAACGTGAAAAAATAATCGTTGTCCTGCCATTTACACTTCAAGTTCATTTCGAAAAATGGCATATGTTTCGGAAAACATGATCAATGATCACGTGAGTCATTGCAAATATGTTACATTGAATCCAAACAGCTTCTTCGCTTTTTCTTATCTCGTCTTTCTCCAACATTGTAATGAAGTGATGTGTGTCAGAAAATGGGCAAATGTACTTAAATCCGCGTAGCTGCAAGTTTTGCAGAAATAAAAGAGTTATTTATAATTACAGGAATTGTTTAGGATTGTGTTTCGGCTGCAGGAATGGATCATGTTCCCGCAGGAACACCATGCCTGACTCCAAGCCAGAAAATCCTCACAGCTTGAACTGGCCAACTGAACAATGACTGACAGATTTCCTAAACTGATGTCTCGATTTTCAAAACTGCAGAAGAGAATGCTTTTACACTTCTGGTCTCATTATCGCCGTGTGTCCTTGAGGGAAAAAGTTGTTGGTTATTTTATTTTTCTTCCAAATTTCAGTATGGCACGATGGTTCAAAACAGGCAAGCTATCCAAAGAATGAAGTATCTCGGTCTCAAGCGTGAAGAAGCTGTTGTGGTGACTTGCCGGAAGTAATCTGCAAATTTTCGGCAATCTCAAGTGAAAAGATATTGATCTGAAGCTCCCATAGCTTGGTTCTTTTTTTTTGTTTTGCTGACAACGGAGACTGGACTGTTGTCGTCCTTAGTATTTTCACGTGTTTTGAACTTTGAATTATTGAAGCATCAAGCTGTTAAGTACACAACTTACTTTAGAATTTGTTTTCTGCCATGCATTATTTACTCTAAAATAACAAAAACAAGTGAAAGAAAATGTCTATTTCCAATGCAGAATCCTGATCACACAACGAGATTAGGTCATTTCTAAATGCAGTAATACACTTGCGAAATTCAATGAGACCCATACTGATAATCTTTTCTGACAGATGTATGCGTAATTTCCTATTAATTATCTTCGTTGCAGTGAACATACTGACGATTTTCGTTGGGATCATTCGCAAGTGCGGTCTTTCAAAATGCATTACTTGAAACCTGGTCGCCATGGCAGAAGCCAATGTACTCATTGTAATCATCGATCTGATATTGAGACAGATTCCATTTTTTTACGAGGAATAGTTTTTTTTGTGTATTCGATCCCATTGTGCAATATCCTTGCTATGACTATCTATGCAGTCACAGAGTGTTCTGCCTGGTTCACTCAGGATCGATTTGTAGGTACTTGTGGCCAGAAACTGACAACTAAGTATTGCCGGCAGAAAACAGTGACTATTAATCTAGGAGCAGTGATTGTGCTGAGTTGCTTAAAGAATACTGTCTGATATTTCATTTTCACCAATCAATATTGACTTGATAATGCATCCTGGTTTTGTGAAGTAACAATGCACCCTCTGCAATCACAATTTTAAGTAATTATTAAGTTTCTGCACCACAGCCTCACCACCTTTGCACCCTTTATTTTGGTTATGTCACTGCATGTTTAACCGTCAAACATATTGTTACGGCCAGCAAAACTTGCAGGAGACTTAGAAGTCAAAGAAATAGAGAAAGTCCCAAGGTCCCACAGATGGAGAACAGAAGAAAATCCAAATCTTTACTCTTTGTAATCTCGGGATATTTAATACTATTATGATCCATGTTTATGCTGTATTCTATATGAGTTCGCATGTGTAGATGGATTTTAGATCTGTATTTCTCCCGTTTGCTGCACAAAACATTGCATATACGCTGTAACACAGACAAAGTTGGGGTAGCAACTGAAAAATGTGGTGACCAATCAATTTATGTTTATTGGAAAAGTCATTAAATTATGAAATATATTTAATCCTTTACAGTAATATTGTTTTTATTTTGCTGAACTATCCTTCCTGACAGATGTGATTGGCAAAGTTAGCATATACACACTCACTTCGGGAAAAAAAACAACTGCATATTGCACAAGACACATCAGGAGTCTCAAAATATGGAATCATCTCACCAGACTCAGAAACAATGGGAAGCTTTTGCCAGTATATTAGCGCACCAGGCAGTTTTTTACTCAATTATATAGTTAACTGCTGACAAACCACAAATTAATTGGCAAATATTTTAACTTGAAGACAGGGGCATTTGCATTGTTTGTCAACCTCAGCGTGGTTTCCTCATTTACTACCTGTCTAGAAATTGAGACTGTGAGTAACATTGAATACTCCCACGCTATTTGGTAATCCATGGAGAGATGAAGAGAAAGGCAATGACAAAAAAGCTCTGTCGATGGTAATGTTCCATAATAATATCCAGTGCAATAGAAAATGCGAATATGAACTGAGGATTTTTAATCAACTTAGTCTAGCTTCATTCTTTGAAAATGGTCACTGATAAATTCATTGTCAGTCAGAACTGAACTTATTAAAAAGAGGGTTATGTTATATGTAACCTTGAATACCCAGAGAGTTATTTTATGTCAGCAAGAGAAGCATACTTCATTTGTTGATCTTCAACATAGCGCAGCATTTGAAGATTTCAAAGAAAGTCTTCTGGCAAATTGGATGCAGTGAAGTAGGTGCGGTATATTGAGCCAATACAGAAATAAAGGAAATCCTGATTCATTAATATTTTCCTCAAATGTATTTGTCACGTTTCTGAATCTAAATCCCTAACACATGCAAGTGAATCCCTTCCATTCCCTACTAATCTGTAAAGAAAGTCATAAGATGTCCAAAAGTACTGACCCGTTCAGTAACTGATGCACTCACAAGCTTCTATAAACAAAGTTGTAGTTATTATCAGATAAGAAATTTCGAATATCTGCAGGGCAAAAAGGGGAGTCCTTATGACTTAACAGGTCAACAAGGGTAAATGATTTTCTTCCTTTCAGAAAAATGCTTTTAAATAATTCACATCTACCTGTACAAGCTGGAGGTTTCCCTTTAATATCTCTTTATCAATGCAGAACAACTGACCTGAAGATTGACTAGGGCATTATCTTTACATTTTTGAAACATAAAGACTGCCGTAACATTCATTGCCAATCATTGTCTACTGAACTACTGGTATCTTCCATCGGATGTGTCATTGAATTCCGCAAAAACCGTTGTCCAGTTCCTAAATATGGTTCCACTTTCTTTGATTGAATCCTTCTAAATATACAGTTAATTAAGGATTAGGATCAGAATGTTAAAAAAAGGAACTTCTTTCCCCAAGCAAACTTCAATCTTTCACTACCTTTCGAAAAGTTGCTGGCAGGTACTGTTTTAATGACATTATTTTCAATATATGATCTTTCCAGGTCGCCATCAATCGCACGAGGACTTCACGGGTTTTACTGCTTGCTACATACAAGGGGGCCGTTCGCTTTTCCATGAAACCGGTGTTAAACTCCAGCATCTCAAAGTCGCACCTATCTAATTGAATTGGCTCCGAAGCGTTGATGTAAAGACAATGGAGGGGGGACAAACGCACTCCAGAGAACTCAATGCAGAAGAATGATTTTAAATAGTTTACACATTGAAGGTGTTAATTAAATGATGGGAAGTGAAGTTATGATTACATTCAAAGAGGGAATTTTTGATAGGTTGGAATGTTGAAGGGGAGAAAACAAATGGAAAAAGAAGTCGGTTTCAGTTTTGAAACATCAAGAATAGACACACTACGACTAGACTGGGATAGAATCATAAGTTTTTTCACTAAAATGTTATGTGAAAAAGTAATAAACGTTGACTCATCACGGCATTTTGTAGACCGTGTTGCAGATAACAGATGACATAAACGAACGCCTGCACTTATTTGGGACTGGGTCGAGAATATGAAAGCCACAGCTCATTACTGATTTCAACAAAATGATATTTCCACGTAGAAGTTGCTACCTCACCGCCGATAAAGAGAGAACTGTCCAGCATAATTTCCTTGCAATTAAATAGATTTGGAAAAAAAACAATGAATGAGAAATGGCTAAAGGTCGAATCGGAAGTTGACGAGTGTTGACTTTCTTCTCTGAGTGTCCAATGAGTCCGGGCTGTTGCATTAAATGGAGAAAATCCGTCACATTCTGTAAATCACAGAAGTATAACAAAATGAGGAGCATACTTATTCACATTGGAACACAACTGAGCCTTTCAGCTCAACTAGTTATTCCGCCATCTATTGCAATCATGACTTGGAACACGTCAAAGTAATTTCTCAACACATCTCCATTAACCTGTAGATCTTTAATACACGACATACCACAAATATATTTGTAACTAAAGTCAAATATAAAACTTCTGCATCTCTCTGTGATAAACAATGCCAAAGGTCTACAACCCTCTGGATAAAAGTCAGTTCTCCTCAGCTCTGACATAATTTCGATCTGTTTTTATATTATAACCCTAGTTCAAGTCATCTCAACTGGTGAAATGTCTCACCTAAACCTACTCTGCTTATTCATGTTTTCTGTTTAATGCATTTCATTGAGATTGTTCTCATCCCTCGAAACTTAACGGACTACCTGGTGCATATATGTGGCACTCCCTCCAACTCAATATTTGTCCTGCGATGAGAACACATCAGAAGTAGTCCAAATATGCTCCCAAGCAAGCAAACTAATATTGTTATACTCCTGTCTTCAAATCAACGTTAAATGCATTCTAGAATTGTGTTAGTCTAATTCATAGCCTTCCTGCAACTGCACATCAGCTGTAATTGATTTATTAGAAGTATACCTACGTATATTTGTATATCCACACATTCCAATCACTTAATGTTTAAGAAATACTCTGCATGCTTGTTCATTTAACAAAGTGGATGGCCCCGCAACTCTCCACATTGTACTCCAAGTGTCATCTACTAATTTATCCATGATGATCGTTCATGACGATCATGACACCTGGGCCACTTTCAACCATCGAGCAAATATTGGACTTGTCTCTCACCGGAAAATCGTTGATATGGAGTGAACAGTTCGTGCCCAAACACTGATCCTCACAGTACCGCAGAAGGCATACCACGTCAATGTGAAAGTCACTCATTTGTTCTTATTCCCTTTTTTTTGACTTCCAGCCAATCATTAATACATACAATTCGAATTTCATGTATTCAAACCTTTCTAACTTGCTTCATTTGTACCATTTTATAAAACGTCTCATGAAAATCTATGGATACAACATCCATCAGGTCTACTTAATTTAGTTTGCTGGTAATGCCGTCAAAATATATCCAGCAAAGTCTTCAAATAGTATTACCATTGAGATAATTATTATTCCACACCTCTTTATCGCATTGTTTGTTAAAGATTCTAAATTTTGTCTCTCCTCTTGCAAGGCCAGAGGTGAATTGTTCCATCATTTCTCACCTGCTACCTTCCCAAAAATTTTTCTGAAATTTGTCACCTTCTGTGTATTTGAGGAATCATTCTCGAATCTATAGAATGTTGAGTGATAATGAGCAATGCATCAACTAACTTCATAGCAATTTCTTTCAACATTGAGATGTAGACTGTCAGGTTCCAATCGTTTTATCGTCTTTCCGTCCTTTTAAATTTACCAGCACAATGTTTTTACTGATATGATTTCCTTTGATCTCATCTTTATTCCCTGGATCCCTAGTTCTGCAACATGTATTGGTTGCATTATATTTTCCCCTCTGATTTAAAGCGAGCCAATTAAAGGTGGTGACCTTGAATAATGGCGTGTGCATTTTGGAAAGTATTGCCAGGCATTCTCCAGATTCAGTCAAGATCAAATTGTTACCAAAGCATTAAACACAAAACGTTTTTAATAGAATACATCAGTGGAAAATAATGGTATCACAAAGGAAACTTCGCAGCAAGTGTGGAGAGAAAAAGAATTCCAAAACAGTTTGATTAAATTTGCCGAAATTGTGTTGCTCAAACGATAATATAGAGCACAGATGAACTCAAATGAGTGTATGTTTGGACAACATACATTTCAGAACACTGTTCCTGCAATCACCATGAAACCGAACCATTCATCCAGAATGTGATGGCTTGACTTGGATGCAATATTCGAGTTGGCATTATACCTATTTTAGATTTTTTTTCTATTATTTTCAATACTAGTCATATGTACAAGTGTTTTTAATTATCAGGATTCAGTAGGCTTCTCCTCCCTCTTTACCTCCTCCCTCTTTCAATTCCCCTTCCCTTTTATTGTTGTTGTTGCACTCACCGACGGGCAATCTTTGTCAATCATTATATGTTAAAGGAAGCAAAAAAAAACACAAACATTCAAGAAGGCTAATATTGGCATACTCGATGAATAAACTTCCTGTCATTACGAGGCGTCCACTTGAGTTGTCATTTTCACTTTCGTATGACATTGCTCTGATGGTTTGCTCATGGGCAGAATTGAATTGACGGGATCCTTCCGTCGTATATCTGAAAGGTGATGTCGATGCATTTTGACGTAATTGCGCTCAGCAACCAGAGCGCATTTCACAAAAGAACCAGCAAAGATTTACGTCCATAACTGGAGAAAGAGAGCGCTAAACACGTTGCTGTGTCGATGTAGTCATGGCCTAGTGGTTAAGGCGATGGGCTTGAAATCCATTGGGTTTACCCTGCGCAGATTCAAATCTTACTGACTACGCCTTGTGTTGCATTGCTTGGCGTGGTTCCTATCTAAATTGCTTGCGATGGATCATTCTTGAGTGGTTGTTTGCATGCAATACCATGCTTTGAACTTATGTTTCATTCGTCTGAAGAAAATCTGTCTACAGATTCAATTGGCCTATTCTGTGTTGTATGATTCTGGCAGGAAAGCAATCACCCAATTTCAGCCGAGGATGTATGAGTAAACATCGTCCAAGGCAGACTCTGGGGCACGCAAATACAGTTTGATAAAACTTCACGAAATTGTGTTGCTGAAATGGCCGTTCACCATGTTTGGGACCCATGAACACAGCCTCAGACATGATCTTGACTTCATGTCACACTGCAGGTGAATCCACCACACTGTACACACACCCTTTCTCAAAACACAGTCGCACTCATCCTCTCTCATAGGGATATACTTTACTCACGCACACACAATCTCAAGCACACACACATACTGAAGAACACCCCCCACTATCTCCCTCTCTCTATGCCTCAAACTACTACGCATCCTCGCTCACACTCTTTCTCTCTCTCTCTTTCACATACAAACATATGCACGTGGTCACAAACGCTATGCTTCTTTATACAGTCAAAGATTGTTCCGTCTAGCTCACTGTTGTGTTTACCATGTATCGATTTGCAGCTATTTGTTGCCAGAAACTGACAACTAAGTATTTCTCGCAGAAACCACGGGCTATTAATCGAGGAGCAGTGATTGTGCTGAGTTGTTCAGAGAAAACTGTCTGGTATTTCGTATTACCAATCAATATTGGCTTGAAAATGCAAACTCTGCAATCAAGGTTTTGGGGAGCAATTGAGTTTCTGCACTACATCCTCACCAGCTTTGTAACCTTTATTTTGAATGTTACTGAATGTTTTCACTGTCAAACACATTGTTCTGGCCAGCAAAGCTCGCAGGAGACTTAGAAGTCAAAGCAATAGAGACAGTGCCAAGGTCCCATAGATGGAAAACAGAAGAAAATTCATAACTTTATTCTTTGTAATCTCGGGAAATTTAATACTATTATGTTCGTTGTTCATGTTGTATTCTGCGTGGGGTCGCATGGGGAGATGGGTTATAGATGTGTATTTCTCCCGTTTGCTGCACAAACATTTGCATATATGCTGTAACTCAGACGAAGTTTGAAGAGCAACTGAAAAATGTGGTGACAAATCCATTTACGTTTGTTGGAAAAGTCATTACATTATGAAATATATTTCGTCCTATACAGGAGTATTGTTTTTATTGTGATTCAGTGTACTTCCTTCCAGATGTCACTGATAAATTTAGCACTTAGACAACCACTCTGGGAAAAAAAAACCTGCATATTGTACAAGACACATCAAGAGTCTGAAAATATGAAATCATCCCACCAGACTCAGAAACAACAGGAAACTTTTACCAGAACATTAACACACCAGGCAGTTGTTTTTTCACTCAATGATAGAGTTAACTGCTGATTAACCACAGTTTACATGGCAAGCATTTTAACTTGAAGACAGTGGAATTTGCTTTGTTTGTCAGCTGCAGCGTGGTTTCCTCATTTGTTATCTGTCGAGAAATTGAGACTGTGAGTAACATTGAATACTCCCACGTTATTTGACAATCCGTGGACAGATGGATAGAAAAGCAAAGAAAAAACAGCTCTGACGATAGTAACGTTTCATTATAAATTCAAGCACACTAGAAGTTGCGAATATGAACAAATGATTTTAATAAACTTACTCTAGATTCATTCTTTGGTTCTGATCATTGACAAATTCATTGTCAGTCAGAACTGAACATATTGAAAAGAGATTTTTATCATGTGTAACCTTGGATATCCAGACAGTGAGAGAAGCACACTTTATTTGTTGGTCTTCATCATATCACATGACCTCAATTTTAATATCTGGTGGCATCATATACTTAGGTCTCACTGATTTTGGATATCGCCTGTCGAAACCTTCCTTTAAATTGTGCTTTTATGCAGTAGCAAGACAGGTCGGATTGGAGACCGACATCACCATCCAAAGATATATCCTATCTCATCAGCACGTCAGACAAATAAAGGCTGAGGTATATTGGTTATTAAGGAAAGTCACCAGAAGTTTTAGTTTGTCCAATTTTAAATCTTGCAAAACCTCCAATACCTCTTTTTTTAAAAAAGACAATCTTTTAAAGAACTTCACATTCATCATCTCCAATTTTGTATTTGCATCCTCATTCGCTCCAAAAGTAATCATTTATCTCTTTCACCAACGTTATTTGGGCCCCCACACCGGTTGCAATGTTCATTTCAATAAGTCCTATTATTTCCCTGGACCTTGTCGTCCACTTGATATAGTTCTCCCAAATGCATCTCCACATACCTTGATACTGTGTTATCCTCCCTGTTCCAAGCATTCCACACGTATATTCAGGTCACCACCAACGCCCTCTGCCTCCTCCAAGACTTTGGTTTACCTAGCCCCTCGTGTCTAATCTTCACTGTGGATTTTCAGTTACGATACACTTCTTTCTGCCATAACAAATGCCTCCCAGCCCTCCATTTCTTCCTCTCATGGCTTCCCTACCAGTACTTCTCCTCTAATACTCTAATTCATTTGGATGAACTGGCCCTCACCCTCAATACTTCCTCCACTGAATCCTCTCCCTTCCTCCAGATGATAGGCAGAGACATGGGCACCCACCTGGGCCACAGCCATGTCTGTCTCTTTGTCAGTAACGTCGAGCAGTCCATGTTCCACAGCTACACCGGCACCATTCCCGATCTTTTCCTCTGCTACATTAATGACGGTACTGGCGCCGCCTCATGTTCATACCAGGAAGTTGAACAGTTCATCAACTTCACCAACCCATTCCACCCCGATCTTGAGTTCACCAGGAGCATCCCAGTCACCTCCCTCCCCTTTCTGGACTGCTGCATCTCCATCAATGGTGATCGACTCAATACGGACATCTTTGACAAACACACTGATTCCCACAGCTACCTGGATTGCACCTCCTCCCACCCTGCCTCCTGTAAAAATTCGATCCTTAATCAAAATACATCCACCTCAGCCGCATCTGCTCCAGGAGGACCAGTTCCCCCACAGGACACACCAGATGGCCAATTCTTCAAAGGCCAAAATTCCCCCTTCCACGTGGTCAATAAAGCGCATCTCATCCAATTCCACCACAACCATCCTCGAACCTCACCCCTCCAACCACAACAAGGAGTGAACCCACCAGCCTCCATATACTTCACACCATCCTCCATCATTTCCAAAACCGACAAACGGAACCCACCACCAGATATATATTTACCTCCCCACCTCTATCCATTTTCTGTAAGGACCATTCTATCTGCGGCTCTCTTGTCAGGTCCACGCCCCCGCTCCTGGCTCTTTTCCCTGCCACTGCAGGAATCACAAATCCTGCTCCCACACCACCGCACTCAAATCGGTCCAAGGCCCGAAAGGTGAGTTCTGCATCCATCAGAGTTTTACCTAAACTTCAACACATCTCATTTCCATTATCCACTGCTCCCAATACGGTCTCCTCCACATTGGGGAGACAGGACGCCTACTTGCAGAGTGCTTCAGAAAACATCTCTGGAACACCAGCAACAACCAACCCCACCTACCCGTGGGCGAATACAGCAACTTGCCCACCCACTCTGCCAAGGACAGACAGGTCCTGGGTCTCCTCCATCACCATACCCTAAAGAAATAACGCCTGGACGAGCAATGCCTCATTTTCCGCGTTGGGACCCTCCAGCCAAACAGCATCAATGTGGACTTCACCAGTTCCCTCATTTCGCCGCCCCTCACCTAAACCCAGTTCCAAACTTTCAACACGTCACTGCACTCATTACCTGTCCTACCTGTCCATCTTCTTTCCTACCTGCCCACTCCACCCTCCTCTCCCCACCCCCATCTACCTATCGCACTCTCAGCTACCCTCCTCCTAGCCCCACCCCTCTTTTTTATCTCTACACCTCCTCGGATCGCAAGCCCCGTTCTTGATAAAGGGCTCCTGCCAAAAACTTCGATTCTCCTGTTTCTTGGATGCTGCCTGATCTGCTGTGCTTTTCCAGCACCACACACTCTGAACTCTGATGTCGAGCATCGCAGTCCTCACTTTCTCATAATTCGCCTTACCCTGACAGCCAATATTTTATCATGGCCTATCCGAGCTCACCAAATGTTTGGCTCGTGCTCCCGCACATTTCCTATTTTCTTGTCGGTCTTCCATTGGTTTGCTTCCATCGAACCTATTGTACACCTCTCCTTTCCTTCTTTTTAAATGAATCACGATTATTCCACGGATATCTGGGCTTGCTGCTCCTGTATTTCATCCAAAGGGAACAAATATGAACCTTTATTCTACTAGTTCAATTTGAACGCCTCTCATTAGTACGATATACTTTTCAGTACCTGCACATTTTCACCAAATCTACTATATTTTAAGAAAATCTGCTTGTCCCAATGTAAAAACTCTTTTTGCTGATCATTTTATCTCTTTTGCCATGTCAAATTTAAACCATGCAGTGGTAACTGTCATTTAAATGATGCTCCATTTTCACCTCAAACATATGTCGATTTTCTTTTCCCAAAATTCGACCCAGAATGGCACAAGCCTTGTTGGACGACTTATGTCATCATGAAATAATATCCTGTATACATTACAAAGAGTTATAGCTGGGGTCAGGGAAATTATGATGCGGTGAGGCATGACTTAGGATGTGTGGCTTGGAAAAGTAGACTCCAAGGCAAGAGTGTAAATGATATGTGGAGCTTGTTCAAGGAGCAACTATTGAGTGTCATTGATAATTATGTACCTGTCAGGCAGGGAGGAAAGGGTCGTGCGAGGGAGCTGTGGTTAAGGAATTGGAATCCCTTGTTAAATGGAAGAGGGCGGCCTGTCTCAAGATGAGACGTGAAGGTTCAATTGGGGCGATTGAGAGTTATAGGGTAGCCAGGAAGGACCTGAAGAGAGAGCTAAGAGCAGCAAGGAGGGGACATGAAAGGTCCTTAGTCGGTAGGATTAGGGAAAACCCTAAGGCTTTCTATAGGTATGTTAGGAATAAAAGAATGACTAGGGTAGGAATAGGTCCAGTCAAGGATAGTAGTGGGAAGTAGCGGGTGGAGGCGGAAGAGATTGGGGAGACACTGAATGAATACTTTTCTTCAGTATTTACTCAGGAACAGGGCATTATCGTCGATGTGAATACTGAGTCACAAATAAGTAGAATGGATGGCTTTGAGGTATGTAGAGAAGAGGTGTTGGAAATCCTGGGAAAGGTGAAAATAGATAAGTCCCCTGGGCCTTATGGCATTTATCCTAGGATTCTCTGGGAAGCAAGGGAGGAGATTGCAGAGCCACTGGCCTTGATTTTTATGTCCTCTTTGTCTACAGGAGTAGTGCCAGAAGACTGGAGGATAGCAAATGTGGTTCCCTTGTTCAAAAAGGGGAGTAGGGATAACCCTAGTAACTATAGGCCGGTGAGTCTCACTTCTGTTGCGGGCAAAGTCTTAGAGAGAATTGTAAGGGATAGGATTTATGCACATCTGGATAGGAATAATGTGATCAAGGATAGTCAGCATGGTTTTGTGAAGGGCAGGTCTTGCCTCACAAACCTTATTGAATTCTTTGAAAAGGTGATGAAGGAGGTTGATGAGGGGAAAGCGGTAGATGTGGTATATATGGATTTTAGTAAGGCGTTTGATAAGGTTCCCCATGGTTGGCTACTGCAGAAAATACGGAGATATGGCATTGAGGGTGAGTTGGTGGTTTGGATTAGGAATTGGCTGGATGGAAGAAGACAGAGGGTAGTAGTTGATGGCAAAGTTTCTTCATGGAGTGCCGTCACTAGCGGTGTTCCGCAAGGATCTGTTTTGGGACCATTTCTGTTTGTCATTTTTATAAATGACCTGGAAGAGGGATTAGAAGGTTGGGTGAGCAAGTTTGCGGATGATACGAAAGTCGGAGGAGTTGTTGACAGTGAGGAAGGATGTGGCAGGTTACAGCAGGATATAGAGAAGCTGCAGAGCTGGGCAGAAAGGTGGCAAGTGGAATTCAATGTAGCTAAGTGTGAGGTGATTCACTTTGGGAAGAATAACAAAAAGATGGGGTACTGGGCTAATGGTTGCATACTTGGTAGTGTGGATGAGCAGAGGGATCTTGGTGTCCATGTACACAGATCTCTGAAAGTTGCCACCCAAGTAAATAGTGCGGTGAGGAAGGCATATGGCGTACTGGCTTTTATTGGTAGAGGAATTGAGTTCCGGAGTCCTGAGGTCATGATGCAGTTGTATAAGACTCTGGTGCGGCCGCATCTGGAATATTGTGTGCAGTTTTGGTCGCCATACTATAGGAAGGATGAGGAGGCACTGGAACGGGTGCAGAGGAGGTTTACCAGGATGTTGCCTGGTATGGAAGGAAGATCGTATGAGGAAAGACTGAGACACTTGGGGCTGTTTTCATTAGAGAAAAGAAGGTTTAGGGGTGACTTGATTGAGGTGTACAAGATGATTAGGGGGTTAGATAGGGTTGACAGTGTGAACCTTTTCCCGCGTATGGAGTCGGGTATTACAAGGGGGCATAGCTTTAAATTAAGGGGGGGTAGATATAGGACTGAAGTTAGGGGTAGGTTCTTCACTCAGCGAGTCGTAAGTTCATGGAATGCCCTGCCAGTAGCAGTGGTGGACTCTCCCTCTTTATGGGCATTTAAGCGGGCATTGGATAGGTATATGGAGGATAGTGGGTTAGTATAGGTTAGGTGGGCTTGGATCGGCGCAACATCGAGGGCCAAAGGGCCTGTACTGCGCTGTATTCTTCTATGTTCTATGTTCTATAAAGATTATTATTATTTATGATTATCCCAACCAAATACTGATATAATTAATTCATTAATATTTCTTTACACGAGTTAGTGAATTGATTGCATATCTGCCCTACAATTGCTCACTGGCTAGGGGCTCCTAACTGAATGACTGATGCCCTTTTATTCTTGTGATCTACCCGCAAACCATCCATCGGCTTGAACAACATCCGAAGACTTTCACTGAAATTGGGAGATCTGTCTCACAGTCTAGTAAAATAACAGTCTAATGTTATCCCACTGAATAATAATGGTGAACAACATTCAGGGAAGTTCTAAATGTGTCAAGGGCAGGGAATCTACTCAGAGTAGGGCAGTTCGATGTTCACCAATAATTATGGCCCAACAAAAGTTACAATCAAGCTGCTCAGTCCAAAATCACATACTTGCTGAAGTAATACTGTGGAATGTGATGAGAGAACCAAAAATAGGAAAAATAAAGCATGCTTGACCTGAACCTCATAAATCTGCCTGCTACAGATATATTTGTGCATGAGATGATTGGCAAAAGTGACCACCACACAATCACTGTGGAGACAATGTGTTTTCTTTCCATTTAGAACACGATCCATCATGTTGCGTAGCACTATTACAATGCTAAATAAGACAGGCTTTGAACACATCTTGCAACTGAAGACTGGGTATCCTTGCTTTTCTATGACAATCATAATGACTGGAATCATACTCAAGCACACGCATGGACCGACATATCCTCCACTTAACCATTACTACCAAGTCAGTAAATCAAAGGTGGTTCACTGGATAATGGAGGAAGGAACGCCAGCATCAGTAGCATGCATTTTTAAACATGAGGTGTCACCGTGGTGAAGCTACGGAACAATATAAAAACAAGTGATAGACAGCGATGCCACAGACTACAGATCAGATGTAAGTTCTGCACTTTGCCACATCCAGTCATTGCGGAATAAAAAAATCACTGGAGGAGGATGTTTTACAAACACCCCAATCTTCAATGATAGAAGAGCTCAGGACATCTTTCCAAAATATAATTCTAAAGCATTGACAATAATCTACAGCCAGAAGTGTCAAGTAGCTGATACAACTCGCCCTGCATCAAATGCCAGCCTTGAAGCAATTCGATTAATTCCAACATTTGGATCCTATGCTTGGCTGCAAGTGGACATGTGATTATTGTTGTGAAATTTGATGATATCTTCAGCGTCTACCACACTGAAAGGCGAGGAGTTCCAAATTCCCATTACTCTCTGAGGGAAAATTATGTTCCTTGCAGTTCCTTTTAACTTCTGTCCGGGATTTCCAGTCTGTGCTCCTTGAGCCTTGAGCCCTCCATACAGGTGAAATGTCTCTTTTGTCTGCCCTAACACCTTACTATTTTATGCATCTTAAGCATGTCCCGTTTCAATTTCTTCTGCTTTACAGAAGGTAACTCTCGTTTATCCAATCTCTCTTTATCACTGAAACTCTCTAGCCCAGTCCATGACCTGATCAATCACCCCGATAATATTTCAATTTCTATCATATCCCTCAAGCAATGTGTATTCAGATCTGAACGCAATATTCTAGCTTCGTCCTCAACAATGTTTCATACAGATCCAGCATAGCTTCCTGCTCGTAAACTCTGTGCCTCGAAGTTTACTCCTGACTCAACCAACTCCTTCCAACTTTCTTATTTAACTCTCCTCCATCAGACACGACCTTGAATGTACCAGTACAAATTCTGTCTCAGTTCTTCTCAATCTATCTTTAATCTTTCCGGTTCTAACTCTTTCATCAATTGTCCAAAGTAACTCTCAAGTGAGCAGACTAATCCCATTGCATTCATTTGTTCCCCACCTCCGCCAGCTACTTCCCAACTTTTTGCAAATTGTCCTTCCGGCAAGTGTTACGTGGCCAGCTGATGTTCCATGCCTGGTAATGGCAAAATTAATCAATCACATGTTGTCTTTCACTGTCAATTTTGAACGCAACTTAACTCATTAATGTTTGTTTTTCGAAAATGTCAGCAGCCCTTCAGACGAAGTAATTAATAATCACAATTCTTGAACAACAATAAAGCACAATGAATTGCTGAAGCAGTAAAGTTCTCGGGGATCTTACTTTGAGTCAATCAGTTTTCCGTTCCTCCTAACTGCCATCTCGAATTCTTATCTAAGCAGGGATCCTTGGAAGAGTCGATGCCCTGTTCCCTTTCTGACTTTTCTGGGATTATCTCTTTTTTTGGACTCTCATTAGGGCATCTGGAGCTTCAGGTTTACTTCTCCCACAGATAGGACATTTTGCGACCTATCAGCCTTATTGCACACACGAAAGTACCTGCTGCTAAGGTGAATGTAGACCACCCTTTCTAATTTGTCCCTGGCCCTGTCCATTTGTTTTAACTCTTTCCTTCATTCACCGTCTCAATTTTTATTCTTATTCCATGAAAATATTGCATGAAAAAATCAATCAAAAAGCAGAACATTTTGTGTTTTGACTTGTTTTGTACTATATTATTTACGAACATGTCTGTCGTTAGCTCCTTAGTATAGTGGTTGATATCCATAAGATCATTAGACATAGGAGCGGAAGTAAGGCCATTAGGCCCATCGAGTCAACTCCACCATTCAATTATGGCTGATGGGGATTTCAACTCCACTTACCCGCATTCTCCCCGTAGCCCTTAATTCGTTGTGACATCAAGAATTTATCAATTTCTGCCTGAAGACATTTAGAGTCCCAGCCTCCACTGCAATGCATTCCACAGGCCCACCACTCTCTGGCTGAAGAAATGTCTCCGCATTTCTGTTCTGAATTTACCCTCTCTAATTCTAAGGCTGTGTCCACGGGTCCTAGTCTCCTCGCCTAACGGGTAAGTTTCTATTAGATCTCCCCTTAATCTTCTAAACTCCAATGAATACAATCCCAGGATCCTCAGCCGTTCCTCATATGTTAGACCTACCATTCCAGGGATCATCCGTGTGAATCTCCGCTGGACATGCTCCATCGCCAGTATGTCCTTCCTGAGGTGTAGGGACCAAAACTGGACACAGTACTCCAAATGGGGCCTAACCAGAGCTTTATAAAGTCTCAGTAGCACGGCAGTGCTTTTATATTCCAACCCTCTTGAGATAATTGACAACATTGCATTCGCTTTCTTAATCACGGACTCAACCTGCATGTTGACCTTTAGAGAATCCACAACTCGCACTCCCAGATCCCTCTGTACTTTGGCTTTACGAATTTTCTCACCGTTTAGAAAGTAATCCATGCTTCTATTCTTTTTCCCAAAGTGCAAGACTTCGCATTTGCTCACATTGAATTCCATCAACCATTTCCTGGACCACTCCTCCAAACTGTCGAGATCCTTCTGCAGCCTCCCCACTTCCTCAGTACTACCTGCCTGTCCACCTAACTTTGTATCATCGGCAAACTTCGCTAGAATGCCCCCAGTCCCTTCATCTAGATCATTAATATATAATGAGAACATCTGCGGCCCCAACACTTCGCCTATTATGTGGGAAGCTGGGTTCAATTCCCCAGTTGCGGGTCTTTTACTCGGATTTACATTCTGATGCAGCTTTTTGTAAAATACGACATGAAGAAATTAGCATGATAAAAGTAAGTGCACCATCCAAGCTTTTCGGAGACATATCACGAACAGAGCGCAATTAAAATGCGCCTTAGTTATATCCGATCAAATAGTTGCTCAGTGGCGCCCTCAGGCCAGGAAAAATGTTGACGACGATTGTCTTTCATGCTAATCTCACTCTGTCCCGGTACGAAGCAGTCAGTCGGAAACCATCATGCTTTCACTTCCTTCATGTTTATCTCACACAGATTAATATCACCAGTTGTTCAGGTCTGTGACTATTAAAGTCTGCAATATACCATCGGAAAGCTTAGTCTTCCCTCACCTATGATCCGTGGCAAGGTTGCAAGCCAATTCATTCACCTCCAACTTCATTTTCATTCAATTCCCTCCCTCCTTTAGCTGTTGTTGTTGCACTCACCGATGGGCATTCTTTGTAAATCATTAAATGTTAAAGGAAGCAAAAAGCTACAAACATTCAAGAAATCAAAAAATTGGCACCTTGGATGAATGAATGTTCTCTCATTAGATAGCATCGACTTGAGCTGTATTCATTTTCACTTCCATGTGGTACCCCTCGGACGGTTTGCTCATGGGTGGAATCGAATTGACGTGATACTTCCATCTCATGTCTGGAAGGTGATGCCAATGCAGTTTGACGTATGTGTATTCAGCAACAGGAGAGTATTTCACAATAGAACCAAAAGAGGTTTACGTGTATAACTCAGAGAAAGACACAGCTGAACACCCGCCGGCATCGATGTAGTCGTGGGTCGGTAGTTAAGGCGATGGGCTGTAAATCCATTGGGGTTTCTCCGCACAAGCTCGGGCTCTGCCGCCTACATTGTACAGCTGCTGATCCCGCCACGCTTTCTGTCTCAATTGTTCGGGATGCATCATGCCTGTATTGGCATTTTGCCTTACTGCATGCAATAACACGATTTGCGTTTCTCTGTCTTATTCATTTGAAGAAAAACTGCCTACAGATTCAATCGGCCTTTTCTCTGTTGTATGATTCTGGCAGGAAAGCAATCACCCAAATTCAGCCTCGGATCTACGAGTAAACATCGCCCAAGACAAACTACAGGACACACAACGAAAGGGTTGCCACGTTGAGGCCGTTCGCCATGTTCGGGACCCCATGAGTACGGCCTCAGCCGGAATATTGCCTTCATGTCACAATGCACGTGACCCCATCACACTATTCTCACTCGCATATACATGGGCTCACACATCTCACGCAAGCACACACACTCACGCAGACCCTTTCTCAAACGCAAACGGTCGCACCCTGACTCTCTCACAGGAATATTCTGTACTAGTGCTCACACTATCTCAATCACAAACACACTGAAGAGCACACCCACCCACACTATCTCCCTCTCCCTTCCTCAAATAACCACGCATCCTCGCTCTCACACACACGCTTTTACTTTCTCTCTCCCTCACACACACATATACATGCACGCGCACACATACCATAAATGGGGTGAATTTGTGTTTGCAGACGCATTTTATTTTTTAAAAACGCACACGATTTGTGGACAGTCAAGGTGGCTTTTTAAAAAAATATCTACTTTGGAAATAAAACCATTCAGACTTCTGGTTCAGGTCCAAACTGTTTGCCGGAAATGCCGATTCTCCTTCTCCTCGGATGGTGCCTGACCTGCTGGGTTTTCCAGCACGACACGCCCGACTCGAAACTACAGCATCTGCAGTCCTTACTTCCGCCCAGACATGAAACGTGACGTCATACCTAAAATGCATTGTCTGCCTGAGGTGGTTCCTTTAATTTGCGTGGAGTGATCTTGGGCTAGTGACTGAAAATACATTCTGGGATATAAGTATTCATTTACCAAAATCTGCACCTCCATTGTAAAGGATTACAGACTTAATAGTCACGTTGCTTTGATCGATACATTCGCTTAAGTGGTATGACCCTTTTTTCATTTACATATAAATTCTGTGCTGGATGCATCCTCTGTCACTAACTACTTGCGGGCAGAACGGGAGCTCCGAAAGGTTTGCGGTTACAAATGGAATCAAAATGGCTTCTCCGAGCGCATGAAACAACAATGACTTCAATGTATACACCATCATTAATATAGACAGTGCAGCACATCGGAATTGGATTGCATCAAGTTCCAAAAGTATAAATATTTATTGTTAATATGTTTGTAAAGGATTGCGTTGTGAGTGAGTTCCTCTTAACACATGTGTGCATCTGTGTCGAGCATCAATCTTTAGTGATTGAAACGGTCGTCAAATATAAATAAGTAACAAAATCGTTTCGAATGAAATGCGATGCAGCCGATCCGAAAACAATTAGTGGAAATATATGCCAAAGAGTCCTATAACAGTCGAATTCATGAAATTAATTTGCAGCCATTTCACAAAAATAAATTATGCAGCAATATGCATGATGCATTTATCTCTAGGAATTAGTACTGTCTGAATTAACAGTGCTGCAACGGGCGCACAGAGAGGGGAGCCCGAAGGTAAGCGGAGACCAGGTTAAATTAACGTTTTTCTTTTCGCAGTCTTTTTTTTTTCAACCAGGAGCGGGAACCCGGAAGTCGTCAACAAAGGCTTCTGGGGAGGTAAGAAGTTTGAGTAGAAAAGGAATCCGAGACACTACACGTGTAGTGTCTCCGACCCTCCCTCCTCCTCTGACCTAAAAAAAAGGCTCAGTTGGCTGAACAGGTAAGCTACTTAGTGTTCTTGTTTTGGAGACTAAGTGTAGAGTTGTGGCAGCCCAGGGAGTGGAATGTTCCTCCTGAAGGATGTTTGAGGTAGGGGTGACCACCGAAGCTCCTGCAGACTTCACCTGCAGGAAGTGCAACCAGCTCCAGCTCCTCACAGACCACGTTAGGGAAATGGAGGTGGAGTTGGATGAACTGAGGATTATTCGAGAGGCTGAGAAGGCGATAGATAAAAGCGACAGGGACATAGTTATGCCAGAGAACAGAGGGAGCTGGGTAAAATTTAGAGATGGAAAGGGGAGGAAGCAGGCAGTGCAGGGATCCCCTGTGGTCGTTCCCCTCAACAATAAGTATACCGCTTTGGATACTGTTGGGGGAGACGGCCTAGCAGGGGTAAGCTGCTGTGACCGGGTCTCTGGCACGAGGTCCGGCTCTGAGGCACAGAAGGGAAAGGGGGAGAGGAGGAGAGCGCTAGTTATAGGAGACTCTATAGTTAGAGGGACAGACAGGCGGTTCTGTGGACATGGGCGAGACTCTCGGATGGTTTGTTGCCTCCCGGGTGCCAGGGTGTGAGACGTCTCGGACCGTGTCTTCAGAATCCTTAAGGGGGTGGGTGTGCAGCCAGATGTCGGGTGCATATTGGCACCAACGACATAGGTAGGAAGAGGGGTAGGGAAGTCATTGAGGAGCTCAGGGAGTTAGGCTGGAAGCTAAAAGCTAGGACGGACAGAGTCGTCATCTCTGGGTTGTTGCCGGTGCCACGTGACAGTGAGGCAAGGAATAGGGAGAGAGTGTCGTTGAACACGTGGCTGCAAGGAAGGTGTAGGAGGGAGGGCTTCAGATATTTGGACAATTGGACTGCATTTGGGGTAGGTGAGACCTGTACAAGCAGGACGAGTTGCACCTGAACCAGAAGGGTACCAATATCCTGGGATGTCAGTTTGCTAGCACTCTTCGGTGGGGGTGGGGGTTAAACTAATTTGGCAGGGGGATGGGATCCAGACTTGTAGTCCAGCAAGTAGGTTAGCTGTTTTTCAGGATGTCCAAGAATGTAGGGAGGCTGTGGAGAAGGTAGCACTGACAGGGAATACTCGCGGACACAAATGGACTCAAGTGTGTATACTTCAACGCAAGGAGTATCAGAAATAAGGTGGGTGAACTTAAGGCGTAGATTAGTACTTGGGACTACGATGTTGTGGCCATCGCGGAAACGTGGATAGAAGAGGGACAGGAATGTTTATTGGAGGTTCCTGGTTGCAGATGTTTCAGTAAGGTTGGGGGGGTGGTAAAAAAGGAGGCGGGGGGTGGCGTTGTTAATTAGAAATGGTATAACGGCTGCAAAAAGGCAGTTTGAGGGGGATCTACATTTGGAGGTAGTATGGGCTGAAGTAAGAAATAGGAAAGGAGCAGTCATCTTGTTGGGTGTTTACTATGGGCCCCCCAATAACAGCAGAGATGTGGAGAAACAGATTGGGAAACAGATTTTGGGAAGGTGCAGAAGCCACAGGGTAGTAGTCATGGGCGATTTCAACTTCCCAAATAGTGATTGGGAGCTCTTTAGATCAAGTAGATTGGACGGGGCGGTGTTTGTGCAGTGTGTCCAGGAAGCTTTTCTAACTCAGTATGCAGATTGTCCGACCAGAGGGGAGGCCATATTGGATTTGGTACTTGGTAGCGAACCGGGACAAGTGATAGGGTTGTTAGTGGGTGAGCATTTTGGTGGTGGTGACCGCAATTCTGTGACTTTCACCTTGGTTATGCAGAGAGATAGGTGCGTGCAACAGTGCAGGTTTTACAATGGGGAAGGGTAAATACGATGCTGCATGACAGGATCTGAGGAGCATAACTTGGGAGCACAGGCTTTCAGGGAAGGATGTCGTTGAAATGTGGAACTTTTTCAAGGAACAGATACGACGTATCCTTGATATGTATGTACCAGTCAGGCCGGAAAGAGATGGGCGTGTGAGGGAACCTTGGTTGACGAGGGAGGTTGAATGTCTTGCAAGGAGGAAGAAGGAGGCTTACATAAGGTTGAGGAAACAAGGTTCAGACAGCGCGTTGGAGGGATACAGGATAGCCAGGAGGGAGCTGAAGAAAGGGATTAGGAGAGCTAAGAGAGGGCATGAAAAATCTTTGGCGGGTAGGATCAAGGATACCCCAAGGCCTTTTATGTGTATGTGAGAAACATGAGAATGACGAGAACGAGGGTAGGTCCGATCAAGGACAGTAGTGGGAGACTGTGTATTGAGTCGGAAGAGATAGGAGAGATCTTGAATGAGTACTTTTCTTCAGTATTTACAAATGAGAGGGACCGTATTGTTGAAGAGGAGAGTATGGAACGGACTCGTAAGCTAGAGGAGATTTTTGTTAGGAAGGAAGATGTGTTGGGCATTTTGAAAAACTTGAGGATAGACAAGTCCCCCGGGCCTGACGGGATATCTCCTAGGATTATGTGGGAAGCAAGAGAGGAGATTGCAGAACCGTTGTCAATGATCTTTTCGTCTTTACTGTCAACGGGGGTGGTGTCAGGGGACTGGAGAGTGGCGAATGGTGTGCCCCTGTTCAAAAAAGGGAATAGGGATAACCCCGAGAATTACAGGCCAGTTAGTCTTACTTCGGTGGTAGGCAAAGTAATGGAAAGTGTACTGAGGGACAGGATTTATGAGTATCTGGAAAGACACTGCTTGATTAGGGACAGCTAGCACGGATTTGTGAGCGGTAGGTCTTGCCTTACAAGTCTTACTGAATTCTTTGAGGAGGTGACCAAGCATGTGGATGAGGGTAGAGCAGTGGATGTAGTGTACATGGATTTTAGTAAGGCATTTGAAAAGGTTCCACATGGTAGGCTTATGCGGAAAGTCAGGAGGCAAGGAATAGTGGGAAGTTTGGCCAGTTGGATAGAGAACTGGTTAAAAGGTCGAAGTCAGAGTGGTGGTAGATGATAAATATTCAGCCTGGAGCCCAGTTACAAGTGGAGTTCCGCAGGGACCAGTTCTGGGTTCTCTGCTGTTTGTAATTTTATTAATGACTTGGAAGAGGGAGTCGAAGGGTGTGTCAGTAAATTTGCAGGCAATACGAAGATTGTTGAGTTGTGGATAGGGAGGAGGGCTGTTGTCGGCTGCAAAGGGACTTAGATATGATGCAGAGCAGGGCTGAGGAGTGGCAGATGGTGTTCAACCCTGTCAAGTGTGAGGTTGTCCATTTTGGAAGGACAAAGAAGAATGCGGAATACAGGGTTAACGGTAGGGTTCTTCGTAAGGTGGAGGAGCAGAAGGATCTTGGGGTCTATGTTCTTGATCTTTGAAAGTTGCCACTCAGGTGGATAGAGGTGGTAAGAAGGCCTTTGGTGTATTAGCGTTCATTAGCAGAGGGATTGAATTCAAGAGTCGTGAAGTGATGTTGCAGCTGTATAAGACCTTGGTAAGGCCACATTTGGAGGACTGTGTGCAGTTCTGGTCGCCTCATTTTAGGAAAGATGTGGAAGCTTTGGGGAGGGTGCAGAGGAGATTTTCCAGGATGTTGCCTAGAATAGAGAATAGGTCGTACGAGGATAGGTTGAGAGTGCAGGGCCTTTTCTCATTGGAACGGCGAAGGATGAGGGGTTACATGATATAGGTTTATAAGATGATCAAGGGAATAGATAGAGTAGACAGTCAGAGACTTTTCCCCCGGGTACAACAGTATTACAAGAGGACATAAATTTAACGTGAAGGGTGGAAGGTATGGGGGGATGTCAGGGGTAGGTTCTTTACCCAGAGAGTGGTGGGGGCATGGAATGTGCTGCCTGTGGGAGTGGCAGAGTCAGAATCATTGTGAACTTTAAGCAGCAATTGGACAGTTACATGGATAGGTGCTTAAGCTAGGACAAATGTTGGGCACAACATCGTGGGTCAAAGCGCCTGTTCTGCGCTGTATTTTTCTATGTTTTAGCAACCCCTGATGGTCTACTGGTTAGGATGCAGCACATTCATCGTAGTGGCCTGGGTTCGATCTCCAGTCAGGGAATGGGGGTTTTGTTAAATTATGAGACATTTTGAGAAAGCACAAGTATCACAATTCGAAATCAACTTTTTCGCCGCTGCCTGATCATACAAAGCTATCCGTTCCATTACAGGTTTGGGCAAATGAAATATGATAGGGTGTAAGAGGATGAATGCTCAATCATCTATTCACTTATTTCAATCAGGTCATCTTGTCCTACCTCGACTCCATCCTCTCCCCACAACTTCACGCACTTCCCACTGACATCCACGACACCAACCACGCCCTCCATACCTTCATCAACTTCCAATCTCCCAGTCCTCAACGCTTTCTCTTCATTATGGATGTGCAGTCTTTATGCACGTCCATACTCCACAACGATGGCCGACAGGCTATCTGCTTCTTCCTCTCCAATAGACCCATGCAGTCCCCCTTCACCAATACCCTCCTCCGCCTCTCTAAACCAGTCATCACCCTTAATAATTTATTTTTCAACTATTCCCATTTCCTCCAAACTAAGAGGTAGACCATGTTTGCCCCGATGGGCACCATCTAAGCCTGTCTCGTTGACATATCAAAAAGTCCCTCTGCATCACCTACACAGGAACTGACCCTCAACTCTTTTGCTGTTACATCAAGAACTGCATCCGTGCAGTGTCCTGCACCCACGCTGAATTGGAGCAGTCGATCAACTTCACAAATATCTTCCACCTGACCCTCAAATTCACTTGATCCACCTCGGACACTTCCTTCCCCTTTCTTGATCTCACCACTTCCATCTCCAGCAACAGCCTGCAGACGGACGTCTACTACAAACCTGCAGACTCCTATAACTACCTGTCCTGCACCTCCTCCCACCCAGCAAGCTGCAAAAATTGCATCCTATTTGACTAATTCCTCCACTTTTGCCGAATCTGCTTGGACGAGGAGACATTCCATTCGCAGGCAGCCCAGATGTCCCCATATGTTGAGCAACTAAATTTCTTCCCTCCATCTGCCAGAAAGCACTCTGCCACACCACCTTCATTCCTAGTTCCACAACTCTCAATTCTGTTTTCCAATGCAATATGAAAAGAGTCCACTTTGTCCCCACCGGTCACCGCATCCAACGTATCATCCTCACTTCTGCTAACTCCAAACAGACCCACAACCAAAATCTACCTCTCCCCACTGATCTGTCTTCCACAAGGTCCGTTGACTTTGACAGTCCTTGGTACATGTCAACCCGCCACTGAACCCCCAAGTACATTGCCTGCAACCAGGCCCTCCACCTCCTCCAAGACGTTCATTTCCCTGGTCCCCAAAGCCTCACTTTCACCATGGACATCCAATCACTATACTCTTCTAACTGCCATGACGAAGGCCCCCAAGCCCTCTGTTTCTTCCTCTTCCGATGGTCCCACCAATACTCCTTCTCTGATACACTCATTCGGTTGGCTGAACTGGTCCTCACCCTCAATTTCTCAGCATCGCACTTTCGACTCTGATCTCTACCATCTGTAGTCCACCTTTTCTCATAGTTCTCCCCATTCCTGTCAGCCAGCATTTTATCAGGGCCCCTCCGAGCTCACGTAATTGCTCTCTCGTACTACCCCACATTTCCTATATTATTGTCAGCCTTCCACTGTCTTGCTTCCATTGAACCTATTATACACATTCCATTTCCTTTTTATATCAATCACGAATATTCCATGGGTGTCTAAGATTGTTGTTCCTGAGTTTCACCTGAAGGGAACAAATTTGAGCCTTTATTCCAATTATTTATTTTTGAACGCCTCACATTATTCAGATGTACATTTCATTCGCTGTACATTTTCGCCAGATCTAAATGTTTTTAAGAAAATCTGTTTGGGCCAGTCTGATTATTTTTTCTTTTATGATAAACTTAAACCATATTGCGCCCGTTGTCATTAAAATGATCCTCCATTTTTTCTCAAACGTATGTGTAGTTTCCTTTTGCAAAATATAATCAAGAATCACACAATCCTTGTTCAACTACTTACATCGTCATTTCAAAAACCTCTCCTGTGTACTTTACAAGAAGTATTATTTATGATTATCCAAACCAACATTAGGAT